>NC_048299.1:116333959-116548486 GCF_013100865.1 Trachemys scripta elegans | reverse complement strand
AAGAACAGGAGTACTTGTGGCACCTTAGAGACTAACAAATTTATTAGAGCATAAGCTTTCGTGGACTACAGCCCACTTCTTCGGATGAGTGGGCTGTAGTCCACGAAAGCTTATGCTCTAATAAATTTGTTAGTCTCTAAGGTGCCACAAGTACTCCAGTCCTATATGTGTGTGTGTACAGAGAAAGAGATATCTGTATAGAGCTGGATCTAGATACATATCCATATCCATATGGGGCGGCTACTCTTTCTGTCAGAAAAAAACTTGTGGGACTCCCCCCAGGGTCTGGGGGAAGTAAATCATCATAGTTTCCCTTGTGGAGTTTTCCCCTGATCATTTTGATGTTTTGTTGGGTGGGTGGAAAGGGCAGGACAGGGTTTGTCCCCTGCAAAATGAACAGTCTCAGTTACAAGAATCTGCAGATTCAGTAGACCTGTTTGACTCCTGGGGGGAAGGCAGATGGCCAGGGCCATCCATACAGGGCCGGCTCCAGGGTTTGGCCCCCCAAGCAGCCAAACAAAAAAAAAGCAGCAACAACAACAAAAGCCGCGATCGGGATCGCGATCTCCGGCGGCAAATCCATGGGAGATCCTTCGCTCCAAGCAGGAGTGAGGGACGGTCCGCTGAATTGCCGCCAAACAGCTGGACGTGCTGCCCCTCTCAGAAGTGGCCGCCCCAAGCACCTGCTTGGTAAGCTGGTGCCTGGAGCCGGCCCTGCATCCATACAGCTGATATCTCCATATGGGCTCTGGGGTTTTCTGCCTCTCCCTCAGTCTGGCTTCTAGCTGGCAAGATTTCACTGAAGTTGTAATTCAGGGCTTCCCCTACAGCCGCTGACCCAGGACCAAATCTTAAGAGGGAATGGTTCACAGCATAGAAGGGTATCTTCAGTCTGTATTAACATTTCAGAGGATTTCCTGCAGGGATTGTGGGGTCTGAGAAGAGCTGATCGAAATGTTTCCATCAAAAAACTTTTTGGCAGAAAATTAGTTTTTTGACAAAACACAATTTTTGGCAAAAAGTGTCCACTTTCAGCAGAAAATGTCAAGTTTACATTAAAATCTTTTCATCCAAAAACCAAACACTTTTTTGAAGAAAGCCCAAAATGTTTAATTTTTGGCCAAAATATTTGGGGTTTGGGCCAAAAATCTTCAGTTTTTATTTAATTTATTTATTTATTATAAAAATGCTATTTTTTTCATCTAAATCCCCCCATCCCCTGACACCAGTTTTCTGACCAGCTCTACTGGTAAGGAGCATCTATGAAAGATGGGGGTGGAGGGAGTCTGCACCCACTACATGCCATCGAGTACAACTCAAATCCTGTCAGATGTAAAATATGTGTGAGAGCTAGGGGAAAGGGCAGATTTGATGATCTATTGATCCATTCTGGCTGTAACCCCTATGAAACTTTGAAAGGTGCGTTTGGTGGATCCATTACTATTATTGGCTATTTTCATTTGCATAGGGGAATAGTGGCCTGAGAATGCAGTTGTGGCTGCAGTGCTAATAGTGCACTGAATAGTTCTGCTTCCACACACAGTTCTCCTCAGTGCACAGTTCAGTTACTTGGGCTAAGAAGTGAGAAAAGGGTTTGACCTCTTATGAATAAATAGAATGTTTAGAAAAAGTTACACAATATTCATAGAATCATAGAAAATTAGGGCTGGAAGAGACCTCTGGAGGTCATCTAGTCCAACCTCCTGCTCAAAGCAGGACCCAACCCAACTAGTTCTAGGAGATAGGATATCTCCATTAATTTAATTTAAATCATCCCAGCCAGGGCTTTGTCAAGCTGGGCCTTAAAAACCTCTAAGGAAGGAGATTCCACCACCTCCCTAGGTAACGCATTCCAGTGCTTCACCACCCTCTTAGTGAAATAGTTTTTTTCTAATATCCAACCTAGACCTCCCCCACAGCAACTTGAGACCATTGCGCCTTATTCTGTCATCTGCCACCACTGAGAACCGTCTTGCTCCATCCTCTTTGGAACCTCCCCTTTCAGGTAGTTGAAAGCAGCTATCAAATCTCCCTTCACTCTTCTCTTCTGCAGACTAAACAATCCCAGTTCCCACAGCCTCGCCTCATAAATCATGTGCCCCAGGCTCCTAATCATTTTTTTTATTATTAATTATTATTATTTCAGGTGCATAATGTTTAATTGGGCAATAGTATAATTGTACATCATGCAAACAAATAGTTTGACAAGTACATATAAATACATGTACTTATACATAAGCTGGATCTCACTAGAAGGTATGATATAACATCAGTGAATTAAAGGGAAATTATTGTAAGATTATTGGTCATATTAATGGTTGGTAGAAACAGGTCTAATGCCACTCAGTTTAGTAGAGTTTTGCCTGCTTGCATCAGGAAGGAATTTGGCCCTTAGCATTTTTTCATGCAAATTTTCCAATATTTATTGTTTAGAAAGAAAAGGAAAATACATAAATAAAAGATTTACTGTTATTAGCATAATATTACTAAGAACAACATGTAGGGGAACTGATCATAGTCTTTGTATTAGCACATATTTCAGAGATATCCTGAATTATCTTTTTGTTAGTTTCCTTATTAATTCAGCTAGAGAAGACACATAGTTACAAGATTAAAATAGCATTATTATTACTGGGTGATATGAAGCTTACTGGAAACAATAGTTGTGACAGCTATCTCTGAAAAAGAAAATTAAATATGTCTAAAATAGTAATGATAAGACTGTACGCAGAAGTCTCTTTTTAATCTACATTAAAACAAGTAAGTGTTTTTTCTTTCATGTCCCTAAACCATACAAACATTAGACTAAATTGAACAAACTTATGTGCACTATTCCAGTGGTTCACTTACAGAAATGCAAGATAGAATATATTTAGGAAAATATGACATACTAGATTACTCGCATGTAGCACAAAAAAAAAGAAAAATGTTTCCAATAGGTAAGAATAAAAAGGACACAGATGTTTTTATGTGAAGTGTTGTTGTAGCCATGTTAGTCCCGGGATATTAGAAAGACAAGGCAGGTGAAGTAATAACTTCTTTGGACCAACTTCTGTTGGTGAAGGACATAAGCATTCAAGCTTACATAGAGCTTTTCTTCAGGTCTAAAGACCTCTGTAAGCTTGAAAGCTTGTCTCTTTCACCAACAGAAGTTGACCCAATAAAAGATATTACCTCCCCCACCTTTTCTCTGTAAAGATATTTTTAGTCCAAATAACAAGCATGAAAAATTGTGTAACACTGACTGTAAGGCTGAAGAGAATGAGGTATATTATATACAAGTGAATATTTTGAAATTGAATATAAAAATGATTGTATTACAGTGAAATTATGCATGTTCCAGTTAATAACATCCTTGGTATATAAACATGATTTTACTTATAAGAGGATACTAGTGCAGTTTCTGTCACGGGCCTGAATTCTGACAGTTCATGCACCACAACTGCACGGTAGTGAGACACTAGCAGGACTTTTCTTTCAAAGCTGGGCAGAAAAGCTTGCCCGGATCCTGGGCCACTGACATATGTTGCTGGTGAATTTGCAGAATTTGCTGGAGGCAAGCCATGAGCTCTCATTTTATCCACTCCCTTATATTTTTTGGAATGTTTGCATGACAACTTTTTGAACAAACTTGACATTCTACATTAAGAAAAAGTTCTTGAACCTTTGTTTGTTTGGTTTTAAAACACTTTAATTCTGTAGCAGGGGACAGGAAGTTGAAATTTCCCCTCAGTGAGCTGCAGAGCCCTTGCCTCAGTTATCAGCTTCTGGAATAAAGAAGATTTGTATGGACTCTTTCCTGCTTCCATAATGTATGTATATATAGAAAATATTACAAGATATTAAATGTGTATTTTTGGTTTTGGATAAATATCTAAAATATGTCTTTTGCTCTTTGTTTGTGCAGCACCTAATGGTCTCCTAACACTATGACAATACAAATAATAAATAAGAATAATATGTGTATCAATATACACTATACACAAACACTCAACATATATATCCCCAAAATTTAGACAGAGTTGTGAGGTAAAAAAGGAATGTTGCAAAAGGATAGCCTTTAGAGAAATAAACAATCTCAGTGCTTAATTAGGGTTCAGTTTTGGCATATATAGCCACACCCCAACATTGAGGATGATACAAAGGTGCACTGCCCCATAGGAGATCTGGAAAGCATTATGTCTGATGGGGGTGTAATGCCTTTCAGAGCTCTGTAGAGCACAGTCACTATGACATTTTTGGAATGTATGTAGAATCCGCTCCCCTCTCGGATTCAAGTTAATCAGAAAATGGTTTTATTTGCTGCAGGAAACTGATTTTGTTTCAATTCCAAAATGCTGTTGTGGTGCTGTATCGCAGTAATAGTTTTAATGCCTCACACACCTATTCTCTATAGACCAGGCTTCCTGGTCAGACTACGTCTTCCATGATGTACCATGGTCTCTCCTCCTGGTGTGGAAAGGTGGTGCATGATGGAAGATGATGTCAAGCTGGGCAACCCAGCCATAGAGGGGAATAGGGACACAACGTGATTAAACTATTGCTCTCATGTGGTATCAGTGCAAATACCAAAGCAGAGAGTTTATCAAAAAGATGGATAGAACAGAGATGTCTGGCAGTAATGCTGAAGAATGTTATGGAGTCTTGAGAGACAAATGGTATAAATATTTTGGCTGTCACGGTGAAGACAGTTTGGAGAGATGTTAAGGACATAAAGGGAGTCAGATGATACTGGAAGGTTGATGTAAACCCCCAAAGCAGCTAGAGGAGGGTCTTTAGAAAATGATTTTACACATGAAACAGAGACCTGTAACAAAACTAGGCACTGTGATAATGGGGGATTTTAATTATACAGTTATTGATTGTGACAACAGCTATGAAAAACAAAGGAGAGCATTATGTTCCTGAAGGTAGAGGTAGATTGATTTCTACAAAGTTTGTTGTAAGAGTCTTACATGGTGAGAGGATATTTGGGGATAGTCTCAGGAAACAAGCTAAATAAAATATCATAGCTAGCTCGTAACACTGCCTATTTTAAGGTTGCCCAATACTTCCCATACAGGACTCTGATTTCAGTTGTTTCTATCTTTTCCAAAATGTATGTGTTTGGGCAGAATGTTTCCATGCCAATCTGCTACATGCTGAGTTTATCTGGAAAAATACGATGTTTTGCCCATGTTAAAAAATTCTGGCATTCTGTTTTTTGAAAAGCTATAGTGCTTTGGAGGAAGAACTTTAAACTTGGCAGGGTGGTGGCCTTCACCTCAGCAATGTACCTTTTTCATCCCTTTGAAAATCTGTACAATTTTGGCCAAGTTATAAGTCTTTAAAAAAAAAATCATAGTTTGCACATACTCAGTAGAGACTTCTGAGATTTTAGTAGCTAAATGCCTGAAGATTCTGTCTGTACTGATCATACTTTATCCTGGGACTAAGCAGAACTTCCCCTGCAATTATAGCTCCAAGCTGCTGTAGGTCATGCAGGGTTTGGGCACTATAAGTGAGAGAATGGAGCCGTCTCTCCTATGGTCTCAGTGACATCTCTGCTGTGGCCAGGCAGCATGGAGGAGGAAGCTGCATGGTTTGAATGCAGTAGGGACAATATCTGGAGCTGAAGGCAGGGCTAGGGGGGAGAATATTGGGACAAGGAGTCATGTAGGGAGACTGAAGGAGGTTGAAAAGAAGACTGTGGGAGAAAACTGGGACTGGATGAACAAGGAGACTGGGACTGGATTTGGTGGAGACTGGGATGGGGAGTCCAGAGTGGTGACAACAGGACTTGCTGGACAAGAAAACTAATACTGGAATGAGAAGCCTAAGTGGAGACTGAAACTGTCCCCATTTCATTTTACTCATCAGGCCAAAGAGCCAGGACTGGGACATGGACAAACTGGAGGGACTGAGACAGAAGGGGTCATACTTATGGGGAATGGGCAGAAAAGTCTGTGCCCACCAGAGAATACTCCCCTTCAGAGCGTAGAATGGAAATCAATATTCCTGAGTGTCCTCATCCTTTTCTGTCACCAAATATCTGTGAAACTCACTGGCAAAGTGTCCCATGCCTTTCTAGTGCTAGTCCACATGGACAATGACAACCTACTACTGCTACCAGTTACTTCATCAAGTGCAGACATCTCTTTGGTGGATCTAAAAATTCCAACCCTGCAGATGACCTATGAGGGTGTCTATATGGTGCTAAATGTTGGAATTTCTATTTTTTTTAGTTTACTTTTTTAAAAAAGCTTGGAAATTACGTACAAAAATTACATTAACTACATTATTAGGGTTGCTAAATCATTCACACAAAAGTTAGGGAATGCCTTATTTAAGGTTGGTTGTGAAATCTGGTTCACTTGTGTGAATGGATTATGATACAGTGTTTAATTACACAATCACATACTATTTTATCCATAGAAACCTTGCCTCCCAGGATGGTCTTGTTCTGGGGATTAACCAAAGTTACGTAGTGAAAGACACTGTTAACTATGAGACATATGCTTCATTTGTTGCAGAAGTTGGAAGTTGTGTAAAGAATGAGGCAAGGCAATGCAGAAAGAAGAAGGACAGTCTCCTGGTGAAGACGGTTGAATGCTGCCCTGGGAAATTGGATTCTATGTCTGCCAAAATTCCTGCGTAGGTCATGCAGATCATTTAAATCAAAGTTTTCAGAGATGGTCACTAATTGTCTGTTCCTCAATTTCTGGGTGCCTGACTTGAGAGTTTGGGACCTGATTGTCAGAAATACTGAGCACTTAATGGCTTCAGTTGTAAGTGTTATACAATGCTAATCCCATTTACTTTAGACATCCTTAAGGATGGAGAATCTGGTTGCTCTTATCCTGCCTTCCCCAAGGGTCTCCAGGAACAGCCAGCTGTTCCACTCACCCCAATTTGCATGCTTAGGGGCAGAAGCAGGGGGGCCTGCAGGTCTTCAATCCATGTTAACCATTGTAGCTTCTGTAACCTATAATAAGCATCCTCTGAGCCACTGTTACTGCCAAACTGGCATTTAGCACAACCTTGTACCTCAGATATCCCAGATTATTCTATATGGTAACTTGATACGTTAGCTTTCAGTACAGTCTGAGGTATATCATGTCCTGGACTACAGTAAATAGAAGGCCAGCGGTAGTGACATCTGGAGGCTTTCCTGCTCTAGTGTTCCTGAATGGTGAGTGGGCCCTCTCAGAAGACCTTTACGTGAGGCAGAGGGCTTCCTTTGTTATCCCCTGTGAAGGCTTCAGAATCAAAATGTGTGTTAAACCCTTGCCTACTGTAGACATCAAGAAATGAGGATAGGCCACAGAAAACTGGGGGAATTAAGTGAAACAGGCAGAACTGCTGCAGGGAAAGAGAGGGAGGGGAGCGTATGTCAGCCCCAAGGAATGAGGGTAACCCAACTGTGATATTTCACTCCATATTCTTTATAAAAATATGTTTATGATATGAATGACATAACTGAGGTATACTTTATTCAAGATGGCTCATGTGAGATTGTGATGTTCCCCTCTGGTGTTATCCAAACTGGTGATCCACTAGGTCACTCCAATCCTTGACTCTGGGAGCCAGCCTTACCCTGCTTTGCTGTGAGAACCCCCACTCCTGGGCTGTTCCTGCACAGCCTCTGGCACGTAAGCTGCTTCTTGGATTGTGCAACTGAATGTTACTAGCCAATATCTCCGGTCCCAGACACAACCCTAGGAACCTCTGTCTTGCAGTGTCCAATTATGCCTGCTGGACACTGCAAGCTTATATGAGTTAGTCAATTTAACAAAGAAGTTGATATGTACCAGGCTTGTTATCCCAAGGGGAGTCCCTGACACACTTCAAACCAAATGCACTGCTTCAGGTAGAATAAACAAACAGATTTATTAACTACAAAGATAAAATGTAAATGATTATAAGTCAAAACATAACAAGTCAGATTTGGTCATATGAAATAAAAGCAAAACTCATTCTAAGTTGATCTTAACACTTTCAATGCTCTTACAAACTTAGATGTTTCTCACCACAGGCTGGCTGGCTGCTCTTCAGCCAGGCTCTCCCCTTCAATCCATGCTTTAGTCACTTGGTGTGGTGTCTGTAGATGTAGGTGGAAGAGAGAGGAAGAGCATGTTATCATGTTCTTTCTTCCCTCTTGGTTTTGCCCCCCCACCTTCAGAGTCAGGTGAGCATTGCCTCATCACAGTCCCAAACTGACCAAGGGAAGGGGGGTGACTCACTTGACAGTCCAACAGATCCTTTTGTTGCTGCCCAGGCCAGTGTCCTTTGTTCCTGTGAGGCTGGGCTGGGTTTGTCCCATACATGCCCTGATGAGGTGTGAACTGCCTCTCTGCTCTTGGAGAGTTTTTGCCTGGGCTTATTTTAAGCCATGAAGACACATTTTTAGCCTCATAACTATATACATGAAATTATAACCTATAACATTACTATATCAACAATTACTATAACATGACTATAGCAACAATGCTTAGTGCATCGAGAGTCTTCCAAAGACACCCAACATGACAAACTTTGCACTGGATACCACACAATCATTTGACAAGGATGAACAAGGAGGTGCTGGGTGTTCCCCCGAGGTACAGAGCGTCACAGAGATATCATTGTAAAGGTTATGATTTACTGAATGTGATTATCCAATTTGTATGCCTGTATCATTTCTATATCTGAAGTTAGGAATATTAACTATGTAGCTGTATTTCAAATGTTTTACTTTGGGTGTTACCCCCAATCAGCTCTTCAGGTGCAACAATGGAAAAGCCAGACAGGGCTAATGGGCCATGAGCAGAGACAATGGACTGTGAAAAAGCTTGGTCTTTCTGTTGACTGGAGACAGCCTATGAGCAATGGCTGCCACAGCCATGCAGGAACATAGGTCCGAGTCACCTGGTACTGGATGCCCCTCCTCCCCTTTTGGAATGCCAGGGGTTTTCCACTAGAAGACAAAGGTTTCCAGTCTTACACAAGAGCTATATAAGGCAGGGGAGTGACATCATCATGGTTCTCCTCTGCCTCCCCACCCTAAGAGACACGGAAAGAGACCTGAAAGCAAGAACTGAACGAGTGAGGAGGGAAGAGAAGGATTGAGCCAAGCTGGAAGGGTGTCCAACTTGTGAGTAATACTAACTGAGGTTTCAAGCTGGAGACCAGTGTATCTGACTTTCAAGACTTTCTGTAATCTGCCTACAATAATATCTAGGGTGAGAAATTACTATTTGTAACCAATTTCTTAAGTGAAACAAGCTTAGTTTGCATGTTTGGTTTTATTTGCTTAGTAATCGGCTTTGTTCTGTTTGCTACCCCTTTAACCACTTAAAATCTGCCTTTTATAGTTAATAAAAATTGTTTTGTTTCTTATTAAACCCAGTTTCTGTAATTTCAAACTGGTTGGGGAGGGGGTTAAGAAGTCATGCACATCTCTCTTCACATTGAAGGAGGAGGCAGATTTCATAATATACCTTTGAGTCTGCACTTTGAGTGATGTAGCAAGTCCCTTAAGCAGAGCTTTCCCAGAACTGATTTTAGTGTCTGATTCATTCTGCAGTTGGGTGTGGCTCTGCCTGCGTGTTTTCTGGAGGAGGCTTAATAGCCTGGCTCAGCAAGGCAGGTAGAAAGGGTCCCAGGCTGGCATAACAAGTGGGTATCTCAGCATAACAGGTGGCATCCTAACAGGTCCAACCCCTCACACCAACTTTAGGGAGGGAAGCTTCTGGTGAATTATGTCACTTTGTTGAAACTGTTAGACTTCACAACTTCAGCCTGATTTTTATTTCCATTTTGAAGTTCATGTAAACTTGATGCTTAAAGTGAAACTGGGGACTTCAAAACCTCTGGAATTGAGCCTGCAGGTTTAGTTCCCCAAAACGTGTGCTACCTGAATCCAGCAGGTTTCATACATTTCTGGGATGACACCTTCATTTTGTACTTAGAAATGCTGACATTGTGTGACATTTACAAAAGGATTGTGTTTGACGGAGTTACAAGGCAGAGATACTCTACTGCTGAACCCTGGGAAATATTTAAGAAATAGCTAAATCTAAATAGAGAGGAGGGTTACAGAGGTCAAGGTAGTTATGTAGTATGTATAGAGTAGAAAGAGCAAATAAGTGGGAGGCTTTTAAAATATATAAACAGTCTGGTAAAGAGACAGATTGAGGAAGGTTTATACAAATAAGCAGAAGAAAGTTAAAAGGATAATTAGAGGAGCAAAGGAATAATACTGAATGTCAAGTTGCATGGAATATTTCAATTAAGGACTCTTCAGCTATATCTTCAATAGAGAGAGAAGTTCAAAGGTTAAATTGTGCCATTAAAAACAATGATGGGGGATTGGAGACAGGGCATAAGGAAATGGAAGATTTATAAACATTATTTGGCTTCTGTTATTACAGCCAAGGAAGAAAATGGAAAGCTACTTGGTAGACAAATAACACATCCTGGAATAATGGATAGATACAAGAAAGCATGAATGTAATACTAGAAATGAATGGGATGGAGAAAGTACCAGATATTCTTAAGGAAATTAGGCCATACATTAATGATAATTATATATATATATAAACACACACGTCTGTGCATATCCATTCTATTTAAAAGAAATAAAATGATTGGGTTGAGTCCCCATTTAAAACTTTATTCTCTCCTAAGTTTTAGGGACATAAAATGTAAAACTCATGGTCATATTTATAGCACTTTCTTCCCCACTCACAAGCATGCAGTACTCCTTGGAAAACCCAGAGCAAAGCAACTCCTCTGGACAGAGTCTGTGCTCTCATCGATAGAGACTGTAGTCCAAGACAAAGCCCATCAAGTCCCCTTGTTGAATTTGGACTCCTAATCCAAACAGTCTACTTCCAATCAGCTCAGGGTGCTCCACATTCCTCAGGCTATGTCTTTCACAATTCCTCGTTCCTTTCATAAACACATTTATATGCACCATTTAATATGGTTTCCACAAACTCCAAATGTTACGCAATAAAATGTACAGACAGACCCACACTGGGGCAAAATTATGAGTTATCTAAATGAAGTCTGCCAGAGCTAGTTTTCCCTTTTCTGCCATAGGGAGAGCAGACAGCTTCATGTAACTGTAAGTCTTTTAGCTCTGTGGCTTAAATCCATATTTATAAAACCTGTTTTTCTTCATAGTGCTTTACAAACATTCACTAGCATTAATTAATGTGGTAGCTGATATGTTATAATCTTGCATCCTGAAAAGGGGTAAAAATATCAGTATTCCATAAGAGATATTGTATACACCATTATAGAGCAGTTAGCTCAACATCAAGAGTGGAGAAATATTTGTAATAATTTCATTGTATTTAGTAAGCAGAATCCCTTGAACATCAGTATTTGACTGGAAATTGCCCAGGAGATGGAGGAGGCATCTATAAGTTAATTGGTAGAATTCTGCAAAGATATTTCTATCATGGAAGATAATAGAAATACAAAATGCTATAAAATTAGATTTTTTCAGATTAGCATTTGTCATCTAGGTGGCACAACAGTTTAGGCTGGCAGTTTAGGCTAGGGAAGTATGCAAGATGGAGAGAGTTAGTACTAACTGGTAAAAGTCATAAGGTTGGAGGAAGGGAACCAGTGGCCCATTGCAGGGACATCAGGTAAACCAACTGTGAAGAGGGATTAAGAGCTGCAGTAAGTCAGCTGGGGAGAGCAAGGTAAAGCCCCTAAACAAACTGATGCAAACAGATTTAGTTTGTTTTCCATAAAGAAAAGCCTTATGTTTGGGACACTCCATGCATCTTTATAACCATTTCACCTGCCCCTAATAATCATGGGTTTTGATAATGTGAAATATAAATTACTCATGCTGATAATGGATTTAAAAACCAAGGGATACAATCCAAAATTGGGGGGGCAGAGGGGAGAGACAGCCAAATCCACACTCAAAACTTATATTGAAATAAAAGTGAGGAAAGCCTTAAGGATGCTTACTTGTAAAGCACACAGAAATGTATTTCCTCAGATCAGATACCAGCACTGTTATGAAATATTAAAGCTTTGAGCTGGAAAAGCACCTAGGCATTAGATATAAATGAACACGCTAACAAGCCCAATTTATAAATTGTAAGTAAAATTTAAGTAGAACCATCATATTTAAAAGAGCAAGAAATATTCACATGGCACATATTTCAAATGAAAACTACAGAATAAAAACTGCATGCATCTGTTAAAGAGAAGAAATAAAATATTTTTATAACAGAGAGACAGGGAAACAATATGCCAGGTGTAGTGACTATAAAGGAAAGAGGTACTAGAATAAGCTTAAAGTTGGGGAAAGACTTGTTAGGTTCAGAAGTTGTTTCCTGTTCCACAGTTCTTATGTTCTTTATTTTTAAAAACTCCTGATGAAAAATCTTTAAACACTTTTAGCCAGATTTTCACATGTGCTCAGCAACCAGTAGCTCCTACTGGGAATTGATCTCTTCTGAAAAGCTGGCCATTAGAGTGTATTATCTTCCTGAAAGTCCATGTGTGCAGTGATGAGATAGATATGCATGGCCGTCCCAGAAACTGTGATTTGGACTTTTCACTTTATTTGCTTTCAGCCAGGGTACTGATCATGCTGTTGACAGCTATTATCAATTCTTACAGGGGACTCTCAATTCCCTGGCTCTCTGCCATATTCTGTACATTCTTTAGGCTCAGAGGAGACTATGTTGTAATGGTAACATCTGGGAATAGAAGCCCCAAAGAGGCATAATGGTCAGTAGATGGCTAAGAACCTGCATGGGATCTGATCTTCTTCTGTGCAGAGTTTTTATGCAGAAGTACAAAAGACATGTAATAATCAAAGATACATTAGTTTTTTTTCAGTCATAAGCCTTGTGAGAAACTACAGCTGAACTCATTTGGCTATGTGCAGGCTGATTAATTAAGATTGATTTGCCCTGCCAGTAGTTCTGAATCTGTATCACTGTTTTATTCTTTGTGGGCTAAGATAGTTCAGCTCCTGGCCAAGGCCCTCATTGTGCCAGGCACTGTACAAACACATAGTCCTTGCCCCAGAAAATCTTCTCTGTGGACTCTAGATTCTGGGCCTGAGCCTGTACTGCTTTGCATCTTGTATAGTTCTATATACCTGTGGGTACAGAACACTCCCACTCTGATCAGATAGTGTTTTACACCTACTTTGAAAATGTGCAAATGACTATACAAGATGCAAGTGAGTGTGCAATCAGGTCTTGGCCTCTTCCCTGAAGAGATGTTTGAATGATATTGCCAACTGGATGCACTGTGGTTATCTTATCCTCAACTCTGATGCTTTGTTGCTGGACAGAGCTCTTTGATATGAGGAACCTTGCTTCTCTGTTGTCTCCTCACTGGCATAGGGATTTGTTCAGCCCAGAAGAGTCATGTTAAGAATCCTAGCACTTTTGACCAAGCCTTTTCCACAGCAAGCCACGTGTTGGATGTGATACAAAAATACTTTTTCCAGTTGTTCAGCCTGCAGAGACTAGACTATGCCCATATATATCCCATGACAACCTCACAACAAAAAAGCATACCTTTGTGATTAAGAAACTGGATTATTATAACTTCCTCTTAGCAGGACTCACAGCAAGGTTTCTGAAGTGAGCAGAATGCAGCAGCTTATCTGCTTGCTAGGTGAGCAACAGCAATCTCATAGACTCATAGACTTTAAGGTCAGAAGGGACCATTATGATCATCTAGTCTGACCTCCTGCACAATGCAGGCCACAGAATCTCACTCACACACTCCTATAACAAACCCCTAACCTATGTCTGAGCTATTGAAGTCCTCAGCTTGTGGTTTAAAGACTTCAAGATGCAGAGAATCCTCCAGCAAGTGACCCGTGCCCCATGCTGCAGAGGAAGGTGAAACCCCCCCAGGGCCTCTGCCAATCTGCCCTGGAGGAAAATTCTTTCCCGTCACCAAATATGGCGATCAGCTAAACTCTGAGCATATGGGTAAGACTCACCAGCCAGACACCCAGGAAAGAATTCTCTGCAGTAACTCAGATCCCACCTTGTCTAGTGTCCCATTATAGGCCATTGGGCATATTTACCGCTAATAGTCAAAGATCAATTAATTGCCAAAATTAGGCTATCCCATCATACCATCCCTTCCATAAACTTATCAAGTTTAGTCTTGAAGACAGATATGTCATTTGCCTCCACTGCTACCCTTGGAAGGCTATTCCAGAACTTCACTTCTCTGATGGTTAGAAACCTTCATAAAATCATAGAATATCAGGGTTGGAAGGGACCTCAGGAGATTATCTAGTCCAACCCGCTGCTCAAAGCAGGACCAATCCCCAGACAGATTTTTGCCCCAGCTCCCTAAGTGGCCCCCTCAAAGATTGAACTCACAGCCCTGGGTTTAGCAGGCCAATGCTAAAACAACTGAGTCTAATTTCAAGTCTAAACTTCCTGATGGCCAGTTTATATCCATTTGTCCTCTGATATATTTATAGAGAGCAATTATATTTCCCCTCAGCCTCCTTTGGTTAGGCGAAACAAGCCCCAAGCTCTTTGAGTCTCCTTTCATAAGACAGGTTTTCCATTCCTCGGATCATCCTAGTAGCCCTTCTCTGTACCTGTTCCAGTTTGAATTCATCCTTCTTAAACACGGGAGACCAGAACTGCACACAATATTCCAGACGAGGTCTCACCTGTGCCTTGTATAACAGTACTAACACCTCTTTATCTCTACTGGAAATACCTCGCCTGATGCATCTCAAGACCGCATTAGCTTTTTTCACAGCCCTATCACATTGGCGGCTCATAGTCATCCTGTGATCAACCAATATTCCGAGGTCCTTATCCTCTGTTACTTCCAAGTGATACGTCTCCAGTTTATAACAAAAATTCTTGTTATTAATCCCTAAATGCATGACCTTGCACTTTTCACTATTAAATTTCATCCCATTACTATTACTCCAGTTTACAAGGTCATCCAGATCTTCCTGTAGGATATCCCAGTTCCTCTCTGAATTGGCAATACCTCCCAGCTTCGTGTCATCTGCAAACTTTATTAGCACTTTCCCACTTTTTGTGCCAAGGTCAATAATAAAAAGATTAAATAAGATTGGTCCCCAAACCGATCCTTGAGGATCTCCACTAGTAACGTCCTTCCAGCTGACAGTTCACCTTTCAGTCCGACCCATTGTAGTCTCCCCTTTAACCAATTCCTTATCCACCTTTCAGTTTTCATATTGATCCCAATCTTTTTCAATTTAGCTAATAATTCCCCATGTGGAACCGTATCAAATGCCTTACTGAAATCAAGGTAAATTAGATCCACTGTGTTTCCTTTGTCTAAAAAATCTGTTACTTTCTCAAAGAAGGAGATCAGGTTGGTTTGGCACGATCTACCTTTTGTAAAACTGTTTTGTATTTTGTCCCAATTACCATTGACCTCAATGTCCTTAACTACTTTCTCCTTCAATTTTTTTTCTAAGACCTTGCATACTACAGATGTCAAACTAAGAGGCCTGTAGTTACCCAGATCACTTTTCCCCCGCTTTCCTAAAAATAGGGACTATGTTAGAGAATTCTCCAGTCATACAGTACAAACCCTGAGTTTACAGATTCATTAAAAATTCTTGCTAATGTGCTTGCAATTTCATGTGCCAGATCCTTTAATATTCTTGGATGAAGATTATCTGGGCCCCCCGATTTAGTCCCGTTACGCTGTGCAAGTTTAGCTTCTACCTCGGATGTGGTAATATCTAACTCATATCCTCGTTCCCATTTATCATCCTGCCAGCTCCTCATTAGTCTCATTAAAGACTGAGGCAAAGTATTTGTTTAGATATTGGGCCACGCCTAGATTATCCTTAACTTCCACTCCATCCTCAGTGTTTAGCAGTCCCACTTCTTCTTTCTTTGTTTTCTTCTTATTTATATGGCTATAGAACCTTTTACTACTGGTTTTAATTCCCTTTGCAAGGTCCAACTCTTCATGGCTTTTGGCCTTTCTCACTTTATCCCTACATGTTCTGACCTCAATAAGGTAGCTTTCCTTGCTGATCCCTCCCATCTTCCACTCCTTGTAGGCTTTCTGCTTTTTCTTAATCATCATTTGGAGATGCGTACTCATCCAGCTTGGTCTACAATACCTGCCTATGAATTTTTTCCCCTTTCTTGGGATGCAGGCTTCTGATAATTTCTGCAACCTTGACTTGAAGTAAATCCAGGCCTCTTCCACCTTTAGATCCACAGGTTCTTCAGTCCAATCCACTTCCCTAATTAATTTCCTTAATTTTTTAAAGATATCAAAAACCCTAGTCACAGATCTATTTTTCTTTATCCTTCCATTTAGTTTGAACTGAATTAGCTCATGATCACTTGAACCAAGGTTGTCCCCTACAACCATTACTTCTATGAAGTCTTCACTACTCACCAAAACCAAATCTAAAATGGCATCCCCTCTTGTTGGTTCAGCAACTACTTGGTGAAGGAATCCATCAGCTATCGCATCCAGGAAAATCTGAGCCCTATTATTACTACTAGCACTTGTCCTCCAGTCTATATCTGGGAAGTTAAAGTCTCTCATGATCACACAATTCCCATTAGTATTTACTTCATTAAAAACATTGAAGAGGTCTCTATCCATATCCAAATCAGATCCTGGCGGTCTATAGCACACCCCAAGCACTATCCCAGGGGAGACTCTAGTACCTTTTTTCCTCAATGTGATTTTTGTCCAGACAGACTCTGTCGTATCCATTCCATCACTTCTTATTTCTTTACAATCTACCTCATCATTGACATACAATGCTACTCCACCACCTTGGCCTTTATTTCTATCTTTCCTAAATAGCACATACCCTTCAATACCTGTACTCCAGTCATGACTACTATTCCACCATGTTTCTGTTATCCCTATAATATCTGGTTTCACTTCCTGCACCAGTAGCTCTAGTTCCTCCATTTTGTTACCTAGGCTCCTCGTATTAGTGTACAAACATCTTAATTTTTGCTGTTTGGCTTCGCTCACATTCTTTACCCAATTAGGTACAGACATTCTACCACCAGTATCACCTATTAGACTGGTATCTACACTACCCTTCCTCCTCATGTCCATTCTCCTACCAATGGCTGTATCCTTTCTTCCTTCGTTTTCTTCCCTCTCAATGTTAAAATCTGGCATGGAGATTACCTGGGCATCTCCCAATCATCTCCCCCAAATTCCTAGTTTAAAGCTCTCTTAATCAGTTGTGCCAGCCTCCATCCTAGAAGTCTATTTCCCTCCCTACTCAGGTGAAGTCCATCCCGAGAGAACAGTCCTCTGTCCATGAATGCTTTCCAGTGGCCATACATCCCAAAGCCCTCCTTATAGCACCTCTGCCTGAGCCATCTGTTGATCATCATAATCTTGTCACACCTTTGTTGCCCTTCTCTAGTAACAGGCAGAATCCCACTGAAGATCACCTGAGCCTCAATTTCCTTAAGCGTCTTCCCCACTCTGGCATAGTCTCCCTTGATATGTTACAGCGAGAATCTAGCCGTATCATTTGTTCCCACATGAAGGACAATCAGTGGATTCTTTCCCGTTGCCGTTAGGATCCTCTTCAGCCTCAGGTCCACATCCCATATCTTAGCACCCAGCAGACAGCACACCCTTCTGTTCTCTGGATTCTTCTCAGTAAGGAGTCCCCAATCACATAGACCTGCCTTTTCCTGGTGATGGTGCAATTCTCTGGTCTATCACCTGTTCCCTCTGGCTGCAAGTCCTCTTGATTCCTATTCTTCCTTGCAATCCTCAGCAACCCATCCTGTATCCTCCTGGGGCTCATATTTGGTGTTATCACTCTTGACTCTTCCCCTCTTCCTATAGGACTAGCTGTTCTTCTCTTCTTCCTTGCCCTCTCACCTTCAGTGACCACCTGCTGTGCCCCTTCTTCATTTTCCAACTCCGCAAACCTGTTCCTGAGCACTATTTCTCCTTCACTAGCCCATCTTTTCCTCTGCCTGGTTCTCTTAGTCACATGCTTCCACTGTCCACTTTCCTCACCAAGCAGTCTCCCCTCAGAGTTCTTTGGTCCTGCTTCCATCTGCAAGTCTGAGCTTTTCCCTTCAGCCTCCTCATGTCTTTGCTCCATCATCCGCTCAAACCCCCTTCTAAACTCAACCAGAGTTTCCACCTGCATCTCCAAACCTCAGATCTTTTCTTCCATCAACCCTATCAGGCGGCACTTCATGTAGACAAAACTCTTTTCAGGTATCCCCTTCAGGATCATGTACATGCCGCAGCTTCCACATTCAGTCATCTTCATTGTGTCTTCCACTGCTTGGGTCACAACCACTGCTGCCTCTGTATCTGTCATAGCCTTCTCACCTAAGTCCTGTTAGCCCAGGAAACACAAACCAAAGCAAAACACCACCATCCACAGCAACACAAACTGTCAACGAGCACCAAAACACTGCCAGACCACCACACACTCCCTTCACTAGCCTGGCTCTCTTAGTCTTCCCCTCAAACTTCCCTTGCAAACTCCCACTCAAACTCCCATTTACAGCTGTTTGCTGGCTCCTGTGCCGCTGCAGCTGTCATATTATGTCGGTCGTGTTCTTCACACTGGATACTTCTAAAGCTGACAATTTACTATAAATCAGCACTGCTTTTTCAAAGCTTTTAATAATACAGGATTTGGCTATGTTCTTGAACCTCATTGTAAAGAGTATCTGTGCTGTCCACACCATCCATTGTTTGAAGGTCTCACCGTGTCCTCTTAAAGATGCAGACAACTGAGCCTTTGCTTTGGTATGCCCTATACAGTATGTGGAACTTACCTCTCATGGAAACTGAGTCCAATATATCTCTTCCCAGTTTTTAAAATCATCTAAGATTTTTTTCTCAAAGATGTTTGGGATTATAATGGGGTTCACTTACCACTTTGGCACCTCCTCAGCCTGTCTGGGGAATTAGCTCTGCAGTTGAGTGTGCCCCCTTCAGGTGGTATATCGCCACTGTGACTCCTGCTCATGGACCCACATCTCTCCAAGGACCACGGCACCCTCTTCAGTGACACAGCCCTCCAGCCATGCCATACACAATGCTTCCCCCTTCCAGGGAACCTGCAGTCCTCTGTTCAGCCACTTCCCACTAGTGGCAAACTGCAGTCCATGGTCTAGCCACCTCCCACGTGGCTCCGGCACCCTCTTTACCCTTTATCAGGGCCTCAGTCTGCAACCCCCGGCAGCCAGCCAGGAGCTGTCTCTGGCTTCCTCAGCCTGTGTTTGCAGCACCACTCTGTCCAGGGTGCTGGCAGTTCTCTTGGCCCTTCAGGAACACCATAAGCACTGACTCCGTAGGTGCTCCAGGGCTGGAGCACCCACGAGGAAAAATTGGTGGGTGCTCAGCACTTACCAGCAGCTCTCCGCCCCCCCCACCCAGCTCACCTCTGCCTCCGCCTCCTCCTGTGAGTGCTCCGTGTGCACACTTTTCCCCCCTAGCTCCCAGCGCTTGCGCCGTGAAACAGGTGTTTTGCATGGCTGGGAGGGAGGGGGGAGGAGGGGGAATTCGGCGTGCCCGGGGAAGAGGTGGGGCCAGGGCGGAGATTTGGGGAAGGGGTCCAATAGGGGCAGGGAGGGGGTGGAGTTGAGGCGGGGACTTTGGGGAAGGGGTTGGAATGGGGGTAGGGAAGGGGCAGGGAAAGGGTGGAATTGGGGTGGGGCCAGGGGCGGCGAGGCATGAGCAACCACTGGCGCTGGGGAAAGTTGGTGCCTATGAGGAACACAGTCCTTCCTCCCTCGGCTCCCAGCACAGAACTGCCTTCCTCTGTCTTGCAGCTTCCTTTTTAAATGGGCCTACTTGGCTCTGATTGGCTGCTCCTCAGCCCTCCTCTGTTTGGCTGCCTCTGGCACACCTCCCAGCCCCCCTAGGGCTGCTTTTAACCCCTTTTTTGCCAGTGAGGGGCAGCTGCACCATCACAGGGATGAAAATATATTATCTTTCCCTCTCATCCCTTTTTTTCTCATTTTTTGGCATTAGATTCTGATTAGATTCTGTCTTTTGCACTATGTGTTTGAAATTTATGGTGATTTTAAATTATGTTGAATTTCGTATTAACATTTTATATTGTGTAGACATTCATCAGTGGGGCAGAAGACAAAAAGGGTTTATAAATTAATTAATTAATAATTATTATTATTAAGTTTTTTATTTCAATGCCATTGATGCCAACAAAAAATAACCATTACCCAACTTTAATATCTACTAAAACTATGTGGGAAGTTACCATATTTTTGCAAAGCTATTGATGTGAACAATGTATGCTAAAGAGTAAAATTTGAGGCTTAAATCAGATTTAAGCGTTGCTAATCTGCTTTTATCATAAAAGATGGGGGGGGGAAACCTTGAATGCCCCTTCTTTATCTTGCTACATATCTTAGGCCATTACTGCCAACCCATCAAATAAAAACTGCATCTCCTAGAAGCTAAAATTGCAAACACTACAAGTCATGTTGAAGTTGACATGAAAACAACCATTGCTGGCATATCTTGTATTTTTACAGCTGACTATTCTCTCCCTGACATTTTTAGTAAAGTTGAGCAATATCCAGATTCCAGCCTTGATACCAGTCGGCACAGCAACATTCATCTTAAGATGACATCTGTTGAGAATTTTTCAATAACTTAATGGTTATAAAGCATGTGAGGAGGGGGATAATAGAGGGATTATGACATAAAAATGCTAAAGCCCTTGTGGGGGAACTGCTGCACATAAAGTTTTGATTTGGTAATTCAGACTAATGTAGTTTGTAGTCCTCTAGAGAGAGGGCAATAATGGTGCACAATATGCTCTTAAACACTGATGCATAACGCATTGTGCTAGAGCCAAAAGGCACTGTACAATATCATTACAGAGAAAGGAGATGTAGTAACTTTGGGAGTTGCTTTCACAAAGATCTAAATGCACAGGTGATAAACAATGCTATTTCTTTCCTCTCCATGTGACTTAATCGATTAATAGATTATTTTAGGAAAACATGGTATTTTCGTTAATATGGTAATATGGTAAATCTAAGAGATGTACTTTTTCCAAAGATCAGTGTCGTGCAGTAGATCATGGATTACAGTTAATCTTTTCAGTAGATTAACCCAGAGTATGTATAAAATATAGTATTGTTTGTCTTTGAATTCTGCTGAATTGAGGTGTCTGAAAATATAAACACAATCAATAAATGTAAACAGATGATTCTTTATCCTTTATTAGTTGAAAACAATATACATCTTTATTTCAAAAGAATAGATCTTTTACCAATATCTGGTCTCTGATCTGAAAGATACAGATGCCTTTACTTGTACTTTCTTCCTTTTTGCTTATGGCACTTTTAATTTGCATTGCATGTGCAGCTCAGTATAATGTGGAGCATAAAATTTAAAGAACAAAACATTTTTTGGATTGCTTCTTCCATACTTCCAGAAGTTTGAATTAAAGGTGAAAAACATAATGTCTTTGAACAATACATTATCTGTACTGATACAGAGCAAAAAAAAAAATCTACTGTACTTCATGATTGTAGAGAAATTGCATGTATAGATGATATTTCTTAATTCAAAAGGGCTCTGTCAAATTTGAAAGACAGTTGCTATACAAATATGGAAATCTCTCTCTTTTTTTTAATCCCTCTCATGAATTTAAGAAAAAGCTTCCTCTCCTGAAGAGCCATAGACAAGAAATAACAACTTTTGTGCATGTACACAAAGTGTCCAATAACGTGGCTATTAAAATAGATGGAAACACTCTCACTGACTGAAAGGGGCATTAGATAAAGTCCATAATGTAAATAATTGCATAGGTTATGCTCAGAAAAAACTGGTTGAAAATTTTTCGACAAAATGCTTTTTTGCCAGAAAATGCTGATTTGTTGAAAATGAAACTTTTTGTGGGAACATACCAGATTTCACTACATTTTTCTGGGAAACATTTCTCAGGTCCAGGATGGTTTTTTTGTTTTTGTTTTTTTGGTCAAAACCAGAGAGAAGAGTGGCCAACAGTTTTGTGGTTAGAGCACTCCCTGTCATGTGGGAGATCTGGGGTTAAGTTGCTGCTCTGCCTGATTTAGAGGATGGTCTTGAATTGACCTCAAGGTAAATGGTTTTAACCATGGGATAATAGAAGCTCTTGTCTTATCCAAAGAATATTTAAGCTCTTACATCAAGTGAAATAGTTCTAACATGAGACACTGAAGGCACTCAACTAGCCAATAGCCCAGTGGTTAGGGCACTCACTGGGGATATGAAACACCCATGTTCAAGTCACTGCTCTGAATCAGACAGGACAGGGACTCCAAGTGAGGTCTTCCATGTGATAGGTAAGAGCCCAGGTTCATACCAAAATCTCATAATTTCAGGATGGGAAATCATCACCACCCCAAAATTTCAAGTACAATATACAGAGCAACAGCATTTAGAGGTATTTGCAAAAGAAGGACAGATCCTGGGGCTTCATTGTGCTGTTCTAGATTCTTAAGCTTTGGTAGGCAGGAATGTTGGAGCCAGATGTTGTCCACATTGCTGCATCTACTTTCTACTTCTAGGTCTGTCTGGTTGCAGCAGAGAGGGCTGTAGCTAGAATGTTTTACTTCTCATAAGAGAATGGTGCTTTGCTATGGTGTTTGCTGCTACAAAATATTCATAAAGCTCCAAGAAGAAGCTCCACTGTTACACATGCACATTACATGCTGTGATGGGGTAGCCCCACTCTGCACTGGACCCAGCGACGTCAGACCAGTAGCCCTGACGGAGGAAGTCCCGCCCCGTGCGTACTGGGCATGCTCCAAGTGCTCAGGGAGTATAAAGGGAAGGAATTCAGCTCAATCTGGGCTGGCGGCCACAGGGGAAGGACCTAACTGGGAAGCTCCTACAGAGGACCAGCCAACGCTCTTGAAGCTGCCGGGAACAGAGGCTTTTACAGACCGGCACGAACCCCTACCATGAGAGGAACCAGGGGAGGCGACGGACCCGGAGACCCGCGGAGACCCCTGGGATTCGTGGGAGACCCCAACTCCCAACCCGGTAGGAAGCGACCTGAGAGAGGTGACGGACTGGTAACTTGCCCCAGGTAAGCCTCAGCGTGTTTTGGTAGGACCCCCCCCCCCAGCCAGTAGTAAGGTCCAAAGGCCCTGTGACCAGGGGCGGTTCTATGGACTCTGGCCATTAGGCCGTGCTGCCCTACAACCAGGGGCAATTCTATGGACTCTGGCCACTAGGCCGTGCTGCCCTGTAACAACGGGTGTAAACCCTCACAAATGGCATTTATGTGTTTTTATAGCTGCTATTTGGGTGTACTTTATTTGAATCAATATATTCACTAATGTCCCAGAAGAACAAGTCCACTACCAGTATCTCTTCTTCTCTTCTTGCAGGATCTAATCATTCAGCTACACTCAGATGTGTTTTTTCTTACGCACTGTTACTGGCTACCATGCAACTTCTTTCTTTCTTTCTTTCTTTCTTTCTTTCTTTCTTTCTTTCTTTCTTTCTTTCTTTCTTTCCTTCCAATTCCAGTCCTTCCCTGCTATGAGCCTGATTCAAAGTCCATTGAAGTCTATGGGAGTCTTTCAATTGAATTCAAAGGGCTTTAGATCAGGCTCTCTGCTGGAAATTTTCTTTTCTCTCTTGGGTGCTTCTAAGAATTAGGTTGTTCTTTTAGGCAGACCCTGAACAAGAGGTGTGTATAAGCTGCAAACACCCCAGAGTATTCCTGGAAGTTGTTAAATCATAAGAATGGTCATAATGGGTCACACCAATGGTCCATCTATCCCAGTATCCTGTCTTATGACAGTGGCCAGTGCCAGATGCTTAGTTTGCTTAAGAGGCTTTGGTGGGGGACCTTGTCAATGTCTTTCTGAAATGACCATTGACCCTCTCAAAGAATTCTAATAGATTGGTGAGGCATGACTTCCCTTTACAAAATCTTTGTTGACTCTTCCCCCACAAATCGTGTTCATCTACGTGTCTGTTAATTTTGTTCTTTACTATAGTTTCAAACAATTTACCTGGCACTGAAGTTAGGCTTACAGGTCTGTAATTGTCAGAATCACCTCTGGATCTTTTTTTCAAAAGGCTCATTAGCTATCCTCCAGTCATCTGATACATGGGATAATTTAAGTGTAGATTACATGCCACCGTTAGTAGTTCTGCAATTTCATGTTTCAGTTCCTTCAGAAGTCTTGGATGAATATTATCTGGTCCTGGTGACTTATTGCTCTTTAATTTATCAAGTTGTGCCAAAACATTCTCTGTTGCCACCTCAGTCTGGGACAGTTCCTCAAATTTGTTACCTAAAAAGAATGGCTCAGGTGTGGGAATCTCCCTCACATCCTCTGCCGTGAAGACTGATGCAAAGAATTCATTTACCTCTGCAGTGGCCTTTTCTTCCCTAAGTGTTCCTTTAGCACCTTGATTATCCAATGGCTCCACTGATTGTTTAGCAGGCTTCCTGCTCCTGATATACCTAAAAAATATGTTGCTGTTAGTTTTTGTATCTTATGCTAGCTTCTCTTCAAATTCTTTTTGGCCTGCCTAATTATACTTTTACATTTGACTTGCCAGAGTTTATGTTCCTTTCTATTTTCCTCAATCAGATTTAACTTTCAATTTTTAAAGGATACCTTTTTGCCTCTAACAGCCTCTTTTACTCTGCTGTTTTTTTTTGATCCTCTTACGGTTTTGTGTGTGTGGGGGGGTTACATTTAGTTGCTTCTCAGAGACATCTCTCTGAGACACACAGTTCCCTCCCTGCTACCCAGGGCAACAGTTCAGGGAAAAGTAAGTTACTGCAGTTCCTGGGAAGGTGCAGTTCACTTCTTCACTGTGACTGGCCAGAAAGTGGTATGGCAAGGTTTCACGCTCCCTTCCCCCAACCACTTTCTTGCAGTGGGGAAGTATCAGACATCAGTGGCTGCACTCATCATGAAAGCCAAATCCCCAAGTCATATCGCCAGTGTAATGTGTAACAGTGTATAATGGGGAGGAGTTGGAGCGCATGCTCGGCCCATGGCTGAGTAAAACAAAGTTCCACCAAAAGTACCATGCTGAGAATGGCATATTTTAGTTTTGGAAGAAAAGTTTTGTGATGCAAATTACATCATCTTTTTACAATGGAATATTTTAGAATAGACATGAATGAAGGTCTATTCCACACTTAAAATATAATAGGGAAAATTACATGGAATATATGTAAATCTTTTTATGTTTTCTTTATATACAATATAATCCCCAGAATGAGAATCTGCTACATTGTTCCATTGCCAAAGTGATGTCTACAAATGAGGGCTTAGGGAATAGCTGCAGGCTTTCTGCTGAACTCAGCCAACAAGCCACCATACAGATTCTAGTCTGAATTTCTGAATGAAAAGAGAAGCGGATTTAAACATGCAAAGATTCTTGTCTCCCTTCCATCACAGGAAAAACAATATTCCCCACCACTTGCTCCTCCTTATGCTTACAGACAATGATTTGAAACAGAATACAGGAACTAAAAACTTGAATTAATATAGTACACAGAAAATTCATGATTTCAACAGTCTTTTAGCAGGCATTTATGTACAGAATCTGGGCATAATCTGTTATATCTCTAACAACTCAGTTTAATTTATGTTTAACTTAATGCCCTTTTATTGCACAAGAATTAATTTTAAAAATGATTAGATAGATAGTATTATTGTTTAATTTAGTTTTTTGACACAAATATATGTATATTTATACAATATGCTTTCCAAAGAGTGGTTAATTTAGTGGCTTCACTGAAGAACAAAATATTTGATTTTTCCTCTTTTAGTACCTAAAGAAAACAGATTGAAAAAGCAATGGTGTTAGCAGTTTAGATATTTAACATTAAAAGGCTCAATTAAAGTTTTGGTGACCTACAAACTCCATGACAGTTTGAGCACTATTTGGGGGATGAGTGAACACTCAAAGAGCTATTATAGAATCATAGAATTCAATTTTAAAGGATAAAATATTTTCCTCACAGTTGTTTCTCTATCTGAAAAGGATTAGAAAGTGCCAGTGGAGACGGCCATTAAGTGTCTAGCGGTTTGTGTGGCATCCATTAGTTCTTATTAAAAAGGGATAAATACCATATACAACAGAAAAGAATTTCAGCTATTTAGTGATTTCTGTAATGGAACTTGTATACATTAAGGGCTAAATTGTTACTTGGACTATGTGCAGAAGCACAGGCAGGAGAGGAGCTAAGAAAATCTCCCGCTTGGGTTCCCTGCCCTTGCATTTTTGAAGTTGATGGAGCTATGACAATTTACACCGCTGAAGATCTGCCCCCTTATCTTTGTTTGTGAAGTAATATAGTTTGCACAGATATGTCATATCCACAAATATCAGCATGGGGACAAAACTCCCTGAGCACCTTTCTGTAATGATATGTGTTCACCTAGGCATGACTATTAGAAGTATTAGGAAATAATTATTATGATATTTAAAACACAGTAACTGTCAATTGCTAGGGAACTTTGAAGGCCATGGCTACTGAGAGATTTGTATATGCCATAAAGAGCTTGCATTTTCTTCTGAAAGAATAATAAAAAAATGATGATAATAGTCTTACACTGATTTCACAATGTTTTCTGGGTTAGAATTGTGATAGCATAATACGACTAGTTTTGTGATGAAGTGGTACCCTGCATTCTAGGCTATTTATGGTCAATCAGGATGCAGAATTACCTATTCAGAACTGCCAATTTTATTTTATAAGAAAGCAGTATTCCCTGAGAAATCATTTGTTACCAGTACTGCTTTGTTAGTTAACTGTCTGAGGTGAATCCAAGACCAGTTATGGCTCACAAACATAATTGTGAAGGGTGCAAACAACTGATTTCAAAGGCAGTATTTCTGCTCTAACTTATATTCAATGGTTTATAACTGAACTAGTGTATTTAAGAAAATAAGTTTGTAGTTGAAACACTGCAATGGAAAATGTGTCCCCAAGTCAAAAGGCAGGACCCACTCTATCAGGTTTATAATTAAGCAATAATCCCAAGAAACGCAGTTATTACCAGCAGTTAATGACTACTTTGTTGGTTAACAGCTCAACGTGAAGCTGAGGATTGTTAACACTCTATCAAACTCCTTGTTAAGTGTGCATAAGTTTTTATTTAAACACACTTGGATCGCAGCTGGAAAGCTGTGGGGGGAATCAGGCATTTCCTGGTGGCTAATGACCAATTTTTTTCCATCATTCAGAATATAGGGCACATTCCATTATGTTTATATAATAGTTGTTAACTGCAGATGGCCAGTGCCACCCTATTTTGGTACTTTGTGTGACATGAAACTGACCTCAGTTATGTATGGTACCTATGCTTAAATTATATGTTTTTGATCACTGAAATCAAACTTCTGTGGCTTATCGAAAGCTTATTTCAATGCATGATATTTTTAAGGGAATCCACAAAAAACACAGAATGGTCACAGTGAAATTAATAAGACAATACTTATATGTATAGAGCCTGATTTTCAGAAGTGCTGAGCTGTGAGTGCTTAGTGTCTCTGAAAATCATGCCTCTTCTGTATAATTTCCTTGAATCCAATGTAAAGGATGCCAAAATTTTATTTGAAAAATAATTATAGCAACCTTAAAGGCATCTATTTTCTTGTTGGCAGTAATCAACAGTAAATATAATTTTAATCGGAAACAGATTTCTTCTGATTGGTCAAAAAGGAAAGTATTCTACCTTATTGGTCAGGCTGACTGGAAATTAATCTTACAAACCGTTCTGAGCTAGTTCTTTGAGAGAAACATTAGATGAAAAGAAAAGTCATATGTCTGAATTGCTGTTTTGCTTTGGAATTGTCAGTGATTACTAGCCATTTTCCTTTGTTACACACCATACAGTAGGTGTTATTTCATCTATGGTTTACAGTAACTTACCAGTCAGGAAACGGAATTTTCAGTATCACGAAAGAAGAATTAAAACTCTGATATAGGCTACATTTGTTGAAGTGTGACAAGGAAAGGATAAAAGGATAAGAGAAATGATATCATGTATGGGTTTGTTGACTTTGTGGAAATATCCACAACAATCAGTAGTCAAACAAATTCTGTCTAATCAACCCAATAACTTATTATCAAAAGAATCTATTTCTTTGTCACGTCTGTCAGAGTAATCTGGAATTCATTATCATATTAATGTCATGACTGGGCTCCTCTGGACCTCTGAGTTTTGTTTGTTGAAGAGCTTCCTGGGGCGTTTGGAGAAACAAAGAGCGCTCTTTGGAACATGAGGCATTCAGAGTGTCGTACAGATGGGCCCTGGCTCTTTGTTTCTCCCTGCCTGGGAGGCTGTTATGGGAAGCAGCCAACCTGCAGTCTGTCACAGTGAACATTGTCAAGTCATTGTGTACTTTTAATTGTTACTATGTACATGGAATCTGAAAGGTCGCTTTGGATATATAGTACAAGTGCACAGAGCCCTTTGCCAGACCAAACAGCTGTCCTGTGGTGTTCCCATATTCAGCTCCAGTCACCTTTTGCTCAGTGAAGGATCTTTCTGACAGAGCAATTAAAACATATGATTTATTTACTAAACAGTCAATAAGGAAATCTTAGTAATTCGCTCTTTCACTATTTCACTGTTTCCCATGTGTCTGTCTTCACAGGTCCTTTTATATTTAAGCAATTATTTCTGCCCCAATGATATTATAGACCTTGCAAGATTAATTAAAGAGCTGACAGCAAAGTACAATAACAACCTCAAAACACAATCAAAGAGGTCAAAATGTATGCCATATTCTACTTTTAGATGTTTACAGATAAAATAAATCTCCGTAGTTTTAGCTGGCCTGAAAGAGATGCATTAAATAAATTATTCTTTTTACTTAAGATGTGTGACTATTTCTTAGACAGACTTTGCATACTTTGCCATATTTATCTGCAGTATAAAAAAATCAGCCTTGTAGGAGAACTTAATTTTATATGGTGTGACTAACCCTTGGCAGTAGAAGTGATTCAAACCAGGTAGTCTACAAGACATGTTCAGTCTAAATATGCTAATACTTCCCCCCACAATGCATCTCACCATTGTTGGGGGGAATCTTATTAAGAGCTATTGCACATTAATATAATGTTACTTCTTAAGTTTTACTAAGTAAATTTGGCCCAGGAAGACTGGTGTGAGAGCCTTATAAATGCACGTAATAATAATTAATGAATAATTTACAATGAACACTTATCTATTTTTAGTGAATATAGAAAAGTGATTTCAAGTTACCACACGCTGTATGCTGTCCCAATGTGCAAGATTTGAAGAAGTCATGAAGAATAGGCAGTAAAGTGTCTGATCAATCTCATATTGCATCACTTTACAATTAACTAGTAATGAAAATACAAAATAGCTCAGGTGGTCAACAAATGACCTATCATAGAATTCATTGGATGCTGTCCACAATGTATATTGGGTAATACTTTATTTTATTTTTTTTAAAATTAGAACCTAAAATTAAGACATGATCAGTAACGAACATAAATAAACATTTTTGTATCACAGTTCCTAGTATGCTACATGCATAATTTCCATCATGGTTAATAGGATTGTATATAACTGCCAGAGCAGTACATTAAGAGATCACCACAAACTCACATATTGGTACTGAACTGAGTAATGTGTTTACTTTGAGGCTGGTTTCCAATGGCTTTTTTTGCTCAAGTAGGGCAAATAGTGTACAGAAGAATGAGAAATCTATTTTAGGTACTTTTAAACATAATCTGTATATAAAAAACTCTTTCTTCTGCTTTTTTTCCCATTTAACTGCACTAGCAACATTAAAGATCTGTAGAGGATGTTATTAACTAATTAATTTATTATTATTACTATTATTATTATTTTATTTTGTATTGCAATAGAGCCTAGGGACTCCTGATATATCACAGGAGCTTGTTATGCTAGGCACTGTACACATACATGGATTAAAACCTATAGCGGGGAATCTTCTTAAAGAGAACTCTGTTCCAATTAATTTTAGAGGAATTCAACTTGGCCTTCACAAGAGAACTTTGTTGTGGTTAATACTGTCTGTTTTCCCTACTATGACTCTAACACACACCTGTCCATACACAAAAGCTCCTCAATCACCTTTCTGTGATGTTATAGTTGTACTGTAAAACCTATGCTTTTTTAGGGTTTAACACCAATTCTGCTTCAAATATTTCCATACCAGTGTGTATGGAGGTCACTGGCACACACAATGGGGTTTCACAATTGCATCAGCTTGCAAATCTTCTTTAGTTCTCTGGCTAAAAGTGCCAACTCTGTCCCTCTGGCTGTGCCAGCTCCACATTTGCCTCAATATAATCTCACGCTCCCTCCACTAAGGTCCCCAGCTCAGGAAAATTGGAGACTGACCAGCTTTAGTTGAGGCCAGACTAATTTTTAGGGAAGGACATTAGTATAACAAGAAATAAAACATTAGTACAAACCATTTCATTGGGCACTTGGACAATATTAGTTTGAATCTTTCAGAAATGAGTTGAATCTTTGTCTTTGTGAGCTACAGTTGCCACAGCATTAATTTTTTTTAATGCTATGTTTCTGTCATACAGTCCTCTTTTAGTCACCTAGAATCTAAAATAGTTGATGTGGGGAGTTACCTGGAGTCATGGTAGATAATTTGCTAGTATCATAGACAGAAAACGATAATGCCTAACAAAACTCTAAAACTATTTGCCATCTTATAGTCCTGCCAGAATGGAGGTTAATCACTCATTTATATTCATAATTTCCACAGGGTGTGTCTAAAGTTTTTTTTCTGAATAAACAATAAGTAGGACTTAGATTGTAGCTCAATAATCCAAAGAAAGTCCTCACATGCCTGTAAAAGAACCTACGGTGAGATTTTCAAAAGTGCTCAGTGTTGGTCTAGCTCTGAGGCCACAATAGTCTTTTATCAACTTCAGTGAAAATGGAGTGCTTTTGAAAATTCCACTGCTAATGGTGGAAAGAGGGAGATTTAGCACCGTGTATTTGTTGTCAGTATATCTTTTACAGCTTTTCTCTTGGAACTAATTTTTCAAGATTTTGCATAATATCCACTTCCAGAAAAATAGTAAAGGGCAATTTGGCCTATAGTAATGAATGAAATGAGAAAACCACTTCCCTGTAACAATAGTCTCAGTTCTCTTTTCCTTCACCTTAGTCTTCCCTTAGAAAGCTCAGGAGGATGAATCCTCATATACAGTAAAATCTGTACTGTTCTGTATGAACTAAGGTCCCAATCCATAGGTATTCCAGTTAGTTGGAGCAAGGCCATTTACTTCTATGGGAAGTCCCTAATGGTCCCTAACATTTTCATTATACTGTGATTGGATTTTGTTGGCAAGATCTGACAATAAAAGGATGTCTGTTCTTAATAGCTTTACAAATATATAAGAATATGTTCCCTATGCTTTTCTGTTTGTGTTCCAGAAATACACTGAATTTTCAGTATTTGAGCATCCTAGAATAAAGTTTTTACATTGCACATTTCCAACAATATTTGACAATTCCAATCAGTTTTCACACCTAGGGAAATAATTCTCCGGCTCTATATGTAAGATATCAACAAGTCCACATCACAGCCTTGAAATCCATTGTAGGACTGTTCTGCAGGTCATAACTGACTTGAAAAGCCGTGTTCCTCTTCAGGCATTTATATAACATCCTTGAATAACTTTTAGAACATTGTGTAATCTAAAATAACTATTAATTGGCTCTTTTAGTGTACTAGGACACAGAGGAAAGAAGGGGATAATAATATTATTATGTAATATTGATTGTATGTACTTCTTCACTGAAGTATAATAAGATGTGACATCAACAAAGGCACAAGGCCATGGCGGAAAAAGAGGTAAATGCACATTACTTGAAGGTTCCAAAATTCAGTGAGTCTTCACATAGGTTTGTAGGTCATCATACCAGCCTGAGTACACTGAGTCAGCTTGTCCCTGCTGTAGATGAGGTGTCAATCTCTGATTGAGAATGGCAGTTGTGTGGTAATGTTTATGCTGTCATTATTTCCCTGCTCATTTTCACTATCTGAAGGATATTTTAACTTTTTTAAATCATTTGAACCTATGCAGTCCCTGGAGAACTATCCATTAGACCCAACAAACTGAGCCTTTAGATTTTTAAATATGATCTAATGACAATTTTTTATAAAGAAATTATGTTTCCGTTGGGAACAAATTATTGACTTGCACAATACTATATGCCAAATGAATTTTCTTAATTCATTCATTTAATGACAGTATACTGTAAAGATATACTGTATATCAATTCCACAGAAACTAATAAATAATGAATATTAATGCAATTTAAGTGAAATGCAAGAGTCTGAGTTCAGTTAAACTGAACAATTCTTATAAAATGGACTGTTTCAGCTTCTCGTTTATATTAAGAGATCATAAACCCTATGCTATTTCACATATTTATCAATGATCTGGAAGAAAAGATAAAATCATCGTTGACAAAGTTTGCAGATGAGACAAAAATTGGGGAAGTGGTAAATAATGAAGAACAGATCACTGGTTCAGAGCAATCTAGCTCATTTGGTAAACTGGGCACAAGCAAACAATATGTGTTTTAATACAGCTAAATAGAAATGTATACATCTAGGAACAAAAAATTAAGGCTATATTTATAAGATGAGAGACTCTAACATGGGAAGCAGTGACTCTGAAAAAAAAAATTGGTGGTCGTGGTGGATAATCAGCTGAACATGAGCTCCATGTGTGACACCGTGGCCAAAAGGGCTAACAGGATCCTGGGATGCATAAACAGGGGAGTCTCAAGAGAGGTTATTTTATTTGGCATGGGTGTGATCACTGCTGGAATACTGGGTCCACAACTCAACAAGGATGCTGATAAATTGGAAAGGGTTCAGAGGAGTCACGAGAGTGAGTAAAGACTTAGAAAACAGGCCTTACAGTAACAGACTCAAGGAGTTCAATCTATTTAACAAACAGAAGGATAAGAGGTGACTTGATTATGGTCTACATGGGGATCAAATATTTAATAATGGGCTCTTCAATCTAGCAGAGAAAGGTATAACATGGTCCAGTGGTTAGAAGTTGAAGCTAAACAAATTCAGACTGGAAATAAGGCATACATTTTTAATGGTGAAACTAATTAACCATTGAAACAATTTATCAAGTGTCATAGTGGATTCTCCATAACTGTCAATTTTTAAACCAAGATCATATTTTTTTTAAAGATATGCTCTCAGAATTATTTTGGGGAAGTTCTATGGCCTCTGATATACAGGAGGTCAGACTATGTTCCCTTTTGGCCTTAGAATCTGCAAATATATGAATTGTATTTCTCTCAAAAGTAAATATCAATTATGACATCTTAAAGTCAGTAAGCAGTAAGAATAAATGGATCCACGATGTTATCTGAATATACTGCAGTCTCTTTGGAGATTTAGTGCAAAATTATGGCTCTGCCTGTATTGGCCTAGAAGGGGTAGGTAAAGGTGCAGAGAGCCTAAAATACTTATTTACTATAGTGATGTGTGATTTAGAAATATCTGAAATAGATAGGAAAATAGATAGTGCTCTCCTGTCATTGCATATCCAGTGTGAGAGCATGTGTAATTTCATGAGCAAATTAATGGTAGAAAGATAGCGAGGTGTAATTTGATTAATAAAAAACTATAGAATCATAATTTTAATGGTGTGACCCTCTGTGGCATGGCAGGGGGGACTGGCTGCCCTTACTGGCTCACAGCTCCAGGTCCTCCAGTTGGTGGAAATTTTGATAATATGTCATTGGAAATGGATCAAATTGTGTGTCATCTAAAGCCCTTTATCCAACAAGAACATTGGGGGCAAACATGACAACATGACAAATCTAGAACAATTATATAGATATATATTTGGAAAATGTTTAAAAATCAACCTTTTAAAAATTGTAATTTAACACAGGCATGTCAAATATGCAGCCCTCACAAAGTTAAATTGTGGCCCTCAACTGACAGCACTCTGTTATCAGCTAATACTCAGAATATGATACTGATTTTTTAAAATGATACGGATTACTGTAAATGGAAAGAGTGCTTCAAGTTGATTTGACATGACTGGTAAAAAAGAAGCAGTTCAGTGGTAATGATTATCAGCTTTGTTTATTATGGCAAAAGAGTTGTAATGAGGCACTGGTTAAGATATCAGAATCCAGCCAGAAATTACTGGAATCCATCCGCAAACAGTATGCACATGATGGTATAAAATAGATTAGATAACATAATTAATAGATAATCCCAGATTAATTTATTACACAATCCTTTTTATTTTGGTCTTGATTGTTTTTAGGTATCAATGGGGGGACAAAAAGAAACAACTAGAAGCTGAATCTTTCGAGAACCATCATTGAGGACCTGATTAAACATAACTCTCAGTGGCACCTTACATGCTATAAGAAGTTCACCCATAAACTTAATTTGGCAAGACTGGAGAGGAAGTATATCAAACATGAGAAAAAAGTTGAAGACCAGGACAAGTGGTAGTTGTGGGAGAGACTCACCTTATACTAGGTCCCATGGGATGTATTTTGAGATGAACATCTGCTTCGTCTGTAGTAAGTAGGAAAGCTGAAGGTAGATGAGAAACTCAATGAAGTAGTCACTCTTATTGAGAATGTTGCATAAAAAGTAAATTTCAGGGGGTGCATTGACCCAAAAGATACTGCCCCCCCACACACACACACATTATCTATTACTTTGAGTGCTACGCAAAGAATGTATGTAATATGTTGCATCAAAAGGTAAAAGCAACAGAAACAAACACAGATTTTGCTACTGTGAACTTTGTAACTCAGCTGGTGTTCATAAATTGCCTTGCAGATCATCTAATTGATGGGAATGTAGTAGTGATGTCTGATGCAGGGGCTAAGAAAAGAGAAATATGTGCTTTAATGGGATTAACGAGGAACAAATGCTTAGCAGAAAAACTCTTAAAGCACTTACTGAAGATGAACTGTGGGATACAGACATAATTTATGTAACTTCCCCAGAGATAATCAAGCACCACCTAGACTCATTACATGCTGTTAAATACCAACAAGGGGCAATTTTAAAGCTACATAATGAGCTTACTCTCTCTGGCAATCCATTCATATATGACGGACCAGAGCACATTATTATCGTCATGAAAGCAGTCTTCAAAGATGAGATAGCTAAAGATGTCAGTCAAATGGATACTTTGGGTCATGACTTGTATGAAGCCTTCAAAACCCAAAGATCATCCAAGGCTCTGTCAATCTTTGATCTCCAGTCAAGAAAAACGGATTAAAGCTGTGCTCAAATGCAAAGAAGGTGGCAGGGACTACTACAGAACCCTAGACAGATCATTGTTTGCTCATCTCCAGATATCAGCATGATGTTTATCTACATGAGACTCTGGGAAAGTACGAGTTCTCTGTGGTACCATGATCAATGTTTGAATGCAACAGGACAAACCATATATGCCAGGCAAAAAGCAAACTAAAGCACATATTGCCTGGCCTCCCTAAACCAGAACCTACTGACTATGTTATCAGCACCTTACACCAGCAGAGGCCTTTTAGTGCATCAGTCATAGATGGCATGGCTGAAGTAGAAGCTCAGAAAGTGTTAAAACCTGCCAAGATTTCGCTGAACAATTCATTATAAGACTACAGAGAAAATACTGGAACTCTGACAAAGTTCACCTCGTGTTTTACATGTATTCAGAGGAATCAATTTAAAATATTGCCAGAAACAAGAGACTCCATGGTATTGCATCTGTCCAATAAAAAAACATTGATTCTGTTTTTAGGTATCAATGGGGAGACAAAGAGGTTTGAACTCCATTTGTCTCTGTGAACAATAAACAGGGGCCATTGAAAAATGCCGTGAAACACAGTCGGAAGCCTATGAAATGCTGGGACGGGAAAAAAAAACCCTGCATCCTGGGACGCTGAACCCATACCCATAATGCACTGTGATCCACTCCACCTTTCCACAACTCCTAACTGTAGAAGGTAGTGAGTAGCATAGTGAGATAGCTACCCACACTCACTGTCAGTGTTAGAGCACCAACTGTGGACGCACTCCGCCTACAGAAGGAACATTGTGTGAATATGCACAATCGATGTAATTATACCAGTATGTGATTGTCATCTTACCTTGCATTGACAAAACTGTGTAGGAAGGAATTCTTTGAGTACATGGAGCAGCATTGACTAGCAGCATTTCCCCAGAGGGAGGGGAGTGGGGAAGGGCAACCAATCCAAGGCAAATATCCCTATAGACTGGTGTTTTCCTCACAGATCTTATGAGGGTTGGAAAACATGCAGGCTAGGGGGAAATACACAGACTTAGCAGCCCTGAGTTGATGTCCCAGTTTTTTGTAGTCCTTTTGCCAAATGAAAGAGAGTTCAAAAGGTGCCATATTAAAAATAAACAGTTTATACAGTGCACAAATCACTATATCTGTGTGTTTGAAAATGGCTTTCTAATACATAAAGTTGACAGTAACTAAATATTTTTTTCCCAACCATGTGAAGGTTAATAGCAAGACTTAGTAACCAAGCCATCAGAAGCCAGTGCAACTTCTAAAAATAGACAAAGCAAGTGCATATCAATTACAACAAGTTATATGTAAAATAAATACTTAGTATAATGAGGGCACACATATTTAATACACTGAATCACTACATCATATTACTTTACAAATACTGCACACCAGGATCACAGAGTTAGAATTTGTCATCTTGACCCCTTTCTCGAAGACATTCTAAGATATTGTTTATAATGAAATATTGTCTTTCTGAAAGCATAAATAAATAAAAGTTATTTGTTATGCTACTCACAGTGCTAATGCATAATAGTCTCCACTTTTCAATTTACTGATTATTACTTTTTCAATTGATCTAATCTTTTAAATCAAAGGTGAATTCTTTGCTCTCTGTATCCGCCAGCTACTGTAGTTTCATTTCATTCCAATTCATTTGCTGCCTCCAAAAAAAAAAAGAAAAGAAACCTGCAGTGGGCAAAATATATCAATTAAAAATTATGGTAAAAATAGTCTTTCATGTGCAGTGCATGTCCCTGAGCTAGATTAGCATTGCTGTGAGCATGTTGCACTAGTCAGTTCATTGCCTGAGGAGAGTTTGCAGGCAAAATTCATCTGCGCAGCTAGCACACATGAAAGACTCAGGCACAGGGTTGTGTTCATGGCCTGGAAACAACAAAACACCTGCTTGAAGTTGAGACAGAATAGCAAGTTGGATGGAGTTCAAAAGAACAGAATGATAATCATACACTGATTAACAAAAAAAGTGATTTACTGTAGTCCTTTGTCAATAGCTGGCTTATTTGCATACTATCTTGCAATGCCCAACAGGTTAGAACTCTTCAACTACACATGGTCAAACAATAAAAAATGGAAGGGGGGGAAAAAAAAAGCTTTAAGCCTGTTTAACTCAAACACATTTCTATGCATATTGTCTGTGTTACATCTTCATAGTGCTATCTAGGCTGATGTCCACAAGTGTAGGACAAAACTCCACCCACTTTCTCCCCTCCCTCATGCCCCCCAACTTATATTCCCTCCCACTTCCCTCCCCCCAAAAGAGCCAAACAACAAAAGACACAGTATATAATTCTGTTTGGCAAAAATGTTTTAATGTATTTGACAACAAACGACTGTATATTAAACCAATTTGTTTCAGCAGATGAAAGTGAGTAATTTTAGATTCAGTCCACTAGAGCTGCTTTTGGCTATGTAAGCTTTTTGAGGTTTATCAGCAAAACCCCCTGTAACAATCTACAATACCAGAACATAAAACATGGAATGTACTACCTTAATTTCATACTGACTGCCTTTTGTTTCATAATTGAGTTTTCCGTGCATACCATAGGTTTTATTTTACATTAATTTCAAAACTGAATGTTGTCATGATAAAATGAGGACTTCTGTAGTCATATCTTTACATTGCTGGTAAAGTAGTGAGGCATAACAAAGTGAAAACAGGAAATATAATAAAGTCAAAATAATACTGCTTGTGGAATTGCTTTATGATATAAATGTAATATTCTTCCACAGGTATTTATTCAACCAATATCTACCTTTCCTATAATGTTGGTGAAAAGTGCAGGATAGACAGCCCTGAAGGCTGAACTCATCCATTTACCACAGAAAAAGCACAGAATGGACAGTAATGGTGTAAGCTTCATCCCCACACTGCCTAGCAATGTCCTCAGTCAGAATCCACAGGGAACATTTACTATGTCAATTCATCACTCAGCAACCCTTCAGTCAATTACAACAAAAGTGCCAGATTGATAAGCAGTTTTGGGTTGTGGATTTCTAACCACTGGAAACTGGATTAAAGCCAGTAGCTCAGATCAGATGGACCAAATAGCAACCAGTAGATGACAACTTTTGATCACTGCTTAAAAAGGACAAATTCAAACTGGTGATCCAGAAGTGAAAGACTCCATATCCCATTACCAAAACTATGAACCATCTACTTTCCCTAATAGCTTCTATTTTCATTGTTTTATAATAAGAAATAAAGACGGTGGGGCAGAATGACCATATACACCCCTTCTTCTGTTCTATTGAGTACCTCAGGGCCAAATATTTAAAGGTGTTCAAATTCAGTGAGGAGTTAGGCACAGGGCATTTTTGACAATCCCATTAGGTGTTGGTCTGCTTTCAGCGCCTACATAACTTTAAAAATCTGGTCCTCATTATCTCATGGACAGATATGAGTCAGCCATCTCAGCAGCCTCTCAGACACATATTTAGGTCTGCAACATGCTCTTTAAGGTCTGGTCTACACTATGGGGTTAGGTCGAATTTAGCTGCGTTAGGTCGATTTAAAAATGAATGCATCCACACAACCAACCCCATGCCATTGACCTAAAGGGCTCTTAAAATCAACTTCTGTACTTCTCCCTGGCAAGGGGAGTAGCGCTAAAATCAACTTTGCTGAGTCGAATTTGAGGTAGTGAGGATGCAAATCGATGGTATTGGCCTCCGGGAGCTATCCCAGAGTGTTCCATTGTGACCGCTCTGGACAGCACTTTGAACTCCGATGCACTAGCCAGGTACACAGGAAAAGCCCCGGGAACTTTTGAATTTCTTTTCCTGTTTGGTCAGCGTGGCAAACTCAGCAGCACAGGTGACCATGCAGTCCCCCTATCATCTCCATCCCTGAGGTTATCGCAGACTAGAAGGGAAAAAAACGCACTTGCGATGACATTTTTTCCGAGCTCATGCATCCTCCCGCACTGATAGGGCACAGCTTAATTCAGTGGCAGAGGCCAGGACAGAATTAAGTGAGTGTGAAGAGCGGAGGCAGGATGCGATGCTGAGGCTAATGGGGAGCAAACGGACATGATGAAACATCTGTTGGAGCTGCAGGAAAGCCAACAAGAGCACAGCCCCCTGCTGCATCCACTGTATAACCGCCTGCCCTCCTCCCCATGTTCCATAGCCTCCTCACCCAGACGCCCAAGAACGCATGGGGGTGTGGGGGAGGCTCCGGGCACCCAGACACTCTGCTCTAGAGGATGGCCCAAGCAACAGAAGGTTGTCATTCAAACAGTTTTATTTTTAGTGTGACTACAATAAAGAAAGTGGCCTTGTCCTTCCCTCCTTCCCCACCCCACCCGGGCTACCTTGTCTTTTATCTCAGTTTTTTTTAAAAACTAATAAAGAAAGAATGAATAGTTTTAAAACAATAGTTACTTTATTTTGAAGGGAGGAGGGTGATTGGCTTACAGGGAATTAAAATTAACAAAGGGGGCAGGTTTGCATCAAAGAGAAACACACACAACTTTCACACCAAAGCCTGCCCAGTCATGAAACTGGTTTTCAAAGCCTCTCTGATGCAACAGCTGCGGTGATGGTGAACTGAGTGGGCTCCATGCTTGCCGTGGTATGGCGTCTGCATGGGTAACCCAGGAAAAAAGGCGCAAAACGATTGTCTGTCATTGCTTTCATGGAGGGAGGGGCAACTGATGACATGTACCCAAAACCACCCGCGACAATGTTTTTGCCCCATCAGGCATTGTTAGTTTAGTTCCTTACCTGTCTATGTTACCAACGGGAATTAAAGTCTATTTGTGCCTAGTGTTTGGAGTGTCTGTCTCTTTTAGCTCCTGTTTTCTCTGTGTATGTCTACACTTCAAGGTAAGCCTGGCCTCAGGCTTCAGCCCAAAACACTCCTTCCATCTGTACACAAATCTCTAAATGTCGGGCTTGGACTTAGGATCCTAGGACTCTGTGGGGCTGGAGGGATCAAACCTTATTCCTTTGCAGTGCAGACTCAGCCCCCTGCCCCTGACTTGGATCCTGGGAATATGCCAAAAATATCTCATGGGCCAAATTCTTTCAGCCTCTCTAGCCCAGAAATCTCCAGTCAACTCCAGGGAAATGGAAACAGCAATTCAGTCAACTTGCCAACATCATGTCCATTTTACGATGAGTTTGATGGGGTGCCAAGCACTGTGCTCAGCACAGAGCCAGCAGTGGCCCATGGTGACCTGGTCAGCTTGGATGGTGCCTTGCTGGCCCCAGAATCCAGCCTGGGGACTGGTGGGAGCTCAAAAGTGTATTGAGCCACCGGGAAACAGTGAACTGTAGCGGGGCGAGGTGGCAATGACATTTGAGTGAAAGTGCAAGCAAAAGAAGTTCCTCAAAAGGTTCCTCCTCCGTCTTGCTTGCTCTGGTAGCTGGAAGTGCGCAGACCAAAATGGTGGCTCGGCAGATGTTCAAACTTCCTGTAATGGGCAGAGAGGACAGTTAAGTTTTCCCACAGTGCAACACAATCAAAGAGCTATAACAGCCACACTTTGGGAGGGTACTAGCGAGTCTGGGATATGCTTGGTTTGACTTGGGTCTATGCAGTGTGGATGCCAGAGATCCAGCTTTAACCCTGAGTTAGAAAATTCTTAACCTAAGGTTAACAGTCAGGGTAGATGCTTAAGCCCTAGGTTATGTAACCCAGGGTCAGCTGACTTAAGTCCACTAATCCTGGGCTTACATTGCAGTGTAGACATACCCTGTGTCACTTTCCTGTGTGGATCCCTCCAACAATGTGAGTGTACAAGTTGTTCCATCTGGGTAGCCATGAGCTAGGCAAGGAGTATCTTCCTCCATGAGTGTTACACCTAAACAAACATGTTAAGGTTGTTACCTGGAGCAGTATCTGCTGTGTGTTTTTCTCTTCTGACTCTATTTTCTAATAGGGACATGACACTCAAGAGAACTTTTTGAAATTAGGCTCTCACAGCTGGGTCTAGGTGTAGAGTGCATGGGGTACTGGGTGACCCAGGAACATGCAAGCAATGTATGTGAGGAGTTTGGGGAGGGCATGGCAGGCAGTTCTGTATGGGCTGCATGGGGAAGCAAGCACTCATGAGTTCTTCCTCGCATTGCCATCAGGAATCTTAGCATGTCTGTTTGGTCCTCCAGAAGCTGTATCAGCTGCTCCTGCCCCTGTTTCCTCTCCTAGCTATCCATGCTCAGTCTTTCATTTATAGTCTCTCTCCATGCTCTCTGCTTGCTATCAGCTGCATCAGATGAATGCAACACCTCACTCAACATGTCTTCATTACTCCTCCTGGTTCATCTCCTTATCACTCAGAGCTGCTAAGACAGTGTTCAGGAGGAAACTCTCAAGAGCAGAAGCTAAAGAAACAACAGAGGCACTATTGTGAATGCACTCACAATACTGATTCATACAAGTTAGATACACCACTTTCTCACTTTCCCTTGGCAGGCACGTAGTACAGCAAGAGCCCTAACCATGGTGAGTTCAGCCTGGAGGGGGGAGGGGCAAGATGGGACAAAGGGTCCGGGTGGTTTAACAGGGGTATCATTACAAGCACCTAGGACAAGTATTCTGAATAATGGCACAATTTTAAACAGGCAGAGGTGATAGCAGTTGATATCTTGTTCCTGAGGGTAATCAAGGATGCAAGGGTGCAGCTCCTGCAAATGTGCGGCTATAGACTGGGTCCATATGCTTCTCTTCTGTGTGCTGTTTTGGTGCCTGCAGAGGTAATTGCTGATTGGCACAGCAAAGTTTCCTACCGTGAGGAAAAAAATAAGGATGCCCTCCCAAGAAACCTTTGGCAGAGGACTGCAGAGTACCGTCAGGAAAGTTTCCTAGAGATCACTATGGAGATTCCAGGGACATCCCAGTGTGCATCAACAAACTTTTCTGCAGGGCCCCCATTGCCTAGCTGCATGCAAACTGTGTTCGTTATTTCTAATCCTCTTCTACCCTGGAACAAAAAAAAGCTTAGCTCTTCCGCATGTCTCCCTCTAGTATCGAAGAACATTGAGTATTTATCAGAGCTCCTCTCTCCTGTATCAGGCATCTCAGAGCTGGAGTGCTTGGACTGACTAGACCCCTCTGGAGTTAAAAAGAGGTCCTAGCTCACCATGCCGCTGGATACCCCTGTTGCCTGTCCCCCATCACTCCACTTACTCATCCACCACTTCATCCTGGGGGTTCACTCCACTGACCGCTGCTTTCAGCCTCCTTCCCTTCCCCCCAAAGTATCCACAGTGCTTTTGGTGGAGAGGTGACATGTCTTCGGTGATGCCTATGATTGGCCTCCCAGGCCTTCTGGTACACCTGCCTCAGCTGCTTGATCTTACATGGCACTGCTGAATGTCCCTTTTGTGCCCCTTCTTCTCCATGCCATGAGAAATCTGTCCATAGATACCAAGTTCCTATGGCTGGAGCAGAGCTGCAACTGCACAGCCTCCTCTCCTCACAGACCCAGCAGATCCAACAACTTTGGTGTACTGCAGGCGGAACCGCGTTTGCTGCAGAGAGTGAGCATAGTCAGCTAGTAAGATGTGATGTGAGCTGTCCATGCCAAGCAAAAGGGAAGTGGAATTTCAAAAATTCCCAGGCCTTTACAGGAAGAGGGGCACATACCTGTGTAATTGGCTGCAGGGAAACAGACTTCAAAGTGGTGACCAGAGTCATGATGGCAATTGTGAAACACCTTCTGGAGGCCTCTTAGGGCAACATAAGCAACTCAGTGTCTACACTGACACTGCATTGATGTAACTACTTCACAAAAAAGTTCTATGCCTCTCAACGTGGTGGTTTTATTATGTCAGTGAAGCAGGAGAGTTAAATCAGTGGGAGGAGCATTGCTGTGTGTACACCTCCACTGTTTTGTCACCTGTGTAGGGTAGACATTGCCTTAGAAAAATATTTAGGGCCAGATTGTTCCTGGTACACATTGACCCACAATGGGAGAGGTCCAAAACTGCCCAGCCACACGGGAGGCACAGTCCCTTTAAGAGCTCTCCATCATGAAGGGGGAATGCACATGCAGCAGCATCCCCTGTGAGACGTGGAACATGCTCCCCTCTTCTCTCCTGGCCAGAGCTCTGTGTTAGAACAAAGAAGGGAGCAGGATCTTTTCTCTTTGTGGGATGGTTTTCACCCTGAGGGATGCTAGGAGGGAGCAGTCTCTGAATTCTCCTGAACTTAGAAATTGCAATTGTATCTGACCCTTGAGGAGGCTTAACAGAGGCAGAAGGTTTGTGGCACCCCTTCCAGTATACCCATTCAAAGGTCAGGCACATTCTCGCCCTTAGGCCTTGGCTACACTCGCGGATTCACAGCGCTGCCGCAAGTGTAGTCGCGCTGCCAGCGCTGCGAGAGCTCTTTCGCAGTGCTGCAAGTACTCCACCTCTCTGAGGGGAATAGCTTGCAGCGCTGCGAGTGAGCATGCAATGCTGCAGGCGCTGATTACACTGGCGCTTTACAGTGCTGCACTCGCTGCGCTCAGGGGAGGTGTTTTTTCACATCCCTGAGTGCAGCAAGTGCAGCGCTGTGAATTGCCAGTGTAGCTAAGGCCTCAGACTAAGAAGTATATTAGATGCAGCCTAAAGAACAACATGTTCAAGTAAACTAGGAGTAATGTAGTCCACTCCCAATATAACAGATTTAAAGGTAACTATTCTTGAACAAAAACACTTCAGAAATAGACTTCAAAGAGAAACAGCAGAACTAAAATTCATTTGAAAATTTAACACCATTCATTTGGGCTTGAATACGGACTGGGAGTGGCTGGCACATTACAAAAGCAGCTTTGCCTCTCCTGGAATTAACACCTCGTCATCTATTATTGGGAGTGGACTACATCCACCCTGATTGAATTGGCCCTGTCAACACTGGTTCTCCACTTGTGAGGTAACTCCCTTCTCTTCGTGTGTCATTATATAATACCTGCATCTGTAATTTTCACTCCATGCATCTGAAGAAGTGAGATTTTTCACCCACGAAAGCTTATGCCCAAATAAATCCGTTAGTCTTTAAGGTGCCACCAGACTCCTTGTTGTTTTTGTGGTTACAGACTAACACGGCTACCTCCTGATACTAATCTTACAAATATTGATTCTATCACCCTGTCTTACTCTGCTTGAAAGGCATCTCAACCTTAGCTATAATGTATGCTGCAGCATTTGGAAATATTTACCTCTAAAGAGAAATTATTATTTGTTAAATTTTTCAAGACATTGCATATCCACCAAGCTATTTATTTTATTTTGTTAATATTCATGTAGAATAACAGTCCTGACAACTATGGAGACCAAAGTCTTCTATGTATCTGTGGAATAGGAACATCTCAGACAGCAACAATGTTTTTGCATGCTAACCCACTGTCTACCTGAACCCTAACATGATATACCATATTCAGTTTCCAGTCCTCAGCCATTCTGCTGTGATTGCCAACAACTTATCAATTCAAACTGCCCATTTGAAAATAAAAGAGAAGTTCTTCACCCTCCTTGAGGATGGCTGAGAGAATTTCCTAAACTGTTATGGAAATTCTTGTGGATTTCACTACTAGTATTGAAAACAAGGCATTCTTGGCTGTTCTGGAGTTACAGAATATGCTCTCTAGTCATAAGTAGCTTCTTTGGTAGCATCATTATTCATGTAATGGAGGAAATGCATGACAAATCAATTTATCCAAAGAAAACCCCAGCCCCCAAACTCCAGCCTGGGCCCCAACTTCAAAGTGCTGCCTATACATCTATTTTCAGCACAGAAGTGGAAACCCCTGGGTCTGTTGAATGGGGCTGGGAAGCTCTCTGTCATGGACTGTGTAGCCATATCCAATATGATCATCTAGACTGACCAGTTGTATAACACAGGCCATAGAACCTCCCCAAAATAACTCCTACAGCAAAACGTTTAGAAAACATCCAATCTTGATTTGAATTGACAGTGATGGAGAATCCACCACGACCTTTCAGAAGTTGTTCCAGTGGTTAATTACTCTCACTGTTAAAATTTACACCTTATTTCAGTCTGAATTTTTCTAGCTTCAACTTCCAGCATAGGATTGTGTTATACCTTTCTCTGCTAGGTTGAAAAGTCCATTATTAAATATTTGTTCCCCATATAGATACTTATAAACTTTAATCAGGTCACTCCTTTTGTTAAGTTACATAGATTGAGCTCCTTGAGTCTATCATTAGAAGGAATGTTTTCTAATCCTTTATTCATTCTCAGGTCTCGTCTCTGAATCCTTTCCAATTATAATATATATCTTGAATTGTGGACACCAGAATTGGACACAATATTCCAGCAGTTGTCACACCAGTGCAAAATACAGACATAAAATAATCTCTCTACTTTTACTCAAGATTCCCCTGTTTATGCATCCAATGATCATATTAGCCTTTTTGGCCAGATTGTTGCACTATTCAGCTGAGTTTCATTCATGTTCAGCTGATTATTTATTCTCCATGACTTCAAATCTTTTTCAGACTCACTGCTTCCCAGGATAGAGTCCCCCATCCTGCAAGTATGGCCTACATTCTTTGTTTCTAGACGTATATATTTACATTTAGTCATATTCAAATGCATATTGTTTGCTTGCACCCAGGTTTTCAAGAGATCTAGATTGCTCTGTATCAGTGACCTGTCCTCTTCATGATGTACCACTCCCAATTTTTGTGTCATCTGCAAATTTTATCACTGACATCAATAAAAAAAAATTCTAAATAATATAGGGCGAAGAACCATCCCTGCAGAAACTGATGAGAGCTACACACATTCAATGATGATTCCTCATTTACAATTATATTTAGATACTTTTCAGGTAGCCAGCTTTTATCCATTTAGTGTGTGCTATGTTAATTTTATATCTTTCTAGGGTTTTTTTAAAATCAAAATGTCACACAGTACCAAGTCAAATGCCTTTGCAGAAGTCTAAGTATTCTATATCAGCACAATTACTTTTATCAATCAAACTTGTAACTTCATTAAAAACAATATATCAAGTTAGTTTGCCAGTATCTATTTTCCATAAAACCATGCTCACTGGCATTAATTATATTGCCTTCCTTTAATTCTGTATTAACTGAGTCCCATATCTGCCACTCCATTATCTTGCCTGGGATTGCTGTCAGACTTACAGGCCTATAATTATCCAAGTCATCCTGTTTACCCTTCTTAAATATTGGCACAACATTAGCTTTCCTCTAGTCTTCTGGAACTTTCCTGGTGTTCCAAGACTCATTGAAAATCAATATTAATGGTCCAGTGAAGTCCTCAGCCATCTCTTTTTAAACACTTAGATGCAAGTTTTCCAGACCTGCCTATTTAAAATGCCTGGGATTTTAGTAGCTGTTGTTTAACATCCTCCTAAGATACTAGTGGAATGGAAAGAGTGTTATCATATGATATGGCTACATCATCTGTTCTTTCCCAAATACAGAACAGAAATACGTATTGAACATTTCTATCTTTTCTGCATTGTTATTGTTAATTCTGGACCAATACCATTGTCACCATTTTTCTGTTCCTAATACACTTCATAAAATTCCTTATTGTCCTTAACTCTGCAGGCCATAGATTTCTCTGTGTATCATTTTCCTTCCATTATCAGTTTTCTACAATTCTTAGTTTTTGATTTATATTCATTATTATCAACTTCCCCTTTTTCCATTTGTTATATATTATTATCTTTATTTTATATAACTTTTTTCACCTTTCCTCTAAACCAGATCATTTTGTTAAACCACTACAGACCTCTTCCTTGATTGTGGGACTGTGGTTTTTTCAGCATCTAGTAAAATGTTTTTAAATGGTTCCAAATTATCATTAACATTTTTCTGATCAAATTCTGATTTGGCTCATATTTTTTTCAGCTTTGTGAAATTAGCCCTTTTAAAACACCAAATATATATATCACTGGTCTGGACATTATTCTGTTTGCACTTTATAAATGTCATCAAGTCATGATCACTTTTACCTAATCTACCATTAATTTTTATTTCTATGCTAAATTCCTCTTTATCTGTCAAGATGAGATCTAATATGAATTCCACCATATTGGATGCAAGAATTTTTTAGTTAGGAAAATATCATCTATAATGCTTGGAAATTACAAGGATGTTTTAGTACTGGTACTCATGTTGAAGACCCCCATGATCATGCAGTTTTTTTCTCCTACACATTATAGATAGGTGTGTAAGGAGCTCATTATCCTGTTCCCTAGTGAGATTTAGTGGTTTGTAGCAAACACCAACTAATACACAACTTCGTGCTTTATCTGTTAGGGCATTGATCCATAAATATTCAAGATCATTTTCTTGTGAGTTATCAGTGACTTGGAAACAGGCAATGCCATTTTTGACATAGAGTGCCATTCCCCCTCTCCTGTTGCCCACTTGAACCTACCAAAATCAGTTATAACCGTTGATTTAAACTTTCAAATCATGGGAACTATCCCACCATGTTTCAGGAATACAAATATCAAGTGTATGCTCATCAATTAGTAATTCCAATTCCTCTTGTTTGTTACTTAGGCTCCTGGCATTTGTATATCGGCAACTGAAGAATTTAATCTCTTCATGTCCTTTGCTTCCTTTGATTAATTAACCTTGATTTTTCAAACAAATGATTGCTCATATCTTCCCTCTTTTTACTATCCCCTTTTGTTATTAGTTTAAAGACCTCCAGATTTCTCTATCCAGCCTGTACCCAAGCAGACTGATCCCCCTTCTATTGGGAGGTGGAGGCGGAGGCCATCCAAACTGTACAGCCCCTATTCCCGTAGAAGCTGGACCAATGTTCCATAAAACCAAACCCCTCCATCATAAGCCACTTGCCTAGCTAGCAGTTTACTTCCAAAATCTTTTCCCTTTTCTCTTCCTTTGCTCATGGAACAGGAAGGATCTCAGAGAAGATCACTTGGACATTATTTTTCTTCAGCGTGCTTCTAAGTTCCCTGACATCATCTTCTATCAACAATCCTTGTTGTGGATTCAATACTCAAAATAATAGGGGGAAAAAAAACCATTCTGCAATGGACATGTGGAAAACCAACAGTGTGTTGCCATCCAGAAGTCTATCCAGTCTTAATGTGACATCACATGTCTTGGCTCCAGGAAGGCAGCACACATGTTTTCCACATGTCCGTTGCAGAATAGTTTTTTTTTTTTCCCTAATCTTTTGATTGGAGAATTCTTTGTGAACAAGCTTGATTTTCTTACAGCTTGGACTGAGTGGCCATCCTTAAATGTGTCCCACTTGGACCAGCTGGTTCTCAAAAGGTACCTTCCACAGCTTCCACTTTGAGGACCTTGTATCAGTTGGAAACTTTTAACTTTGTGGAATTCCTCCTTGCCCTCTTTTCTCTGGTGGCCACAGCCTGCCCATCCTTATCTATCATGTAGAATACCTCCTGCCTCTGAAGAGACAGGCCTCCTCTCTGACTTCCTCTCTCTCCTACATCTTGGTGAATCAGCTTCTTTCTTCCTTGAACCTGGGGCATTGATGTTTCCTGAAACTGGGTGTCTAAGAATTGCTCTGCTTCTCTGATTATAAGTAGAATTTCTACTTTCCTCACCAGTCCAAAAAACTTCTCCTTCAGCACAGCTACCAACTTGCATTTCATGCACATGGAAGTCCCTTCTGGCCTTAGGCATGAAAGAAAACATGGCACATCCGTTATAGGTCACCAATACTGTTCCATCACTGGCCATCTTGAGATTGCATGTAGATCTGAACCTGGAAAATTGTTTGAAACTATAGTAAAGAACAGAATTATCAGACACATAAATGAACATGATTTGTTGGGCAAGAGTCAACATGGCTTTTATAAAGGGAAATCATGCCTCACCAATCTATTAGAATTCTTTGAGGGGGTCAACAAATATGTGGACAAGAGTGACTCAGTGCATATAGTGTACTTGGACTTTCAGAAAGCCTTTGACAAGGTCCCTCAACAAAGGATCTTAAGCAAACTGAACAATTATGGGATAAAGGAAAGATCCTCTCATGGATCAGTAACTGGTTAAAAAAAACAGAAAACAAAGGATAGGAATAATGGTTAGTTTTCAGAATGGAAAGATGTAAGCAGTGGTGTTATATAACATATTCATAAATGATCAGGACAAAGGGGTAAACAGTGAGATGGCAAAATTTGCAGATGATACGAAATTACTCAAGATAGTCAAGTCCAAAGCAGACTGGAAAGACCTCAGAAAACTGTGTGACTTGACAACAAAATGGCAGATGAAATTCAATGTTGATAAATGCAAAGTAATGCACATTGGAAAATATAATCCCACTTATACATACAAATGGACAGGATCTAATTTAGCTGTTACCACTCAAGAAAGAGATCTTGAAATAATTGTGGCTAGCTCTCTGAAAACATCTGCTCAGTGTGCAGCAGCAGCAGCAGTCAAAAAAGTGAACAGAATGTTAGGACCATTAGGAAAGGGATAGATAAGACAGAAAATATCATAATGCCACTATATAAAGCCATGCTATATCCACACATTGAATAGTGCATGCAGTTCTCATCAGCCCATCTCAAGAAAGATACATTAGGATTGGAAAAGGCACAGACACAACAAAAATGATTAAGGGTATGGAACAGCTTCTGTATGAGGAGAGATTAAAAAGACTGGGATTTTTCAGTTTAGAAAAGAAATGACCAAAATGGGTTATGGTAGAGTTATATAAAATCATTACTGCTATGGAGAAAATGAATAAGGAATTGTTATTTACCCCTTAATGCAAGAACATAATGCAAGAACCAGTCGTTAATCAATGAAATTAGTAAACAAAAGGAAGTACTTCTTTACATAAAACACAGTTAATCTGTGGGACTCATTGCCAGGAGATGTTGGGAAGGCCAAAACTATGACAGGATTCAAAAAAGGACTAGATAAGTTCATGGAGGATAGGTCCATCAATGGCTATTAGCCAAGAGATCGGAGATGCAACCCCATGCTCTGCGTATCCCTAGCCTCTGATTGCCAGAAGCTGAGAGTGGATGACAGGGGATGGATCATTCAATGATTGCCTGTTCTGTTCATTCCCTCCTTAGCACCTGGCATTGGCCACTGTCAGAAGACAGGATACTGGGCTATATGAACCATTGGTCTGATCCAGTGTGGCTGTTCTTATGTTCTTATGGCCCTCACACTTCCTCTCTCAACTCCCTCTGAAACTCTCATATTAGCCACCTCTGTTCATGGCTTTTGAGTTCACCTAGCAAGTGACTTTTTATGCCAAGTCTCCCTGGCTAGCCCCATACTAACTTTCTTCCACTTACTGGACTGAAATCAGTCCTTGCATAAGTGGGTTCAGCTCCATGCTGAACCTACTTAAAATCCCACATAAAATCCATTTATACTAGGACTGAATTTATACATTGGATGCAAAAACAGAGTGATGATTCTAATACCCACAAAATAGTTTGCCTCACCACTCAACAATATCAGTATAAATGTTGGCAATGTGCTGGAGTGCATTATTATTAATTATTATTAGTATTATTTTGGTATGTGAGTAATTTTGATCCACATCATTCCTTTCTTGCAGGATTATCATGCTATATCTCATTATCTTCCTAGTTTTGGAATTAAGATGTCACTAATTTTTTTTTATCCTGATCCATACATGAGAATTGAGAGTAAGCAGATAGTGAGTTGCAGTAGATGGTATGAGGTGATCTGATTTTTTATGAACAATTCCGCATACTTGAAGAGATCTTAGATTACCAAACAAGGACAGATTGGAAAGACCCAAAATATTGACATAATTTCTCTTATCTGTCACCCGCAATGATGGTGTTGACCCACCAATATAATATTGGAGATAATCATTCTTAATCCTAATTTTCCCTAGGAAAGAACAGACTTCATCTAGTCATCTTGTATCAGTAAGAGCAATATAAGATCATAGGGAGTGGGTTCAGCCAAAAGGAAACAATTTTCCCCAGATCAATCATAAAAGCATATCCAAGTGTAAATGAAGAAACCAGTAGAGAATGAAAGAAAACCACTCAGCCACAGAAATTAATGGAAGCTTCTGTGTTCACATGGTTTGTAAGAAGACTGCCTCCTGTGTTACTATCCATCTGGCACATATAGTTTTGTCACAAACAGATATTTTATATTAATTTACAAGTCAGTTAATATTCAGGCAGTAGGAAAAGGTACTGCTCTGTCCACCAGGAGATAAAGTCCATTGAAAAAGAAAGAGCTCTATAGGGAAAACAGATCACAGTTTATCCACCCATTTAGTTGGGGCCTGGCTGCTTTTCCCCAAAAATCATTCAGCCAGTTCAAGAAGTGGACTGTAATGAAATAATCAAACTTAGCATGCTAGTTAACTAACATAACAGATTTATCTACCTAGTATTCTATTCTCTATTTTATTTTTTTCAAAAAAGCTCACTAATCCAGGAAGAAAACATTTTAAAGAGTTATTTATACTAAAACTTCAGAGGATGAAGACAATAAAAAGTGCAGGAATCGACTCAAATATCTTCAGAAATAATTTTACTCTCATGTCAGTGCTGAGTGACAGCTCTAATAAATTCCTACATTTTAAGCAGACTTACATTTCACATGCATTTGCTTTCCACTCCTGAGCAGAGTGGAACATCTATTGTCAAATGCATAAAATAACATTAGAAATGCAAACTTAATGTAGCCAATGGTAATGCGTTATTTAAAACTTATGAGCCCGAATAAGGGCTTATTTTCTCCAAATTGAAATTTATAGTTTCATTTTAAAGTGCTAACTTGAATATTGATGGGGTTTAAGGCATGCTGTTATAAAATGGGAATGAAAAACAAAGCACGTAACTACCAGGCATAAAGCAGCCATTATGGTAATATATGGAAACTTATATAAAAACTGGATCCTAGTTACCTGTACTAATGATAAAGAACATACAGTGAAATTTGTGCAAAAAGTATATGGAAGCCCACTGTGTCAGTATTCTTCCAAAGAGTATATGTCAAAGAATTGTCCATTCCTAGCCTTAGAATCAAGATCTTTAAACAGACATCAGTGACAGGAGAGCAATTTCCAAAATGCAATTGCAGCAGAATGTGAGTGATAGCTTTAGTCTCTGGTCCTTTGAAAGTCTTTTTGACATTTTTGTCTCCAGTTCAGTTCTGCACAAATGAAAAGAAAGAACACAGAGAGATGATTTCTCAGTAACTTTATATATTTTATTTTCCCTGAGACAGTTTTACATTGGACAGTTATACAATAAATAACTATTTTAAAGTTAAATAAATTCACATTAAATACAAATGTAATAAATCCTGAGAATTTACAAACTAAAAATACCTCTCTTCTATGCTTTCATTTTTATAGACGTGAACTATTGGAACTCTCTTCAAAAGCATATTTCAGCATCATCTGTTCAAATGTCTTTGAGAAATAGTGAGCTTTACTTTGCGTAAATGACACAGGTTCTTTAAAAATAAATTCAAGAAAATACAGAGTATATCTAAAATAATAATAATTTGCACTTCTATTGCACTTGTCGTCTGTGGATCACAAAAAGCTTGACAAACAAATCAATGCCTCACAAACACCCTGGGAGGGAAATATTATCATGCCCACATTAGAGATGGGGAAATTGATGCTTAGGGGTTAATTGATTGGCCCCAAGTCACCCAGGAAGTCTGTAATAGAGGCAAGAAAAGAACTCTCTCTCCCAAATCCTAGGATTGTGGTTTAACCACAAAGCCATCTTTCTTCCGAACAGAAATGCTAAATTCCTTAGGCAAAGACATAGTCTCCAATCCTGCAAAGATTTATTCATATGCTTAACTTTATGCACTATGAGTGCAATGGGACCACTCACAATGTGTTAAATGAAGCATATGTATGTCTTTCCAGGATCCTCCAGTATAGGGGATATGCTGAGAAGATAACAGGAGGTGGGAGGGAGGGAGTCATGCCAGATTTATCTGGTTGACTGACTCACTGGGAGATCATTAAAAGTGTACATAGTTATTCAAAGCCTCGAGGCTGCTCTAAGTTTAATCAAGGACGATATTGACCCCTGGCAATCCCATGGATTGTAGGAGCACAAAGATGGTTTACAGCCTCTTTTTTCCCTCCTTTTCTCAGCAGAGTTCTGGTGCAACTCTACTCCACACCTCATTGGTCTTCAACCACCTTTTTGCTTACCACAATTGACTCTCAGCACACACATAACCATTATGATTTCTTAATACACATGCACAAACTCTCACTGCTTCTACACACACATATATATGCCTGCTTATCAACCTCCATTCTCTTCCCTTCTTAACTATTATGGGTATAACAAAAATATCTGTGTTCTTAACTCAGGTTAGCTAACTTAAGTCAAGTTAGCAACTTGCTTTCAACTCAAGTTAGCCACTTGAGTTCAATCCCAGGGTACCCGATAGGCTTTACCTTGTACTGCTAACCCAGGTTACCATGTCTTCTCTGCTATTTTATGCTAACCCGAGTTAAGAACACACCTTTTCTGCAGTATAGACTTACACTTACACTGCTTTTACCTGATTGTGTATAGTGGAAATTCTTCTCCAGGATATTTTGTAGCTAGCACTCTGATGTTCTCCTGTAGTGCACAGTCAAAACTGGGAGCAGGGTTTGAAGTGGTTCAAAGTGTTCTGGAATACAGCAAAGTGGGTCCAGAGCTGTAGGAATTGCAATTGCATGAATAGCTCTCTCCCACTACCAAATGGCAAGTTAACCATAAATGTCCTCTCCCTACAATTGCAAGGGACATTAGTCCAAAGAGTCTGCTGTCTACCACACACCACTGTAGGCTGTGCACAAGGAACAAATTGTGGCAGTGAATGTGCCTGGTTATCACATAGGGAGTATTTCACATCTTAGAAAAAGGCTTCTTGCTTTCTTGCCATCTTGCCAACCTTCCCAGGCGATGCCAAACTGGGCCTAAGTGAATTTATCAGGTCCCATCTTAGGCAGTTTTCCCTTACAATGACTGTGTTCAGGATACCTCAGGTAAGGAAGATAAGATTTAAGAGAAGTATAGATTCTGAAATCTAAATAGCAATCCAGCCTAATCTACCAAAAGTAACCTTGGACAATTTCCTATCTATGCAGCACTCCAGTATCAACACCAAGTTGTCATAACAGGGAAGGAATAATAAAATGAAGGCTGCATAACAGGAAAGTTGCTTGAACTGATAACTCCAATCTTCTGGAATAATACAATGGTTCTTCTGATTTTCCTACTCATCAGTGTTTTCCCACTCATCAGAAGTAATATATTGAGACAGTATTGGACCTACCCATGCATCTTTTGTTACCTTGTAAAACTGTCAAAGGTTTGTTTTCTATTTCTCCAAGACAGACAATTTCATCTGGGTGAGCTTTTGGGTGCTTGAACGGATAAAGCTATCTAGACAAGCCCTCTGCATTGCCATTCAGTCCAGGCATTTGTACTAGATATCACAGAACAATAGACCTTCAAATTTCATTCTGCTAGTAGCTATAAACAGATTACATCCTGCCTGCTCTGTTTTGACCAAGTAAACTTTTGACTATGACTCAGTTTTTTGTAAGTTAAGGCTAACATTTTCAGCAGTATGCATTAATTTTGTGTGCCTCAGTGTTAGAGTGCACAACAACTTCTGACCATTTTTAAGTGGTGCTAAGGACCCACAGATCCCAGTAACTTGAAGCCAACATAAACCTCAAAGACTGCAGTGCTTCCCTTAACCAAGAGGAACATCTGTAAACATAATTCCATCTCTTTGACTTTATATCCCTTCTTGACTCATACTTCCCATTTGCCTCCATTGTCTGTCACCATTGTGTGGTTCTTAATGTTGAACTGTCCTTCTTCTCGCATATCTCCTGCATCTATACATATGCCTCTGATACTTCTACTAAATTTTCTCTACACACCTTTCACCTCTGCTGAAAGCCTTATCAATGTCTTCACCTTTTCTTGTCTCTATATTTCAATTCTGTTCTCCATTGCATTCTCAAGTTCAGGTTCTCAATGTTCCAATACAATGAGACTGCTACTTCTGCCCACTTTATACTTATACAAAGAACTGTGACCACATAAGAGCTGTGAGGAATTTCCCTGTTTCACTCTGCTGAGGATCATGCAAATATTTTCTTTAGGTTTGATATATGTGGATTTCTACAAGTTTCACATTCACTGAGTTTCTGTTTCAAATGAACACTACAGCTAAACCTACTCAAGGCCACCATGTTTCAACAATTTCAGATTGAAACCATAAAAAACTGTTAAGTTTCACATGATTTTCATCCAAAGCTATTAACCAGAATCCCCACTGTTGCCTCTTTCCTATTAGCAAATGACAGACCCCAGGAATCATTTGACATCTCCTGAAGGGAAATGGTGGCCTATTTGTAGGTCTCTCCATTCTGGGTCACCAGGTGTGGTTGTCAGGCTTAATCCTGCTGCAGTTTGCAAGGATGCTGAAAAGATAAACCAGATTCTCCCACTACCAAGCTTAAAGAAACCATTTCTAGAAAAGTGAGCACCTGCCCACCACCCACATCCCAATCAATTGCAGACACATGGCAAGAAGTTAGCCTTTTCCTCTCGGGTAGTAATGTCTTGCAGCTCCTTCTCAATAGTCTTCAACACTCCTGGCTGTCCTCATTATTAATATCCTCAGTGATAATATGTTCTACCCTTAGCAATGTCTTCAGGTCTTTAGGAGAAGGAGCATGTCATCATACGTGTTTGTACTGTAAATAGCGCAATGCAGCCCTGATCCTGATTGTGGCCTTGGAAATATATATATTAAATCACTAGCATATCCCTTATGATTCCACACATTAAAAGATTTGGAAAACATGACCTATGAGGAAAGGTTTAAAAAAACTGGGCTCATTTAGTCTCGAGAAAAGAAGACTGAAAGGGAAGCTGATAGCGATCTTCAAATATGTTAAGGGCTGTTATGAAGAGGACGGTGATCAATTGTTCTTTGTGTCCAGTAAAGGTAGGACAAGAAGTAATCAGCTTAATCTGAAGCACGGGGATTTAAACTAGATATTAGGGAAACTTTCTAACTATAATGATAGTAAAGTACAGGAATAGGCTTCCAGGGGATGTTGTGGAATAGCTGTCATTGGAGACTTTTAAGAATAAGTTAGACAAATACCTGCCAGGGATAGTCTGGACTTACTTGGTCCTGCCTCGGTGTCGGGGTATGGACTAGATGACCTTTCAAGATATCTTCCAACCTTACATTTGTATGAATCTATCAACACCAGAATAATCTATTTATCTGTCTACCAAGCATTTGCAATTCCCCACTCACCTTAATAATCAGGTACTAGGCACAATAGTTGAAGAAACATTACTGCCTGCAAAACCTGACATTTCTCTGTTGCTTCATTAGGTAGAAGGGGCTGTCTTTTGGGATTTGCTGAGTCTGGATAGGTATGCACCTGACTTGTTTTTTAAAATTCTACATGTCCTTGCTTCAGTCTGTCTCAGAACCCTTGTTTCTATCTCGTTTGCTATCCACTCTCTTTGCTGATCTACATATATTCCCTATCTCTCCCGTCAATCAGTCTCATGATTGTTAGCAGGACATCCTTCTCGTCTGCAACTTCTGGTCCCTAGAAAAGCCATCCTATATCTGTACATTTCACCTATTCTACACCTCTTTCAAATCTCATGCAAAAACACCTCTTTCCCCAGCACCAATAATTTCTCTATTATCTCTTTGTTTTTAAAATTTTATTTCATTTCAATGTATAACACTGGTCTACAATTTTTGAGAAGTCGTCTGCTTCAGAGATAAAATGTACTATTTATTATGTATTCTGATGTGCTGAATTCAAATATGACAATTAAAACAACTGATTGGCTACTGTTTCTAAGATATTTAAGTTTTTACATTTTATGTCTATGTATATTGTGTAGATAGTAGAGTTTTAATCATAAATTGTAAACCTAGGTCTTTTCATGTGTTTATGGTTGCTTTACATGATAATATTTCACCTGTCCTGTTTATGTAACACTTTAAAAATCAGCAAAAGGGTTATATAAATGAAATTTATTATGAAACAAAAGGCAAAAAACTATTATGTACATAGTTTAGTCCTATTCAGTGTCTACTTGGCGCTTCTTGGCTTGTCTCTTGTATTGATTAAATGGAGCATCTCTTGTCACTGTCCAACAATAGTCTGCAAGCATTGATGGGCTCCATTTGCCCTGATAGCGTTTCTCCATTGTTGCAATGTCCTGGTGAAATTGCTCGCCGTGCTCGTCGCTCACTGCTCCTCAGTTCGGTGGAAAAAAATCCAGATGAGAGTGCAAAAAATGTATCTTTAGTGACATGTTGCAACCAAGGCTTTTGTATGCCTTGAGGATGTTTTCCACCAACAACCTGTAATTGTCTGCCTTGTTGTTTCAGAGAAAATTTATTGCCACTAACTGGAAGGCTTTCCATGCCGTCTTTTCCTTGCCACGCAGTGCATGGTCAAATGCATCATCTCATTCAGTTCACCTTGTGTTATGACGTGTGGTTCAGAGGAGGAGGATGGGAGAAAATGTGGGTCCTGTGACATTGATGGTTCAGGACCAGAAGTTTCATCCTCTTCCTCTTCCTCGTCTGACTCAAGTGAGAATGATTCTGGTGCATCAGGAAACGACAGTCCTTCTCCGTGGGGTACTGGGCGTATAGCTGATGAAATGTTTGGATAATGCACAGTCCACTTTTTCTTCTTTGACACACCTTTCCCAACTGGAGGCACCATGCAGAAGTAACAATTGCTGGTATGATCTGTTGGTTCTCTCCAAATCATTGTCACTGCAAAAGGCATAGATTTCCTTTTCCTGTTCAAGCACTGGCAAAGATTTGTTGCACACGTGTTGCAGCATACGTGTGGGGCCCACCTCTTGTCCTGATCTCCAATTTTGCAGCCAAAAGAAAGGTGATAGGCTTTCTTAACCATAGTGGTTATACTGAGCTTGTGTGATGCAAAAGTCACTTCACCACAAATATAGCAGAACTTATCTGCACTGTTCACACAAGTACGAGGCATCTCTGCTCACTTTGGCTAAACAGAAATGTGTCCCTTTGCAAAATCAAACTGACAAATAAGAGAGCACGACACTGTATGATTTCTAGAGCTGATATAGGGCAATTTGTTCAGCAGAGAGATGTAAGCTTCGTTATGATTGCATCATCCATGACTTCTAGGAATAACAGGATGCAATTCATATCATGTATGACACAATACCAGCTTCAGATTGCATCATTCATTATTTTGCCTAAAAAGCAAGTACTGTCCAAATCCAGTCATAGATTTATTCATAGATCCAGTCAAAGATGTATTTTAGTCCTTTCTGGTTTAAATTGAGATCCCTTCCCTTTATAACTCACTTATGCTCCGCCATTCCCAAGTCAAGCGTCGTATATACTGACCCAATAGCATATCTTGAACACTAGAGCCAATCAACAATTTTAAGCATTATTTTCGTTCTCAGTGACCCAGAATTAGTAAAGTTTGACTACATTTATTTCAGAAGCATTTTGGCTGTAGAGCAGTGTAATCAATAAAAACCACCAGCACAAAGGTTATGAACACTCCACCAATTATTTAAAATGACAAAATAGATACTGTTTAATCTGCTTGACCCATATATCAAGCAGCAATTCAGAATTCAATACTAACACCCCATTCATTTTCAAATCCTGCCTTCCAGGCCAGGTGAAACAAATCAGGCCAGCTGCCTGCCCTGAAAGTTGATAAATCCAGGCTATTGTGTACCAGCAGCATTTTAAGTGGTAAGTTATGGAATTTGTCTCTCTACATAATTTTACGTTTAAAGTTTCTATGAAAGTTGTTATATAAAATTAAGATGTATTGCATTTTTTCTTTTGTGATGGAATAACAGAAGGGCTATTGTTTTCAGTAAACTATGAAATCAAAATTCTTGATCTCACAGTCACATTTTTTAACTGAGCTGCAGAAATTTATCAGTACATATCAGAGTCTGGAAATTTAAAAGAAAAACAAACAAAAACCTTTAATTATTAAGCATTCATGTCAAGAAGGATGGTACAAAAACTAAATATTATTCAGAATTGGTGTACACAAACTGAATAACTGGAATGATTGGTGAAGTTATAATCATTAGTTATCCAAAAGTTCTTAGTACACAACACAGATACACAGCATCTCTTTGGTTGTGCCCATGCTGGCCTTTTTCCCTATGTTAACAATGTCCACTTACAACTAGTGTAGATTGGCCACGTGCATTTTAACCACTATGTCATCTAACTGCCAGTGCAGTAGCGGGAAATGTTAAGAAAAAAAAAAGTCTAGGTGGACAAGGCCTTTTAGTGTCCTCTATAAGAGTTATTTTTAAGGTAGAATCCTAACACTTCTTGATATCTCTACTGTTGGTAAATAGTTGTATTTTACTACTGACCAGTTACTTTTATAAGCTTTAAACATTCGTAATAAACACTGCAAACACAGTGAAACATTAAACCTCCCTTATCTCTGCCCCCACACAGCTATCATTCAATGTCATGTCAAAGTTAAACAACTCTTCCAATCCATGATACAGAATATTGTTTAACTAGAGATAGGCTGATAGTATGAAGCTTAGATTGGGGTTGGGATAACTAAATTGACCCCCTAAGGTTCAGGGATTCTGATTTGACCAGTGACAGAAATAGGCCCCTAACCATAAAACCTGCATCTGGGTTCAGATTATGACCTCACCTGAAATTCGGGGTGGGGGGGGGGGGGGGGTTGAATTCTGGTTAAAATTATAGGAATAAATCTATTTGTGGAAATGTCAATAAAATCTTTTGGAAAGTGTGCTCTTTAAGAAAGATAGTAATATGCACTTTAACATATTAAACTAAAAGGAATTGGTTTAGTCAAAACCAATGAAAAACAAGACCCTCTCAGACACATTATAACTGTGAATTGTGTAGTTGGATCCTTTGGTAACCTAATGAAAAATGTATGGTGGACAGAGAAAAGAGGCATAACTGCAAATTCCTGTAGCTAGGGACATCTCTGTCACTGTGGGCTTCAGTGAGACAGCTCTGGCCTAATTTCATCTGACTTTGAATGTGTGCAAATTACAGGGAAATATGAACTGACTCCAGACTGAGAAAATCAGCAAAGACAGAAAATCATTGCAAATCACAGCCTTATCAATATTTTACTAAGCCAGGACTAGACAACTTACTTCTAAAAAAAAAAAAAAAATTGTAAAACTCTGGTTTTCAGGAATTTTAACTGTGGGTTATAAAAGTTCATTACAACAATGTTGAATAAAAAGAATTTAAATCAGAATTCAGAACCTGCAGCTAGTTCATATGGCTATACATAGCATGAAATTAATAATTACTTGTCTAAACTTAGTACAATTGGATAGCACAAAGCTTTCACATGGTTTGTTATAAATAATGCTCAAAACATTTATTTTATGCACTGTTTCCTACCTATAGTATACTAAAAAGGTTTTGCAATCATATGTCTACTTGGAATTCATTAACACTGACATGACTGTGACCTTGAATTCACTGATCAGTGTTATGATACCATGAAAGTCCTTCCTGATACCCAGAAGCAAAAGGGTACGCTTTTGTTCCAGCCTCAATCATCTTCTGAAATCCCCATGGTGATGGCTCAAAAGTTTGGGAGCTCTTTTATGCTACTTTTACTTTTAAAGGAAACAGGAAGTGGTCTCCAAACTTGACCTTTGACAGACCAAGTTCCCAATTTGATTAGCTTGAAGCCTTTGTCAAATAAACTCCCCCAGATATCAAAGGATTTTCTGCATACTTTGTTCTGTAATAAATTTCATTTGGATGGAAGAAAACAAAATAACAAAAACAAACAAAAAATGTTGGTTATCATTCAGCTTACTATGCTAAACTAACTGAGAGAACATTGACAAACTCATTGTTTTTTATGTATTTGTGTGTTGTGTCATTTGTGATTGTGCCTTTTAGGGGAAAAAATAAACCAAGGATGTTACCAATAGCTGAAATAGCAGAACCGCTACAGAAAATACGTCTTGGAAATGTCAAAAGCTTATGATCAAATTAAAATGTCTCAGGCATACACAAGCAGCCACTTTAAACTCAGAAATTCAAAATGCAGAAGAGGATCATGCTAGAGTTTATTTATCTGTAAGGATGATTGCCTACCTACTACTTAGCAAACAGCCTAAGTGTTTATTCTGTCATCTCTACATAGAGCATAGTGCTGAATCTTCTAATATCAAATTTACCAAAATAGTAAGGAGCCTTGCCATCAATCTTAGCTACTTTTTTTTTTTTTACAAAACCTTATTTAGATTTCCTCTCACTGTTACTATAGTTTTCAAGAATATAATTTTTATTTTGTGCTAATGTTTAACCATTACAATTTTCTCTCTGCAGAGGCCAAAGTAGTCCATATCTATACCCTGTCCCTCTCTATACTATCACCACGCAGGAACCAGTGAAAATGTATCAATATTTCTTCTGAAATGTCAAAAACAATCTTTAAATAAGTAAAACAACAATAACAAAAATTCCCACCTCTTTCTTCCTTTCCCCTTCTTCCATTTTTTAAAGATTCTTTATCATTTTAGGACTTCCCTGATATAAAGCTTCTGCAACCTGCCTTCCATCTCACTAACTTCCATGTTAAACATTTAATTTTACTATGAATCACACTTAGTTTTCAAGAAGTCCCTTTCTATAGGGATCAGAGGCAATATAAACTGTACTCTGTATTGAATCATGAATTCACACAAATTGTAACTGTTAGTTCAATGGTATCATTAAAATCCTTCTTGATTCCAAGAAGTGAAAGTTTTCTAGTAACATTCTCATCACAAAATATTGCCATGTGCAGAGAACAGAGAAGGCAGCAAAATCTCTGTCTTGTCTCAGCAGTAAACTATATTTTCCCTAAATCAGGGCTCCCTCTGGCATCCTTTTTGTATTCCATGTTGATTTGTTCAGCTTACACTGTTTGAATTTCCTAATAATGACTGAATAGCGGATGAGTGTTTTCGATAACTTACTTGAGAGATATCTTACCAGTGTTGGTTAGAAGTGTAACAACCTTCTGAGCTGCACAACTTCTGAGTTCCACACAACAAGATTTATGATGATGATTGCGATGATGACTATTTCTCAGCTAATCTTGTAAAGCTTTCATTGAAAAAAAAAGTAAAATAAAATATAATAAATAATATAAATAAATAAGCAGCAAAGGGAGGGGGGAAAATAACAGCAGTTTTCAGGCCTGTAATCACAGCAGTAGCTGCCCCTGTCCGTGTCTAATGTAAGGGTTATGGAATATCATAATCCCTTCTCTGAGCTCCTTTACAGCAGCAATGATGACTAAATTTCTTGTGTCTTATCACACTGTCACAGACTGGAACTAGGAGAAGGAACTCTGAAGAAAACACAGCATGAAAACTAGAGAGCAGATGATCAGATTAACTGCTATTGGATTTGTTAGCAGGGCCACAATCTGACTGAAACAGGCTTGATTCCAAGGCCCATCGAGGTTTAATGCCCCCCTCCCTACTGCCTTATCCCTATCACACCATTATTTATTTTTAAAAATATATATATCCACCCACATAGATACACATCCTTTTACCCATTTAAAATCATCTTGGAAAAGGATGAGGTTAATAGTTAACACTTTACAGCTTCCAGGGGTGGTATCAGATGAGTTGGTGGATTTCATGTAAGAGGCTCCATCTATAATACTGCCCCCCATCCACCCTCCATAAAAGTGGCATTCCTCTGCTAGATATTCAGTCAGATCTTCTCTGTGATATAGGAAATCTGCAGCAGGACTTAGATAAAGAGATCTATGTTAGACTTCCTCTGCTTGTGCTAACTACATGAAACTCTCTGATGTTTGTGCTACTGAATGTAAAAGAAGCATGACACACCAAATTCAGCACTGCCATATGTGGTACCACTAGCACTGCATTGGGTAAGAAAATTAGTCTATTGGAAATCAGTCACTTATATTTATCATGAAAAATGAACAGAGAAAACAAATTTCAACTTTCTATAATAATTCATGCAATTTATAAAAAGCCTGGGCACATGCCTACTAATTTAATCCCTCAAAGCACTATGGTACTTTGAGAAAAGGAGTCTAAAGGAAATGTTAGACACTAGAAAAGGTTTAGGGTATGTCTACACTACGAAATTAGGTTGAATTTATAGAACTCAGTTGTTTAGAAATCGTTTTTATAAGGTCGATTGTGTGTGTCCCCACACAAAATGTTCTAAGTGCATTAAATCGGCGGACTGCGTCCAAAGTACCAAGGCTAGCGTCGACTTCTGGAGAGTTGCACTGTGGTAGCTATCCCACAATTCCCACAGTCTCTGCCGCCCATTGGAATTCTGGCTTGAGATCCCAATGCCTGATGGGGCAAAAACAGTGTCACGGGTGATTCTGGGTACATGTCATCAGGCCCCACCCGCCTTCCCTCCCTCCCTGCCGTGAAAGCAACGGCAGACAATCGTTTCGCGCCTTTTTTCAGCTCAGACGCCATAGCACTGGGATCATGGAGCCGGCTCAGATCACTGCGGCAATTATGAGCACTTTAAACACCATATGCATTATCCTGGAGTATATGCAGGACCAGAACCTGCCAAGGCAAAACAAGGTGAGGAGGTGATGGCAGCGCAGTGACAAGAGTGATGAGGAAATAGACATGGACATAGACCTCTCACAAAGTATGGGCCCCAGCAATGTGCAAATCATGGTGTTAATGGGGCAGGCTCATGCCATGGAACGCTGATTCTGGGCCAGGGAAACAAGCACAGACTGGTGGGACCGCATCGTGTTGCAGGTGTGGGACAATTCCCAGTGGCTGCGAAACTTTCGCATGGGTAAGGGCACTTTCATGGAACTTTGTGACTTGCTTTCCCCTGCCCTGAAGCACCAGAATACCAAGATGAGAGCAGCCCTCACAGTTGAGAAGCGAGTGGCGATAGCCCTGTGGAAGCTTGCAACGCCAGACAGCTACCGATCAGTCAGGAATCAATTTGGAGTGGGTAAATCTACTGTGGGGGCTGCTGTGATCCAAGAAGCCAACGCAATCAAAGGCCTGCTGGTATCAAGGGTAGTGACTCTGGAAAACGTGCAGGTCATAGTGGATGGCTTTGCTGCAATGGGATTCCCTAACTGTGGTGGGGCGATAGATGGAACCCATATCCCTATTTTGTCACCGGAGCACCAAGCTAGCAAGTACATAAACTGCTGCTGCAAGCACTGGTGGATCACAAGGGACATTTCACTAACATCAATGTGGGATGGCCAGGAAAGGTACATGATGGTCGCGTCTTCAGGAACTCTGGTCTGTTTCAAAAGCTGCAGGAAGGGACTTTCTTCCCAGACCAGAAAATAACTGTTGGGGATGTTGAAATGCCTATAGTTATCCTTGGGGACCCAGCCTACCCCTTAATGCCATGGCTCATGAAGCCATACACAGGCAGCCTGGACCTGTTCAACTATAGGCTGAGCAAGTGCAGAATGGTGGTAGAATGTGCATTTGGACGTTTAAAAGCGCGCTGGCACAGTTTACTGACTCGGATGGACCTCAGCAAAACCAATATTCCCATTGTTATTACTGCTTGCTGTGCGCTCCACAATATCTGTGAGAGTAAGGGGGAGACATTTATGGCAGGTGGGAGGTTGAGGCAAATCCCCTGGCTGCTGATTACGCGCAGCCAGACACCAGGGCGGTTAGAAGAGCACAGCAGGGCGCGGTGCACATCAGAGAAGCTTTGAAAACCAGTTTCATGACTGGCCAGGCTATGGTGTGAAAGTTATGTTTGTTTCTCCTTGATGATCCCCCTCCCCCAGTTCACTCTTCTTCCCTGTAAGCTAACCACCCTTCCCTCCCCACTTCGATCACCGCTTGCAGAAGCAATAAGGTCATTGTTACTTCACATTCATGCATTCTTTATTAATTCATCACACAAATAGGGGGATAACTGCCAAGGTAGCCTGGGAGGGGTGGAGGAGGAGGGAAGCACCAGGTGGGGTGGGGGAGGAGATAAGGACAAGGACACACTGCACTTTAAAACTTTACCACTTATTGAAGGCCAGCCTTCTGTTGCTTGGGCAATCCTCTGGGGTGGAGTGGCTGGGTGGCCGGAGGCCCCCCCAACGCGTTCTTGGGCGTTTGGGTGAGGAGGCAATGGAACTTGGGGAGGAGGGCTGTTGGTTACACAGGGGCTGTAGTGGCGGTCTGTGCTTCTGCTGCTTTTCCTGCAGCTCAACCATGCACTGGAGCATATCAGTTTGATGCTCCAGCAGCCGGAGCATCGACTCTTGCCTTCTGTCAGCAAGCTGATGCCACCTATCCTCTTCAGCCCGCCACTTGCTCTCTTCAGCATGCAATTCAGCCCACCACCTCTCCTCGCATTCATATTGTGCTTTCCTGCACTCTGACATTGACTGCCTCCATGCATTCTTCTGTGCTCTGTCAGCATGGGAGGACATCTGGAGCTCTGAGAACATGAGTGTGCCTTTTTCACCTTCTAATCTTCACTAGCTTCTGTGAAGGAGAAACATTTGCAGCTAGTGGAGGAGAAGGGAGAGGTGGTAGTTAAAAAGACACATTTTAGAGAACAATGGGTACACTCTTTCATGTTAAATCTTGCTGTTCACATTACACAGCACATGTGCTTTCATTACAAGGTCGCATTTTTCCTCTTATATTGAGGGCCTGCTAGTTTGGTGTGAGAGATCACTCACACAGTGCCAGACAACAGAATTCGGCTTGCAGGCAGCCATGGTAAGCCACAGTCTTTTGGCTTTTTTAACCTTCATAACATGTGGGAATGGTTTCAAACAGCAGCACCTCATTTCATATACCAAGTGGCCATGGGATGGCCATTTAAAAAGGGTTTGCAATTTAAAAGGAGGGGCTGCGGTTTCTGGGTTAAGGTGCAGCATAAACCCAAGTAACCCCCCTCCCTTCCACCCCACACCCAATTCTCTGGGATGATCACTAACAGTGGGGAACATTATCTTCTCCAGACTAAACAAACCAATTGTTTTCAATCTTCCCTCATAGGACATGTTTTCTAGACCTTTAATCATTTTTTGTTGTTCTTCTCTGGATTTTCTCCAATTTGTCCACAACTTTCCTGAAATGTGGCATCCAGAACTGGACACAATACTTCAGTTGAGGGCTAGTCAGTGTGGAGTACAGCAGAAGAATTACTTCTTGTGTCTTGTTTACAATACTTCTTCTAATACGTCCCAGAATTATGTTTGCTTTTTTTGCAACAGCATTACAATGTTGACTCATATTTAGCTTGTGATCCACTATGACCCTCAGATCCCTTTCCTCAGTACTCCTTCCTAGGCAGTCATTTACCATTTTGTATGTGTGCAACTGATTGTTCCTTCCTAAGTGGAGTACTTTGCATTTGTCCTTATTGAATTTCATCCTATTTACTTCAGACCATTTCTCCAGTTTGTCCAGATCATTTTGAATTTTAATCCTATCCTCCAAAGCACTTGCAACCCCTCCCAGCTTGGTATTGTCCGCAAACTTTATACATGTACTCTCTATGTCATTATCTAAATCATTGAAGAAGATATTGAAGAGAACTGGACTCAGAACTGATCCCTGTGGGGCCCCACTCATTATGCCCTTCCAGCATGACTGTGAACCACTGATAACTACTCTCTGGGAATGATTTTCCAACCAGTTATGAACTCACCTTATAGTAGCTTCATCTAGGTTGTATTTCCCTAGATTGTTTATGAGAAGGTCATGAGAGACAATATCAAAAGCCTTATATATAGATATACCACATCCACCACTTCCCCCCTATCCACAAGGCTTGTTACCCTGTCAAAGAAAGCTATAAGGTTTGTTTGACATGATTTGTTCTTGACAAATCCATGTTGACTGTTATTTATCACATTATTATCTTCTAGGTGTTTGCAAATTGATTGCTTAATTATTTGCTCCATTATCTTTTTGGGTACAGAAATAAAGCTGACTGGTCTGTAATTCCCCAGGTTGTCCTTATTTCCCTTTTTTCAAATGGACACTATATTTGCCCTTTTCCTGTCTTCTGGAAGACATGAGGAAGGATTAAGTGAACGTGCCACTTTATGTGGTGTATTGTCCCACATAATTATATTTTCTCCCTCATCTGCAAGCACTCCAACCACCCTTCACTGTGTTAGCAATGGATGTTTTCACTGGTGCAGGAATTACTTGCATGGGGTCACTGTTGGTTACTATCTAACTGCATCTCTGAGCCCTCCTGGTGTCTTTGAGTGCACTCCCTCTCAAGTCTCAGACCTCTAGCCATCACCTGTCTCTTGGGATGGAATCATGTGATTGTCTCCCTCTCAGGCCAGGCACTAGGCGGCACCCCCAGTGTATTAACCATGTTTATCTCATCAATAGGGTGGCCAGGTGCCTGGTTTTTGACTGGAAAGTCCAGTTGAAAAGGGGACCTAACAGTGTCTGGTCAGATCTACTGACTTGACATCCATGTAACCGTGCCTTTGTGGCCAACAACTGAGGATGCCAAATTCAGGACAAACTGCTGAAAAATAGGGCAGAAACACCCCAAGACTGGTGGCTAATCCCTCATAGGATATATCAAACAAGCAACAAAAGTAAACTTCTGTTTCACACATTGGCTAACAAGAAGTCAATAAAGAAGTTTCCTTAGGCATTCCAGTCCTTGTATTACCACCAAAAACATGGGATTTAAAGGTGAATGGTTCTTTACAACCAGTCTCATCAAATAAAAGGTTCTCCTGATCCCAAAGGACCAATCACACACCCAGGTTAATATATAACTCAGATCTTATTCAAAAATCACACTGATGCCAGTCCTTCAGTATCTAAAATCTAAAGGTTTATTCATAAAAAGAAAGAAAGAAAGGTGAGAGTTAAAATTGGTTGAAGGAATCAAATGCATACAATAAATGCAAAGTTCTTGGTTCAGGCTTGTAGCAGTGATGGAATAAACTGCTGGCTTAAGTCAAGTCTCTGGCTGCTTCCAAATCAATGCAAGGTCCTCAAATCCTTGGTTAGAATGCTTCCATTAGTTAATAGTCCAGAGGCTGGAGCAGAAAAGACACAAAATGGAGGTGTTTCCAGAGCCTTTTATATCTTCTGCCATGTGGAAAGAATCCCATTGTTCTTACTGTGGAAAAGTACAGTAACAACATGGTGGCTGGAGTCATATGGACAAGCCACATGGCCATGCATTTTGCCTAGTCACAGCAGAAAATTCTATTGAGTGTAATAAGTATCTCTCATGGTTCATTGTCAGCTAAATGTTCTTTTGATGGACCACTCAATTTGAATAGACTCTCCAAGATGTGCTGGCTAACTACCTTGTGGGTATTACTCCAGGAGCAAACATTTAAAATCCAGGTATTGCGCCAATACTTATAACTTCAACTACAAAAATGATACATGCATACAAATAGTATAATCATAACCAGCAAATCATAACCTTTTCATAGACATCTTACATGCCACACTTTGTTGCAAATTTATAACAGTGATTGCAACAATGATCTATTTGGTCATATTTTAATTAGATAATGTCATAACCCAATGTCTGGTTACTGCGGGAAGGAGAGGTGGGGAGGTGCTGAGTTATGACCCACACCAGCCCGTACTCAGCCAGAGCCGCCTCCTACCTGTGTCAGGCTGCTGCAGCTCCCAGCCCTGACTCTGTAGGCAAGTCCCTCCTGACCCAGGCAGAGTGGTGGGAGGGGAAAAGCAGCAAGCGACAGGGGGGATGGGGGAAGAGGAGTGGATGGGGCCTCAGGGGAAGAGGCGAGGCAGGGGTGGGACCTCCAGGGGAAATGGCCCGGCTGGGGAGGTTCCAGCACTCCTGCTGGAGAGTCCAGTTTTTAAATATTACCACATTGGACTCAGCGGGTCTGATTTAACAATAAACCAGTATATATACATCCCTTCTTTTCCCTAAGGCTTACTACTCCCTGGATCTGGGAAGGCCCAACAACTTCAGCCACAATTTGTAGAGTCTACCTGTGTCATCCTGTCTTCCTTGACAGCTTCTGACAATTGAAACCCCCACATCCCTTCCCCTGAGAATTATGTTTTAACTGCTTAGTGTTCTTTCAATCGCCAGGCTACCAGGTTTGGAAAAACAAGGCTTACAACTTGTTGGAGGCAGGATACAGGATCCTTAAAGCTAATAGCTTCCCCCCCTTGTCTTCAAGTGTATGCTGAGGCATTCTTATCTGGGGTGTCACTGTGTTGCCATTCTGTTTGTTCTTCCAAGATCCCCATACTAAGCTAGATCAGTGCATTCATACCGGACGGTCTTAGAACCCACTGTACAATAACTTCACCTCATTGACCACGTATTGTTATATCATTGCATAACATCTCATCTGTCACAGTCAGTATAGCTCTGCATCCACAAGGATCATGGACCCTTATTCTCAGTCAGGGGTCTTCCTGATTGATTTTTTAAATTATATCTGACACCAGTCTTCAGAACTGCTTCCCATTCTAATTAAAATATACTCTTAATTTCACTGTGCATTTGTATTTTCTAGGCATTCACTAGCCTTCTTGGAAAAGGCAATATGGAATGTCAAGGAAAAAAATACTCACAAATACTTTTGATTTAGAAACATAAAAGAGTCCCTTCCCGACACTGATTGTTGTCACATAAAAGAAAGTTAAATATAAATATTTATATTTATAAACTAAAATATCTTTTTATTAAAAAAAACCCTTTGTTTAATTCTGTCATGTCAATTGCAATATGTATTCTGACCTTCTAATGCTTTCTAAAAAAAATTAAAATATTTCTTCTTCAGTAACAAAATATCAGGAGATGCAGGTGTCTTGGACACTATAGAAACTATCATAATACTGCACATTTAGTTAAAATGTTGAGAACTGGGCAACTATCACGTAACTAGTAGTGCAACCGAAAAGTTTGCATGAGACATAATTTCTAATATTACAATATATTTCCAAGAGACAAGGTGGGTGAGGTAATACCTTTTATTGGATTAACTTCTGTCAGTGAGAGAGAGAAGCTTTCGAGCTTACACAGAGCTCTTCTTGAGATCTGGGAAACTAACTCAGAATGTCACTGCTAAATACAAGGTGGAACAGATTGTTTAGCATAAGTGTATCAATTCAATATTTAATTTGCACTTGAATAGGGACTGGGAGTGGCTGGCTCACTATAAAAGCAACTTTGCCTCTCCTGGAATTGACACCACCTCATCAATTATTGGGAGTGGACTACATCCACCCTGATTGAATTGGCCCTGCCAATACTGGTTCTCCACTTGTGAGGTAATTCCCTTCTCTTCATGTGCCAGTATAATAATGCCTTTATCTGTAATTTTTACTCCATGCATCTGAAGAAGTGGGTTTTTACCCACGAAAGCTTATGCCCAAAAAAATCTGGTGCCACCAGACTCTTTGTTGTTTTTGTAGATACAGACTAACACGGCTACCCCCTGATACCAAAAAAATCTGTTAGTCTTTAAGGTGCCACCAGACTCCATGTTTTTGTGGATACAGACTAACATGGCTACACCCTGATACTTAGCATAAGTATGTGACACATATTTCAAGGGACTGTTCAAGGTAAAGTGGCCTGTTAACACCACTCCAGTCATAGGGAGGAAAGGAAGGTGGGGGAGAAATAGCTGGGGTATGGTTGTAAGTGGGTTATAGAGCATGTGAGTTCATTTGAGAGTGTAGTGGTTGTCTGTTTTTACCCACATAGTTGCTATTGGGGCATTTAGTGCACTGGATGAGATACACCTCATGTTGTGATAGGCATCTGTAGGACCATGGATCTCGAAAGGTGTGTTGTGAGAGGTGTTGATCATTGTAGCAGTGGAGCTATGTCTGCAGGTTTTTTATCTGTTGTTCTGGCAGGGTCTGGTGCCACTTTGAGTTGGTGTGTCCTAGTCTGTGGGGATCTTGCTTCTGATGATGATATTGGAGAGGTTGGGGGGGTTGTTTGAAGGCCAGAAGTGGGAGTTCAGGAAAGATTTCTTTCATGATGGTGTCCCCATCAAGTATGGGTTGCAGTTGTTTGATGATACCCTGTATGGGTTCCAGTGTGGGGTGGTAGGTGACATCTAGGAGTGTGCGGTCAGAGGGGATTTTATTTCTGTATTGAAGCAGGTTCTCTTGGGGTATTTGCATGGCATGTTCCATGATGCCATCTACTTCTCTAGGGAAGTGTCCTTGTTTGATGAAGGTGGTTCTGAGTGTATATATCCTGGATTTTCTCCTTGGAGCATATTCTGTGGTATCTGAATGCCTGGCAAGCATGAATTTGGTATGGCTTGGTATGTCTGAATATGCTAGAGGATTCTGGGAGCAGCATTCTCTTAGCATTAGATAAATGATGTGGAAAATGACTGGAAGTGCTGAAACTGCATTTGAATGGTTAATAAAGACTCAATTTGCATGTATGTTTCAACATCGAACTTTGGAATATATCAACCATGGGACCGAATACGAAGTAAAGAAAACATAAAACATGTAATCAGTGGGCTTGACCTGGGTCAAAATGACCACTCTGGATGGCATTACGCTAAGAGCTTAAGTGAATGATTGATGAGAGGGTAAATGTTTATTGAGCTTTGTTCTGTGTCTGTTCTGCAGCCCCCCCCCCCCCCCCCAAAAAACAGAGGAGGTACACTAAGTGCTGCATTAGGAGGGCTGTTTTGGTGAGTATCTGAGTGTCTGTTCCGGGGACAGTTTGTCAGTTTAACCGTGTGCTTGATTGTTTGAAAAGTGTGAATTGGGAGTGCTTTGTTCCAGGTGGGCCTTGGGTGGGCCTGACTGTTATAAAAAGGCAGTCAGCTGAGCAGCAAACAGTGGAGAGGCTAACAGAGGGAGTTTGACTGGGAGTTCGCCTGGGGAGAGCCCACTGAGTCTTTCATCTTACATCAGAGGGGTAGCCGTGTTAGTCTGAATCTGTAAAAAGCAACAGAGGGTCCTGTGGCACCTTCGAGACTAACAGAAGTATTGGGAGCATAAGCTTTCATGGGTAAGAACCTCACTTATTCAGATGCAAGACCCTCTGTTGCTTTCATCTTACAGGCATCTCTGAGTAGTTACTGCAACAGCTGAGGAAGCTCTTAGGAGTAAGGTAATATGGATGGTGAGCGATCAGCTGTTGTGACCTGCAGAGGATGTGCCATGTTTGTTTTTCTTCCACAGGACAGAAGCGACTTTGTCTGTACAAAGTGAAAGCTGGTCTCCATAATGGAAGAGAAGGTTCGAGGTCTGGAGAAACAACTATCAACCCTGCGTTGCATAAAAGAAAATGAAGATTTCCTTGACAGATATCAAGATATGCTTCTGTGGGCACAACTTTCTGAAGAATCAGAGCAGGCTACGCAGCAGGGACAGAAAAATGGTGAAGAAGAAATTGGCAGCATGCAACATCCAGGGGCTGGTTTTGTTCAATATCTTCATTAATGATCTGGAGGCTGGCGTGGATTGCACCCTCAGCAAGTTCACAGGTGACACTAAACTTGGAGGAGTGGTAGATACACGGGAGGATAGGGATAGATACAGAGGGACCTAGACAAATTAGAGGATTGGGCCAAAAGAAATTGATGAGGTTCAACAAGGACAAGTGCAGAGTCCTGCACTTAGGACAGAAGAATCCCATGCACTGCTACAGACTAGGGACCGAGTGGCTAGGCAGCAGTTCTGCAGAAAAGGACCTGTGGGTTACAGTGGATGAGAGATGGATGAGTCAACAGTGTACTCTTGTTGCCAAGAAGGCTAATGGCATTTTGGGCTGTATAAGTAGGATCATTGCCAGCAGATCGAGGGATGTGATCATTCCCCTCTATTCTTCATTGGTGAGGCCTCATCTGGAGTACTGTGCCCAGTTTTGGGCCCCACACTACAAGAAGGATGAAGAAAAATTGGAAAGAGTTCAGAGGAGGGCAACAAAAATGATTAGGGGTCTGGAGCACATGACTTATGAGGAGAGGCTGAGGGAATTGGGACTTTTAGTCTGCAGAAGAGAAGAAAGAGGGGGGATTTGACAACTGCTTTCAACTACCTGAAAGGGGGTTCTGAAGAGGATGGATCTAGACTGTTCTCGGTGGTACCAGATGACAGAACAAGGAGTAATGGTCTCAAGTTGCAGTGGCGGAGGTTTAGATTGGATATTAGGAAAAACCTTTTCACTAGGAGGGTGGTAAAGCACTGGAATGGGTTACCTACGTAGGTGGTGGAATCTCCTTCCTTAGAGGCTTTTAGGGTCAGGCGTAACAAAGCCCTGGCTGGGTTGATTTAGTTGGGGATTGGTCCTGCTTTGAGCAGGGGTTTGGATTAGATGACCTCCTGAGATCCCTTCCAACCCTGATATTCTATGATTCTATGACACCCACAGGGTGTCCTGAGACATGATTCCTTTGAGAACAAAAGATATAAATGCTAAGCAATGTAACTTAGTTAAGTTAGTTCCCCAATTAACATCTGAAGAGGTTTGAGACTGAGACACAAAAGTCCTCGTGGTAACCTAGGCCCTGCTTCGAGGGACTTTTGTGGGATTCTAGAACCAGAAGAGTTCAAGGAAACCTAGACCCTGCTCCAGAGGACATTTGACAGACCAAGTGCCTGATGGGGGAAAGTAGAGAAGAGAAGAAATGTCCATCTAGAATTGGTAGATATACCTGCTTTGTTTGCCAATCAGGATCCTGGGTAAAACCAACATAGTTACTGAGGGTATGCTTGGGGAAATGAGGTTTACTAAGGAGTGTGTGCTATGTAACCTCTACTGCTTGTCTGATTCTTTCTCAAGTAAATTATTATGCATTAAGCATATTGTTTTCTGAATTTTCACTGGTACCAGTAATTATCCACCCAGCTGTGGGCCATTAAAGATCCATGTCAACAGTGGGTGGTGGTTGCTGGATCTATGAAAGTAGGTGTGATGATCCCTGGGTTTCTTGTATATAGTTGTCTGTAGGGTTCCATTTTTGAAGCTGATCATAGCTCTAGGAATTTGATGCTAGTGTGGGATTGTTTCAGAGAGAGTGTAATGGATGGGTGGTGGTTGCTGAAGTTGTGGTGGAAATCTATGAGGGAGTTTAAGTTGTCTGTTCAGAGGATGAAAATATAATTGATTTATCTCATATATACACCTTGTTTCATGGCACGTATATCCAGAAATTCTTCTTTAAAGCGGACCATGAAGAGGTTGGCATACTGGGGAGCCAGCCTAGTACCCATGGTCTGCCCATGGTTTGGACAAAGTTTTGTTATTGAATGTAAAATTGTTATTGGTGAGGATGAAATAGAAGCATTCGGCAATGTGTTTGGGGTTGATATCTGAGGGTTGTCCATTGTTTTGTAAATATTTGAGGCATGCTGCTATGCCGTCATTGTGAGGAATGTTGGTGCATAGGGAGCTGACATTGATGGTGGCGAGGATGGTGTTCTGCAGGAGGTTGTTAATGTTGCAGAATTAATCTATCACTGGAAAAGACAGTCTGAAACAGCAATGTATGAAAATGCAGTAAGAGGAAGTGAATTGTTTTGTCTGGCCTGTTAACTGTGGACATTGTTTATTTGCTTCTGATTTTTCAACGAGATCCATGAATATTGTAAAAACAAACAAACTAATTTATCAAAACTAGTAAATTGCTTGCATAGCATAAACAGGAATGCAGTGTCACATATTTGGCAGCTTCGTTATGCAGCCCTGCAACCATGATGGAATTTACTGCATCCAGCAAGTCTGCAAGGGATAAGCAGGAGGTTTAATTCAATTACTCCTGTAGTCCAACAGGGACAGCTATGTCTCAGAGGGGCAGCACTGAAGACAAGGAGACTGTCTCTCTTCTGCTCTCCATGCTGTTTATAATGACTCCACCATTTTGCTGCCACTAAAATATTTCATTCTGAGGTTTTGACAAAACAATGACACCTTTATACTTTGGTATACACATAGAGACACATGTCCCTCTGATCTCATAGAAGTCTTCTCAGTCTCTACAGTGTGGCCTCAAAATGCATGTATGCATGTGTCACCTTGAGTCTGCAGAGTCTGAGGAGAATAGCAGCCTCCCAGCCCCCCGTCCCCAACACTTTAGAATATCCTCAGAAAACAAATGTATAAAGAACCTTACAGTCAGCAGCAAATACTGTCCCCAAGCCAACAGCCAACTTCTCATTTTCCAGCAGGATTGAGTATCTGCAGCTTGTATCCAAAACGGTACAGGTATTCATACATTTGTAGATTCTGAGGCCAGAAGGGACCACTGTGAACCATCTAGTCTGACCTCCTGTATAACACAGGCCATAGAATTCCCCCAAAATAAGTTGTAGAGCACATCTTTTAGAAAAATATCCAATCTTGATTTAAAAATTGCCAGTGATGAAGAATCCATCACAACCTTGGTAAACTGTTTCAATGGTTCATTACCCTCACTGTTAAAAATATATGTCTTGTTTAACTTCAAATTCCAGCCAATGGATGGTGATATACCTTTTCCTACTAAACTGAAGAGCTCATTACCAAATATTTGTTTCCCATGTAGGTACTAAAGCTTTGTCTACACTACTCACCTTTTAGCAACACAGCTGTCCAGCTACAGCCGTGATGCTAAAAGGTGCACAGTGTAGCTGCCGTTGGTTGGTAGGAGAGAGCTCTCCCACCAACAAAAAGCTTCCACACACAATGAGCGGCAGCAGCTTTGTCAGCAAGAAAGCCTCCTGACAACAAAGCGCTGTTCACACCAGCGCTTTTCATCTGTAAAACTTTTAACATGGCTGAATGACAAAAGTTTTGCTGACGAAGTTCCAATGTAGATAATGTAGTTCCAATGTAGACAAACTTACAGACTATAGTTAAGTCACTCTTACCCTTCTCTTTATGAAGGTAAAGAGATTGATCTCCTTGAGTCTATCACTATAAGGCATGTTTTCTAATAATTTAATCTTGTGGCTCTTCTCTGAATCCTCTCCAATTTATCAATATTTTTTCTTGAATTGTGAACACCACTCCCTTATTTATAACATTCCTCTCACTCCCCTCAAACTCTGATTATTCTGACCTGGCGGATGAGTGGAGCCTGCAAAACTGCTTGTCCTCACTAGGAAAACCTGCAAACTACTTGTCCTTTGTACAGTTTCTAAAACAGCCAATAATTAACTCTAGAAATTGCCACACCCTGCATCTAGTTTATTGGTTCTTTTTACTAAGTTGTCTCTGCATAAGTGCAGAGAAAGAGAAGAGTAAAAGAAAATCTATGCGTCCTCCCCACTGCTTCTCTCCCTTTCATGGGACTTAACCCACTAGCCCCCACCCTCAAATTATGTGGTATAAGTATGTGGGTTACACATACAGCATGAACAAATTCAGCAACAGATTTTGCAAAATGCTAAAATCTTAATCAACATGATGCAATGTCACAAAGAGAAAATCAATGAAACTGAATTTAGAAAAATTGTGAAAAACATTTAGCCCAAGTGTTAATGTTCAACTACTCTATCATCTGCCCATCTGCACTCCTCATGCACTTGATATGTAAAAGATATATGCCCTTAAAAAACCCAACATCCAAACACTTGAACATTTGTTGGTGTTCAAACATATGTTCCAAATGTTGTGGCTCATCTCAACTGCCTAAGGACCGCAGTATTGGGTATATATTAGTATTTTACCTCTCAACCTGCTGATTTGTTAAAAGACTATTAAAATTAAAGAATGAAAATGTGAAATGCTGGTGCATGGCTGCTGACTTCATGGATAAAATATGCAGAAAACAGAGTTCAGACCATTTTAAAATGTGTTAAAACAATTTGTAATGCACCCACCATGAAATTCAAATGAAATACTTCTTAAATGAAGATAAACTGACTCCTCCTTTGTCCTGTAACATGTGGAACAAACAAATGCTTTGGATGAGACTATTGTGTTTTATACAATGTGGAACACTAAAAGAGTCTGGTCTGAACTATTCATTTCTTTAGTCTAGAAGACTGACAGAAAATTAAACAGCTTTTTTTCCCAGCAAGAGACATTGCTGACACCTGAGCATAACTGGACACTTTCTTATGAATATTATCATATGTAAAGTATAGCATAATAATTTTGGTATAACAGTCTGCCAATCAATTGTTTCATTTTAAAGTTTTTTCATCATATGGGATTATATTAATTGTTTTTCACATAGATATCTATCAGTCAGGACAATTTAAAAAATAGTAATTAGTAAATGACAGAACACCTCAAAATGCAGAGAAAACATTTGAGAGGACTAAGATAGAAAACCCCGTGAGGATCCTCATGCACAGCAGGCTAATGGAAACACAAAGAGCCATGGCCTAAAGTATTTTTAATATGAAAATTCCCCTGCTATAGACAGTGAAATAAGCCAAACAAAGAATCATGTCCATAGATTCTTTACAATTTCTTTTCTATGGAGCGAGGTCTCAAATGGGGTTCCTCAGGGATCTGTTCTGGGTCAGGTGTTGTTTAACATCTTTATTAATGACCTGGACGTAGGAATACAGAGCATAATCATCAAATCTGCAGATGACACAAGGCTGGTGGCGATAAAGCTAAAATTCAGAGGGATCTCGATAAATTGGAGAACTGTGTTTTAGACAACAAAATGAAATTCAACAAAGACAAATGTAAGGTGCTACACTTAGGGAAGGAAAACCAAATGCACAAATACAGAAGGGGGAAAAACTGACTTGACAGCAGCACTGCTGGGAAGGATCTGGGAGTGGATCACAGCCTCAACATGAATCAGCAATGCAGTGCTGTTACATAAAAAGCAAACACAATTTTAGGTTACATTAACAGAGGCAGAGCATGCAAGTAATGGGAGGTGATAGTACTGCTCTATTTGACGCTGGTTAGGTCTCAGCTGGAGTACTGTGTCCAGTGTTGGTCACCAGTGTATAGAAAGGATGTGTATAGAAACTGGAAAGGATCCAGAGGCAAGTGACAAAGATGACCAAAGGGAAGACATGCAAGCCATGTGAGCAAAGGCTGAAGGAACTGGGTATGTTTAGTTTGCAAAAAAGGAGATTAAGGAGGGTCGTGATAGTAGTCTTCAAATACTTGAAAGGCTGCCATAAAAAGTATGGAGAAAAGTTGTTCTCTTGCCAGAGAGGGCAGGAGAAGTGGCAATGGGTTCAAACTACAGACTGCCTAGGTATCTTGTGGAAGCATCTTCACTAGAGGTTTTCAAAAGGAGTCTGGATCACCATCTGTGTTCAATGGTTTAGACACGACAAATCCTTCATCTTGGCAAGGGTTTAGACTAGGTGACCCATGCAGTCCCTTCTAACCATATGGTTCTATGAGTCTATGATTCTACAAATGAAATCTCTTCCCTATGGTTTCACCATGTTTCGGATGTTCACTGAGATGTGTGCTTGCCAAAGGTCAGTGAAAAAATGTTTATGATGTTACAAAAGGTGTATTTTACTGTAATTATTCAATGTTATGCATGAACAAACAAACATGCTTCTGTGTATTGCTGCTTGTGCTTCTGTGGATGTGGCTTTCAGGGGATCCCCCTACACACCAGTAGAGTGCCTTCACCAGATAAGGAAGCAACCAAGACATTGCAAGGAGGACATGTTCCAAGAGGTGCTCCAGTCCTCTGAGTCAGAAAAAAGAGAACGCAGGGAGTAGAGGAAATGGGAAGGTAGGACAGAAAGGACAGTGAGGAGTGCATTCTAAAGTTCCATGAGCAGATGATAAAGGTGATGGAGGAGCAAACTGAAATGTTGACGTTCCTAATCATGCTGCAGTCAGAATGTGCTCCCCGCACCTGCAGTTGATACAGAACTATTTTCCTTTCCCTCCCCAAACTCCTCCCACACATTCCTTGAAAATTCCCAGAACATCTCAGCATCCCATCGACTTCACCCCTTCGGACACCTTCCAAAATGATAGCTGGATTTACACACAGCTATGAGAGTCTACACTGCCCTCCACTGCTACTTCTCTACCCACCAAGCTTTTTGGGTGTGTTAATTGGTGTTTAATAAAAACAAACTCTCTGAAAAATAACCAATCTTTATTTTGTGCCCTACATGTACTGATTGCTGCTGGTAGTAAAACATACATGCAGTTTAATCATTTGCTTACTACAAATCCCACTCAGGAATCAGCTCAAGTTTTAGGCAAAATAAGATAACAGAAATTAATGAAGCATGGAAGAGTGCGGTACAGAAATACAGATTACTGGTGCTCATTATCAAAAGCTGCCTCAAAGCCTCCCTGATTCAAATTGCCCCCCATTGTGCCCCTTTAATAGCCCTGGTATCAATCTGCTCAAAATCAGCAGCTAGGTGATCTGTGTCAGCACTCCACCCCAGGGGAAAATTTTCACCCTTACCCTCAGAAAGATTATGGAGCATGCAGCAGGCTGCTATGACCATGGAAATGTTTTCCTCATTTAGATCTAACCTGCCATCACTGTAGCACCAGTGCACTGTTAATTGCCAAATTCACATTCCATGCTCATTCTGCACCTATTCAGCCTATTGTTGAAGCGCTCCTTGCTGCTATCCAGGTTTCCCGTCTAAGGCTTAATGAGCCATGGGAGTAATGGGTGTTCTGGGTCTCCCTTGTCTTCTAAGAGCTCAAAGCTCTATCTCCAATCCATCTGCCAAATCTCCAACTGTCCCACTGACAACATCCACAATATCATTATGAGTTGCTGGTACAAAAATCTGCACTACATAGAAAATTTAAAAAGTGCAGACAGCATAAAAATTGAATTTAATATCAAGATAAATAAAACATTGGCTGTTGTACTGATTATGTTACTCATTTCCACAGCTGATTAACAAAAAACTCCATTTAAATACTGCACACTGGAAAGTCTGCAAAAGGTTCATTTAAACTTTATCAAATGAACCTTTTGCAGACTTTCCAATGTGCAGTATTTATATTTTTAATACTTATTAATATGTATTTATTATTGAATTAGTGCTCCTGAGATGTACTTTACTTATAGAACTGGTAACTGAGTACTCTCTTTTTTAATCTATAGAACAAATGCAGCACAAACACTGCCAGTGAAAGTATACCCCACACAAGGGATACCAAGTGCCATACATTGCATATGATACTAATGTATTTGCAGCAACCCTGTCATGCTTACTTGCATCTTAGTGGATTCTTATGCAACCTGCTGAGATGTGGGCAGACAGCAGACATTTGTCTTCAGTTATACCTTTCAGCTGCCTGGGACTGCTGAGGCCTCTCTGCTGAATTTCTTGTTGCGCCTCCTGCTGGATCCCAACCAGGAAGGAGGACCCAGGGGAACAACGTGAGGAGAACAGTATTGGCTCCAGGATCCTCAACCCACATCAAGCTGCATCAGGCTCCCCCAACACAACCTCCCAGCTATCTTATGTATGTTAGGACAATCAACCCTTATTAAAGTATTACTAGTTTTGCATAGTGGTAATGGCAATAGTTATTTGTCTATCAGGACCTGGACTGAGGCCTCCAGGAAAATAGTTATTTAAAATATAAAGCAGAATACTGATAATTGTATTTTTTCCTATTTGATGAGTGTGACCCCCTATACCTCGGGGGAGCACCCTGTAATCCCCATATTAATTATTTGTATATAATTATGATATTTCATATAAAACCTGCCATGTATGGTATCATGGGAAAGTCTATGATCTGCTGGAAGTCATTGTTCTATCTAAATATGTATATCATTAGTACATATGAATTTATGAGATTGTGTTGTATGCTTGTCACTAAAATATGCTAGGAGTTGGGGAATCACTCAGATATTAGCTCCCCAGAAACAACAACAAAAGAGGTAACCAATGTCTGGGCAGGTGTCGAACAACCATCAATAGCCTTTGTCCAGCAAAGGAATCACAATTCAATGTCTCACTTGCCTAAGGCCACACCAGGGGAATTGGCTCAACCTTGTCTGGTGACTCAGCAATGCCCACCAAACATGCCCTGACTTGTGGTCTCCAAGCACATGGAATGAGGATATAAAATAGAGGGCAGCAGCTGCGTTGGGCCTCTCTCTCCCCCCACCTTTGCTGAAGGCAACGAGAATGCTGGAACTGAGGAGACTGGTCTCAACGCTAACAAGGAGAACCTGCGTATGAAAGACTGTACCCAAATGGCAGTATCCAGTGGGGTGAGAAAAACTGCCTAATCCAGATATTGTCTAATCTATAAAGGTTGAAAATTTAGACTGCGTACTTATCTTTTATTTTCTTTTTGGTAATTACTCTGACTTTTTCTATCACTTATAATCACTCATAATCCATCTTTTAAATAAACTTATTCTGATATTTATCCTTACCAGTGAGTTTGACTGAAATGCTTGATAAATCTGCTCACGTTACAAAGGCTGGTATATGTCCACTTTCCATTGATGAAGTGGTGAACCAATTAATAATCTTGCATTACTCAAGAAAGGATCTTGAGCAGTGCAAGATGGCATATTCACAGAATCATAGAAGATTAGGGTTGGAAGAGACCTCAGGAGGTCATCTAGTCCAACTCCCTGCTCAAAGCAGGACCAACCCCAACTAAATCATCCCAGCCAGGGCTTTGTCAAGCCAGACCTTAAAAACCTCTAAGGATGGAGATTCCACCATCTCCCTAGGTAATCCATTCCAGTGCTTCACCACCCTCCTAGTGAAATAGTTTTTCCTAATATCCAACCTAGACCTCCCGCACTGCAACTTGCTCCTTATTCTGTCATCTGCCACCACTAAGAACAGCCTAGCTCCATCCTCTTTGAATCCCCCTTCAGGTAGCTGAATGCTGTTATGAAAAGTTGAAGGTTACTATCCTGAGATACAGTGCTGAGAGCTGGGGGTATCCGGCTGGTGCCTTTCTCTATGTGATTCATGAATGACTCGGAGTATTCATGCAATCTGGCTGGATGTGGGGCTCTACATGTGGTTGTACTGAGTGGTAATAGCACCTGGAGAGTCTTTCTGCTTCTCAAGGCATTGTGAGAGACAACACAGATTAATCAGTTAAGGTGGCACAGTAGTCCCACAGTCCCAGATTACACCCCCAGGGATCCCCTCACAATGACTATGACTAAATGTTAGAATATATATATATATATATATATATATATATATATATATATATATATATATATATATATGACTATTCATGTGATTGGATACAACTGTTGAGGAAACTCAAAGGAGAGCCCGCTATTAATGAAAAGCCACATCCCATACAAACAAGAGTTGCATTACACCTGGTCAGCTTTAACTTGCATGCCTGATTTTTTTCATTTGGTCACACTTTTCTTTCCACATAGTTAAGTCATTTCTACCACTTTTTGCATGTTTTAAGTACGTTTTTGAAGATGCTCACCACTGTGTATACACTTCCCTGAATGAATCCCAGTTATGAGAAGGTCACAATATTATTTTCTGAAAATTATGTGGTAGAGCTGCTTAGCTTGTCTAAGTTATGCAAAATAGGAACAAATTTGAGTTTTGTGCTGAATAAATCAAATGAGAAAAGAGCCTTCATATGAGCTCTTGATGCAAAAGAGCATCCATTCCATATCATGATTTTGGCAACTGTAATAAGATAAACATTGTTACTGCTAAATTGAAAATACCTCTTTTGGGGGTTATTAGAATGTGTGGTGTTGAAACATATTCAAAAGAGGGTGGCAGGGATAGAAGGGCCTGCCAGCAGCAACATTATATATAAAGTATATATTGTTGAGAGAGGAGGGGATACATTAACTCTTATAAACAGAAGCAGGTGTCCCAAGTCTCCTTCAGTTACTGCAGAAGGCAATTTGATTCAGCTTTAAAACAAAATACACTGCTCTACAGCCAAAATGCTTCTGAAATAAATGTAGTCAAACTTTACTAATTCCGGATCACTAAGAACGAAAATGATGCTTGAAATTGTTGATTGGGTCTAGTTTTCAAGATATGCTATTGGGTCAGTATATACGACCCTTGACTTGGGAATGGCGGAGGATAAGTGAGTTATAAAGGGAAGGGAATCTCAATTTAAACCAGAAAGGACTAAAATACATCTTTGACTGGATCTATGAATAAATCTATGACTGGGTTTGGACAGTACTTGCTTTTTAGGCAAAACAATAAATGATGCAATCTGAAGCTGGTATTGCGTCATACATGATATGAATTGCATCATGTTATTCCTAGAAGTCACAGATGATGCAATCATAACGAAGCTTACATCACTCTGCTGAACAAATTGTCCTATTTCAGCTCTAGAAATCATACAATGTTGTGCTCTCTTATTTGTCAGTGTTTGATTTTGCAAAGGGACACATTTCTGTTTAGCCAAAGTGAGTAGAGATGCCTCGTACTTGTGTGAACAGTGCAGATAACTTCTGCTACGTTTGTGGTGAAGTCACTTTTGCATCACAAAAGCGCAGTATAACCATTATGGTTAAGAAAGCCTATCACCTTTCTTTTGGCTGCAAAATTGGAGATCAGGACAAAAGGTGTGCCCCACACGTATGCTGCAACACTTGTGCAACAAATCTTCGCCAGTGGTTGAACAGGAAAAGGAAATCTAAAGCAACAGAGAGTCCTGTGGCACCTTTAAGACTAACAGAAGTATTGGGAGCATAAGCTTTCATGGGTAAGAACCTCACTTCTTCAGATGCAAGTAATGGAAATCTCCAGAGGCAGGTATAAATCAGTATGGAGATAATGAGGTTAGTTCAGTCAGGGAGGGTGAGGTGCTCTGCTAGCAGTTGAGGTGTGAACTCCAAAGGAGGAGAAACTGCTTCTGTAGTTGGATAGCCATTCACAGACTTTGTTTAATCCTGATCTGATGGTGTCAAATTTGCAAATGAACTGAAGCTCAGCAGTTTCTCTTTGGAGTCTGGTCCTGAAGTTTTTTTGCTGTAAGATGGCTACCTTTACATCTGATATTTAACAAAGACTGTGAATGGCTTTTTACAGATTCAGACTAACACGGCTACCCCTCTGATACTTGACACCATGCAAGGCACTGCATTTAGCAGTATGGAATGGAAATCTATCAACCTCATGAAGAAACTTGCACAATTACAGACAGATATCATCTTCCTTTCCAAATGAAAATGGATGGACATCATACCAAATGGACTGAAGGTGAAAAATCCATTGCTATCTGGCACTCTCACTGAAGGACTGTCTGGATATGTGGACTCCCTACTCAGACCCTATGCCAACAGCACTCACAGCTATCTCCGTGAAACCACAGATTTCCTGAGAAAACTACAATGCATTGGTGACCTCCCAGAAAACACCATCCTAGCCACCATGGATGTAGAGGCTCTCTACACAAACATCCCACACACAGATGGAATACAAGCTGTCAGGAACAGTATCCCTGATGATGACACAGCACAACTTATTGCTGAGCTCTGTGACTTTATCCTCACGCACAATTATTTCAAATTTGGTGACAAAATTATACCTCCAGACCAGTGGCACCGCTATGGGCACCCGCATGGCCCCTCAATATGCCAACATTTTTATGGTTGACCTGGAACAACATTTCCTCAGCTCTCGTCCACTCAAGCCCCTTCTTTACCTATGCTATATTGATGACATCTTCATCATCTGGATCCATGGGAAGGAGACCCTGGAAGAATTCCACCATGATTTCAACAGCTTCCACCCCACCATCAACCTCAGCCTGGACCAATCTACACGGGAGGTCCACTTCCTAGACACCACCGTACAAATAAGTGATGGCCACATTAACACCACCCTATACCGAAAACCCACCAACCACTATGCCTACCTTCATGCCTCCAGCTTCCACCCCGGTCACACCACACGATCCATTGTCTACAGCCAAGCACTGAGGTACACTCGCATCTGCTCCAACCCCTCAGACAGAGACCAACACCTACAAGATCTTCACCAAGCATTCTCAAAACTACGATACCCACACAAGGAAATAAAGAAACAAATCAACAGAGCCAGATGTGTACCCAGAAGCCTCCTGCTACAAGACAGGCCCAAAAAAGAAACCAACAGAACTCCACTGGCCATCACCTACAGTCCTCAGCTTAAACCTCTCCTGTGCATCATCAATGATCTACAACCTATCCTGGACAATGATCCCTCACTTTCACAGACCTTGGGAGGCAGGCCAGTCCTCGCCCACAGACAACCTGCCAACTTTAAGCATATTCTCACCAGCAACCACACACCGCACCATAACAACTCTAACTCAGGAACCAACCCATGCAACGAATCTCGATGCCAACTCTGCCCACATATCTACACCAGCAACACCATCACAGGACCTAACCAGATCAGCTACAACATCATCGGCTCATTCACCTGCATGTCCACCAATGTTATATATGCCATCATATGCCAGCAATGCCCCTCTGCTATGTACATTGGCCAAACTGGACAGTCACTACGCAAGAGGATAAATGGACACAAGTCAGATATCAGGAATGGCAATATACAAAAACCTGTAGGAGAACACTTCAACCTCCCTGGCCACACAATAGGAGATGTAAAGGTAGCCATCTTACAGCAAAAAAACTTCAGGACCAGACTCCAAAGAGAAACTGCTGAGCTCCAGTTCATTTGCAAATTTGACACCATCAGATCAGGATTAAAACAAAGATTGTGAATGGCTATCCAACTACAGAAGCAGTTTCTCCTCCCTTGGTGTTCACACCTCAACTGCTAGCAGAGCACCTCACGCTCCCTGACTGAACTAACCTCATTATCTCCATACTGATTTATACCTACCTCTGGAGATTTCCATTACTTGCATCTGAAGAAGTGAGGCTCTTACCCACGAAAGCTTATGCTCCCAATACTTCTGTTAGTCTTAAAGGTGCCACAGGACGCTCTATTGCTTTTTACAGATTCAGACTAACACGGCTACCCCTCTGATACATAAAATTATCAGTGAAAACAATCACTAAATCCTGCACCTGAATTACTACTGGTACTGATTAAAAAACTTGCAGCTTTAAACATCAACCATTTCTCCATTTGCACACTGGCTTCTAATTATTTATTTGAAATTATTCACCAAAATCTAGTTTGTGCCATTTAGGCACAATGCTACATGGAGGCGATTTAGAGCTACACTACCCCAGGTCAAGCTCAGCAGGCATTCCTCCAGAGCACCTCAGTGTGCTGGGGATACCCCATACTGCTATATCTCTTTAACAGGGGCAGAATAAACATCCCCTGGGCCTGCAGTACTCAACTTGGTGGTGTAGGATCAGGGGTGAAACTATGTCTCCACCTATTCTCTGCTCATCCTTGCCTCCTTTGGGATGCTGTGCCCTCCCACAGGAATAATTAAGGAGTATCTCTGCACTCTCTTGCAGTTCTGTCTGGCCTTTAAGAAGTTTAAGTAAGGGAGGGAGAAACATAGCCCCAAATAATTTGAATAATTTTTGGTCTCTGACTCTTTCATGAGGAGTTCACGGGGAGCATTTTTAATAAAAAAAATTGAGTTGTGGTGGTTAGTTTTGATTGACTGTATGGTATCTAGCATGTATATTCCATTACCTGCCTAGATTATCATAACTCTTAGAATCATTTTTATTAATATCCCTTAATATCTACTTAACAATTTTATTTCCATTAACATATTTGTCAGTAGACTTGTTTGCTACAATATTCATGGAAAACACACACAAAAAGGAGCATGACTACAGCTGAAATATGAACAAATATTAATGGAGCATTTTTTTTTTTGCAATATGCATCCATCTCTAACTGAACACTGGCTTCATGTAATGTATCTAAGATTTTAAAACATTTTTCTTCATCTATATAATTTTCTAAAGCCTCAGCTCTGCTTATTTAGCTAAACCTTAGTATGACTAATATTCCAAATCAGTCTTTCTGCGCTTCAGTTCCTGTTTATTAACCATTCACATCTATAGATTGGAGATGGCAGATTCCCCACGGCTATGGAATTCTCTGTCCACTGTCTTTTGATTGGTCAATTCTACATCAGGGTATTCAAGGCAGCTGACTTCTGTTTCATCAAGCTTTTCAAACACTTTTAGATAGCAAACAATTTTTGTATTTTCCTCAAAGCACCTTGGGAAGCTCTCATGAAAGGTTCTTTACAAATGTGCATTGTGTTGTATCATTACAGAAAAAAAAATCAATTGCCCCTTTGCTCCCCCCAGCTTCCAAAAACATAGTTGTAGTGCACTGACATCCTGAACTGAGGGACTCTGGTACCTTTCAGCAAAAAGTACCGTCTCAGCACAAGCAAATCTAGTCAATAAGTTAATGGCATGAATCAATGAGAAAGATTTGGGAGAGATCTTAATTAAAGAAACAACTGCTGATACAAATTATGTTTCCAATGTATTGATATAACAGAGGGCATGAGGTTGAACGGAGATGAGTGCAGATCAATGCCTTTAACATTTGCATTCCTTTTCATCAGAAACTAGCTAACCTAGTACACAAACGCACATCACTACCACCCTCACTTCCAAAATGCCTTAGAGTTCCTTGTCTTTATTGTTTCCTCTAGCATTCCTTTGGAAGCCACTACAATTGCCTCACTTACAAGGTGAACGGAAGGTCTCTATGAGTAGGTAAGAGAGTGCTCTTTTCTTTAAAGCTTTCTGCCACTATCTGAATGCTTTTTTAAAAAAACAATTATAAAGAGTTTGGTATCATCACTGCGACCTCCATAACCTCTGTGCTGTATAGTAGAGAAGTAATAATTAAGTGAAAGTTAACAAAGTTGATGTATCCAGTTAAGAAACCACACCCCGACACACATATGGACAAAAAGTGAAGTGAGTGAGCAAGTGAGCGCATGTGAGAGAGACAGAAAGAGAAAAGGCATTCTCCAGTGGCTGAACAGCGCAAACATCCAAAGTCAATAGCTGGATTTCCCAAGTGATTCAATAAGAGACCCAGTATAAAGAGACATCAATCTGTGATGTCAGCAATGCTCAGCATATAGCTAATGGAGCTTCAAAGAATCAATATTCAAAACGGCCTTTTTTAATGCCTGAAAACCCACACCACTGCGACATCTTCTGCTAGATGCAAAGAACATCTGATTTTAGTTAACCAGTTTTATCGTTGCCATTCAGAATGTTAAGAGCAGATGACAGTTTTGTTGTTTTTTGTTTTTAATTTTGAAAAAAAAAGTGTTATGCGTAGGATGCTGAGAAAGAAGTAATCTAAACTTTAGCTCAGCTGGTAGCCATGTAATCCATCTTATTTTTCTGTCAGGTTTTATAATGAACTCAAAAGCAATCCTAAACTGGTGACATAATCTAATGCTGTATAGTACTGATTCCAATGTCTCCAACACTATACTATTATTTCCCTGCATATGCAAATGGAAGAAATAGAGTAATAAAATAATATAATAAAGAGAAGCAAAGAGACAGAACCACCTTTTTAAAACAATGTATTTAAAAACAAAAACAAAGAATCAATAAAGATTAAAAGATTGAAAATCATCTTTCAGCAAAATCGTTTTTTGATATAGTCTTTGTGTGTTTAATGTTTATATTTCAGAAGTGATTTGCAAAGTGCTCCCAATGTGCTCAGTTATTAGTATTAAAATTATGCAAAATATAAAGCTAAAAAATAGTATATGCTCAGTTTATCAGAGAATTGGTTTACACACTGAATGGTTTGTAAACCTAATAAATATACAGTAAAAAGATTTAAATATTAAGTAAGCTCATATTTCCAAATGTTAGTTCAAAGGCTAGTAGAATTGGATAGGAAAGAACAGATTCCCCCTACTCTAATCAAGCTTCCCCATATCCTTCTCCCACAAGATATAAAAGAAAAACAAAACCAAGTCAAATTAAGTTGTTAAACGGTTTAAGGATTTGATATCTTTTGCTGTTAATTTAAAGGGCTGAGCTGCAGCTCATTTCTTTTCATCTTCATAGCAAAGCACAGTGTGACCCCAAGGGTCACTGAGGATTATCTCTGTGTCTTTCCCATTCCATCTTACGTTATTAGTTTACGCTGCAAATGAGAACCTGATGTCAGAAATATGCCAAAAATTATTTATAAATATAGAAGAAGCCTGGGTGAAGTTGGGTATAGGCCTCTGAGTTAGAGCACAAAGGTCTCAGCAGTAATTAGTAATTGTGGTATATACACTGTAAGGTGGAAATTCTGCTCTTAAGATAAAAAAAAATATTGTTAAGATTCTGATAATGTACATGAAACACCATTTCTAAATGCCAAATGCAAAGTAAGTGTGAAATGTATCAGTGAACCTATAAACCAAAAGATTTAACTACTGCAACAATATCTTAAAATAACATGAGAAATTGCATCCAAAATTATTTTTTAAATTAATTCAAATTTAAAGTATTCAGTGGGTCACACTAACCACATGTCTTCTTAAAACCTCTCTATAAACATTTTCTTTCTTATAATTAAGATTTGAAGAGTTAACTTTACAACTCTACTGTAAACTACATATATTTGGTTTGCATAGTGCGTGAAACTCTATGTAGGAGGAAAGCAATACTAGTTGTTCAAGGACATGTAGCTAATTAATAGTCAATAAAGATCATGCCATACAACATCCTATCTCCACATTATCAAAGCAAAGTGGAAACAGCCTGTAATATTTATCATCAGATGAACAAGACAAAAAACAGCTAAGACACCATTTCACTTTCAAAATGTTTTGAACAGAACTTGAACATTGAAAAACAGCGGGACAAAAGGCAAATCAATTATGTAGTAACTGATCATAAGAGAAGAGAAAATATTCCCCTGCCTCAGCAAAACCCACCAAACCAGCATCAGTAACATTTAATAGCTAGTGCATTTCGTAACGGATCCTTGATATGAAAGATATAAATTCAGTTTCTCTATGCTCACCACACATTACTGGGCAGATGTGTTTGATAAATATGTTATGTTTATGTGATATTGCCCTATACAATATTACTCTAATAAATCATAAGCACGAAGGTCACACATTTGAATAAAGTCATTGCCTTTGTAGTACATCTTCCTTTTTAACCTAGTCTGTAATGAAGTTAGAAGTTAATGAAGTACTGTGACAAACAGAGGACACACAGAGACACAAACACACACACACACACACGCACCCCAGGTTTATGATTAATGTAAATGCACGTAAGAGAGACCTCACATTCCCTATCTTTATTAATGTGAAAGACTTCTTAAGATCTGATGTTTCTTCAACAGCTACAGCAACAACAAAAAAGATGGGGTGAACAGCTTGTTAACTAAAATAAATTACATTTCTGCTCAACAAGGCTAAATTTACAAATCTACAAACTAGTTACATGTAAACCTTATTTCATTGTGCTTCTCTCTTCTCCCTAGTGTCTACCTGAGGTTAATCTGCAAACAAAACTGGGTGGGAGAATGATGGACGCCCACAGTAATGACTTTCAGTACTTTGAAACTGATTTTTGTCATGTTTTGAATCCTTTGCAGTAGAGCAGTTGGTGATGTCTATCACTAATACTGAAACTGTACTCTTAGCTGAAGTACTTTATGTCACTTGACTGTATGGTGATATGTGAAATAGGGTAACACTCACTAACCTACACTGTATGATAATTTTAAAGACTATATGTATCTGATTTTACCTGGCATCATTTACCAGGTTTTTATTTTTATTTTTTATTTTTGGGGGAGGGGAGCGTTGAAAACTAGAATGAATGAACAAACAAACAAACAATGAATAAATAAAAAAGGCCAAAATTAGGGTTACAAAATTAAGAAGAAAATATAATCATATCCTAAAACTAAAGAACATCTCGTAATGGAAGAAGAACAGACAATTCAGCAAAGCCCACTGGGAAATTCACAAGTGCTTAGATACTACAGTAATGCACACAACATAAAATCTAAATCTATATCCTGGATAGAGACACAGATAGGTAGATGGACATACTTATGAATAAATGGATAGACAAGTAGATAAAATGAGGCATCAAAATCTGTATCTAGGCATTTAAAGAACTGTCCAGGTTTTCAAAGAACTTGATATTCATATGGGGATAGGAAGTGCTCAGCCCCTCTGAAAAAAATCAAGCCATTATTGTGGATGCCTAAAGATAGGATCTTAAAACCATCTTTAAGTATTCAAGTTTTAATATTTTGACTTAAGTGCCAGGTTCCACTCTCTGATCTATACTTTACTATGCCAAACTCCATACTCACTCATGTTTTAGTTTAAATTCATTAAATCAATGGATTTAAATCAGGGATGAATTTGGGCTCATCCCCCCCCCCCCCCACACACACACACACTTCATTTTATTGCTTTCCACTTACAAATATAAAGGGTGTGCAGTCCAGTTATTCAAACATAGATTTGAAATATAAACTACTTCAGGCTGGATTCACAAAAGGACTTAGGTGGCTGAATCCCAGAATTAGGCCACACTGAGATTCACAAAACCCCGACTCAGTGGCCCCCCAAACTTTCTCAGCACCTACATTTTTGCAGTAGAAGTTCCCAAGGCATCTATGGTCCTTCCTATGATCAGGTGCACTGCAGGCCCCACTCCAGTCATCTGGACACTTCGGCCCAGGACGGTGCAGATCTGGACTGGATGGACTACATCCGCCAGCACGGACCCCAGCCGCAGCAAAATGGCTTTTGCCACAACCTTATAGTCCATGCTGAGGAGCGAGACGGGACGCCAACACCGAAGGTAGCAGAGGTTCCCCTTCTTGGGCAGCAAGGCAAGAACTGCCCACCTGCATGACAGAGGGAGAACCCCGCTCCCCAAGGACTCGGCCCAGATGGTGGCAAGGTACAGGCAGAGGATGTCCCAGAACATGGTGTAGAACTCCACAGTCAGACCGTCCATGCCCAGGGATTTATAGTTAGGCATGAGACGGAGGGCTTCCAAGAACTCAGCCAGAGTGAGAGTAAGCTCCAGCCAGTCCCTGTCGCCCACACTGACTGTCGGGAGGTCATCCCAAAGCACTCCTCAGGCAGCGGTGGCAATCGGATGCAGGGAGAAAAGGACAGTATAGAAGTCCCTGGCCCTCTGGTGGATCTCCACTGGACCCGTAAGGAGGGTGTCATCCCCTGTCAAAAGGCAGGAAATGTGCTTTTTTTTACCTCTCTCCTTTGCTCCAGGGTATAGAAGAAGTGGGAGTCATGATCCATCTCCTGAAGGAGATGGATGAGGGATCAAACGAAGGCACCCTTGGCCCGAAGGTCGTGAAGGGCCCCGAGCTCCTCCCGTTTCTCCTGGCGCCCTTCACAGGACGGATGGATCCTGGGACTGGCTGCCAGATGTCTCTCCAGCTCTAAGACTTCCCATTCCAAGTGCTTTATCGCCACATCCCTCCACCAGCTGGCCCCCCGGGTGTAGTTACGGCAGAAGAGCCGGGCGTGAACCTTCCCCAAGTCCCACCACCTCAGCACTGAGGGAAAGGCATGCCTCTGCCCTTGCCAGGCCAGCCAAAACTCATGGAAGGATGCCACGAAGCCCACATTCTCCAGCAGGCTATTGTTAAAATGCCAGTAGGCAGGCCTCGGTCTCTCTGGAGTAAGAGAGGCCATTACGGCCACCAAATGGTGATCCAAGAACAGAGCCAACCAAACGCTGGAGGAAAATGAAAGATGATGACAGGAAAAGTAAATGTGGTACAACTGGGAGTGGCATGACCAATTATTCTCCACCGGGATATAGGTGAACATAGAATCATCATACAGGTGGTGGTCATGCCAGACATCCACCAGGGAGTGGTGATCCACAATCTTCTGGAGGATGTCTGTGGAGGCCAGGCTTGACTCGGTCCCCGTGCGGTCCCACTCCTCTAGGATGCAGCTGAAATCTCTGCCTAGGACCAGGCACTCGCAAGGATCTAAGGAGCAGAGGAAGGCGGGAAGAAAAACACATGCTCGGGGCCAGATGCCAGGGCATAGACATTGACAAGGTTCAACATCAGCCCCTCTACCCAAACCTAGAGGTGCAATAGGCAACCAGGCATGACCGACGATCCCCAGCACCTCAAGCTGTAGGTTGGGGGAGAACACCCCAGCCTGACGAGCTGAAATGTGGCTAAAATATGCCCCCATCCCTCCACTCCGTGTGGGTCTCCTGCAGGAAGATGACTGAGTATCCCCCTTCCTGAAGGAAGGAGAGCACCTGACACCTGTGGAGACCCCTTCCCTCCCCTCCCCCACACACACAGCCCCAGGTGTTCAAAATGGCAAAGATGGGCTGCGACATAATGAGGGCTGGGGAATATCCTCATGGGCAGTAATGCTACCAGTCCCCATTGGATCCTGCAGCAAACTGTGACCAACCCCAAGAGCCTTCGGGGTGTCACAGAAGCAGCGGATCTGCTGGTAGACTGCAGAGTCCTGCTTCCTGGTCCCTTTGCCCTCTCCCAAAATGGCCCTCAAGGTCCGGAGGACAAATTGAACATCTTCCCAGAACTGAAGAGCTAGCTGTACCTCTGTTCCTGGAACCGTAGGTATTCAGCAGGAAACAGCAGAGTTCGTCTCTCAGTGCAGTGGGGATCCGGGTCACAGACCCCTGGTTGTCCCCCAGTTGGGTCCCCTTACTGGCCCCATGGCCAAACGAGAGAGGTGAGCAGGGGACAGACCCCAGGGCAGCACCTGTTCTATCAACACCACGGAGCCTGTCTCAACCCCCGGCACTGGGACAGCAACGGAGGGATGACAGCAGCTCCAGATGGGCCAGGAGAAGGAAACACAAAAACTGCTTCTAGGGAGCTATCGTAAAAAGAGAACGAGGCAACCCCGGGGGTTGCAACAGCAGGGGAGGGAGAGGAAAGAGGGGCAAGGACAAAAAAAGGGGCGGGAATGAGATCAGGGACAGGAACAGGGCAGGACTCAGGGATAGGGACAGGATCAGGGATCCAGGAGGCAAGACCATTGGAATGTGGTGCCTCCCAACAAGGCACAGAGACCAAAAGGGCGGAAAAGAAAAGGGGTTCCCCTATGGTGCTGGGCCCAGTCACCTTTATGGACTCAGTGCCCATGGTCTCAGCACCAGGGGGCACAGGTGCAGTAAGGGCTGCTGCCCCGCCTCAGAGATGGAAACACCCAGGGACTCAAGGCCCAACTGCTCAGCAATGGCCGTGGCCACACAGGGGGCCTCAAACAAATTGCTGTTCGCAGCTGGTCGGGCCCTGGGGCAGCTTGGAGGTGAGAGCAGGGATTGGAGGGGTTGAGTACAACCGCCCAGACAGAGGTCCTCCAATGGGGGTCAGCTGACCCCTGAGTAATTGGGGTCAAACCCCGGGCCTCAATCTCCTAAAAAATGGAGGCAAAATTATCACCCGCCACTACAGGGTTCCCCTCGAGAGCAAGCACTGTGGTGCCAACAGGGGACACAGATGGCAAAGGGGGTGCCTTCCAGGGCCCTCTCAGGAGGGGACTCCAGGAGGGAGATGGTACTGCCCTCTTCTGCTGCTATAGCGACCCCAGCCAAATCCAACAGCTGGGTGTCAGCAGGGAAGTGGCAGAAGGACTGGCACCAGCAGCCCCCTTCATGATCTTGTAGGGGGCCTCCTCCCCCTCCGCAGCGAGGGGGAGGTGCTGGGTCCATGCCCTCTGCTTATGACACATCCCCTGCACAAGCACCCCGAAGTAGAGGGCTGGCTGGCAGGAACAGAGCCAGGGGGCAAGGGCGATGGCAGAAGGGAAGGGGAAGACAAGGGCAGGACAACAGGGGAAAGGGAGGACGCCCCTTGAGGCAAGCCCCTCACGGTGCCCACCAACAGCCCTGCCACCCTCTCCTCTGAGGCCCCGCGCAACTGCTCACAATGGCTGCGGGGTCCGGCTGCCTGTCTGGGCACATGGGGGGGCACCTCCAGGACCCGAGCAGAAACAATTGCAGACACAGATGCAGGAGGGGCAACCCCAGGGACCAGGCGGCTAGAGTCGCCAGCAAAGATGGGGCTGGAGCCCTCCAAGAACCCCTCTGTGCCAGGCCAAGGGGCAGTCCCTCCATACGTGCCCCATCACCTGGCAGAGGAAGCACCAGGCCTCCCCCGAGGAGTAGTATACCTGGTACCGAGTCCCCTGATGGGGCACCAGGAAGGACCCCTCAAGGGCCTCCCCACCACACGCCGGCAGTTGAAGCTGCACCTGCAAGCAGAAAGATAGTACATGGTGGAAGGTGGGGTCCTTGCAGCCTAATGGAAGGGAGCAGAGAATGGACAGGGACTTCCCCAGGGTGGAGAGGAAAGGCAGAAGGGCAGCATTAGGGAGGAAGAGAGCAACAGAAGTGACCATCACCTGTATGCCCAGGGCCTCCAGAGGCTCAAGGGGGAAGTGTAGACCCCCCACCCCCAGGCCTCTCTCAACCACCTCCTGGGAAGTGACCTCCAATGCCAGGAAGAAAACCACCTTCCCAGACATTTTGGAGGCTGCCACCACAACCTTGGGCCCCACCACCCATATGTAGGTCTCCATGTGGAGCAAGGCTGACACCAGGAGGCAACGCACACTGTGCTTCCTGGTGAGGGTGGGGAAGGGGCCTTGACCATCAGGGATGGTATTCCGGGAGATGGCTGAGCTAGATGGCAAGATAGTTAGTGGAGGGGTTGCAGCCACCTGGGAACACACTCTGGGGAAGGGTCGTCCTCCAAAACGGTGTAGGGAACAACAGGAGAGGAAGGAGGGGGGTGTGGCAGACAGAGGGGCTGCAGCAGGAGGTAGAGCCACCCCACTGGTGGGGTCACCTTCTGGGTGGGGCTCTTGCCCTTCTTTGTCCCCCAGCCCTTCCTACCGGCCAAAGGGATTCCCCCGGAGATGGAGGCAGAGAGGTCACAGCTGCAGTGGCGTCCCTACCCATGCCTACTGCTGCTGGTGCCTCAGTGGCAGCAATGGTGAGTGACCCAGCAGCAGCGGTTGAGACAGCCATCATAGAGGTGGACAGGGGAACAGGCTGGGGGAGGACTACAGGAGGACCCAGAGAGGTCCCACCCTCCAAAACACCTACCATGCAGAAGGAGGGACAGGAACAACCACTGGGGAGGGGGGAAAAGGGGAAAGGGGGAGGGGAAAGGAGGCCGCCACTTCTCCCTGCTAGGCTGGAAACAGGGGAGGGGGTCGCCGACGGAAAAGGACACAAGAAACCAAGGGACACAAACTCCAGCACAAGATAGTAACAGGCTCCTCCGGCTACTCTGGGGAGGAAAGAAACTAAACTAACAGGAGAGGTGTAAAACAGTGAGGGAGACAACTAAAAAGGGGAAGGGAATCACAAGCGCTAGAGAGAGAGGGGCGTGGGTACACAAGCAAACAGGGCCAAATGGGAGGGACAAACAGCAGGGGACATGAAAGAAGGGAGGGGTGAGGTAACCACAGGTTAGGGGACCAAACACAGGGAGGGATCAAAAAAATAAAAAAATAAATAAAACAACCTATAAGAACAAGGGCAGGGCTAACAACAAGCTAGCACCCTGGGACTAGGGTGGGGCAAGCAAACTAACAAGCAAGCAATAAAGAAAGAGGCCCCTAGGGAAGCAGGGCAGGGGAGAGGAGCAAACATAGCAGCCAAATGGGGGTGAACAGGGCAGGCAGCAAAGGGAAAGAGGGCCAACTGCTACAAAGGGAGGGCCAGCAGGCAAGGCAGGGGGGAAGAAAGACCACCAGCCAAATGCAGCTAGAGGATGGGGGACAGAACCAAGGGTGGAAAGAAGAAAAGTGCACCCATGAGCGCTTGGATAACAAACCTTGCTTGCCTCTGGGAAACCCCAGGTAATTAGAGGGAAAAGGCAAACAACTGGGCCACAGAGAGGAAAATGGCCTCTAGTAGTGTTTGGGGCAGGGGCGGGGGCAGAAACAGTTGTGGTAGCTAAGTGGGGAGAGATGGACTGGGGAGAAGGGCTCCATACCCCTCCCCTGTCTTCCCACACCAACACCAACCACCACAGGAGCAAAAGTGGAAAAGCTCAACACAGACTCCCCCCTCACAGAAAACTGTGGCAACCCCAAACACAGCTCTATAGTAGCTCTCCTACCTCCTCCCTAAGGGCAGTAGCAGAGCAACCCAGGAGAGACCCAGGCAAGGTGGAAAACAGAAGAACCCCTTACTTCCCCTCCAAAGGGCAGGCCAGCAAGGCCCACCCCCAACCAGCAGGGCAACTAGCCAGCAAGGGAGTAGATGATGGGGACCTGGCTCAGAGGGAAGCTAGAGCAAGCCCAGCAGCATCACACAAGACTGGAAGAAGGCAAGCATCTTGACCCCAGGCTAAGCAAGGCACTTTTCCCCCTGGTAATTGAACAGGGTTATTCCAGATTAATTAGGGCACCTGGGGTCAATCAAAAGCCTGCCAGAACCTGTTAAAAGCCTCCCCTCCAGTCATATAGGCATGTACAATAGGAACTGTGGGGAACATGTGTGCTACTGGAGAGCTGGACAGTGTAGACACTGATAAATGCAGGAGACACACCACACAGTACAGCGATGAAGAGTAGGGGACACCCTGCCCAACAGGGCATACAGCCCATCTGGGCCCTAGAGGTCTGGGGAGAAGAGACTCTGCCAGAGGGGAGTAAACTGGGTGCCTAGCCTGCCCCCACTACACCTGGAGGAACTACCAGAGACTAAGAGTCTTCCCTGCCAGGGAGGCTGGGAGAAACTGCTGCTCAGAGAAGGTGGGGACAATAAACCCAGGAGTGTGGGGAAATTCCCAGGGAAAGAGGAATCTGCTAAGAGGAAGGATAGAACCCACTGAGGTAGAGAAGGCGCTCTACCACAAATGCAAACCTTTAATGGAAAAAAAAACATAATATGCAAATGTAAGTTTGAGGGAAGAACTTATGTAGCATATTAAGGATGGGATTTTCAAAAGTGCTTACAGGACTAAGATGCATAAGTCCCATTGGCTTTCAATAGAAACTGTGCTCATCAGTACCTTCAGCATTGCTGAAAGTCTTGACCTAAATTAATATGGTTATAATGGTCTTTCAGAGGTGACCAACTATTGTGGGGTGTTTTTTTTTTTTTTTTTTTTGCTATCTTTTCCAATTATTCCTCTTAGCTAAGATTAGTTTGAACATCACAGCCACAGTAGACCGCAACCAAGTCCTATCTTATTTAGAATGAAGGATTTGGCCATTGGGCTGTAATCCACTTCTTCATGTATCAATTAGGATCACCAACTCATCTAATGCCCCCAGTACCTACAAACTACATGAGGATAGAAAGCAAGTGCCCAATGTTGATAGTGCCTTACATATGCTGCCTCTAATTATGCAACTTTCCACTAGTATAGAGATCATGAGAGTTGTTGACATGCTCTGCTCTGCACATCCACCATTTGCTGTGGTTCACAAGACCAGCTTTGAATAATCTAGCTTTTAACAATCTATTAGTCTTTAAGGTGCCACCGGACTCCTCATTGTTTCAGCTTTGAATAGGCATTCAGGAGTCAAGTAATGTCTGTTTTAAATTTTAATTAGAGAAACACTGAAAAGAAAAAAATGTCCTTTGTGTTCAGCCAAATGGCTACCCATATTGCTGTTAAATAGGCACACTCAGCTCTTTCCCTAATTTTCTTTTAGACTAACCTCAATGGGATACAAGTCTGGCCCATTCCTTGAGCAGAAATGCTATTTAATTCAGTAGGAGTTACACAGGCTGAACAACATTTGGGGAGCTCTAACATATTCCATTTCTGTACTTCTAGGGCTAGATTATGGCCAGCCCTAATTTGTCTATGAAGTTGGAGAAGAGGAGAATAAGGAACTCTCTGTCTGCCCTCAGACTTTATTGACTCAGGAAAGGTGCTCTCCCTTGAGAGCAACTCACCAAAATTGGGCAGAGAGGGGTGGGAGTGTGGGTGCATGAACACCCACTCTTGCCAAGTGGCAAATATGAGATTGTGACACATGAGGTTGTGGGAGGAATATTCTGCACCTCTTAAAGGGGTGTCACAAATTGCACTCCTGCCAGCGTGGTAGAGGAGTTCTGGGAATACTCCTGGTGTTTACCTGGGGACGTGGGACTCCACACCACACCTTACTATAGGCTTCAGCTGTGTGCCACACTCTGATCCTTAGTCCATGAGAAGTTACATTAGAATCCCATCACTCATAATTTCATTCCCCCCACCCTTTTTGCTGGTTCAAAAGCCCTGAAGGTTGCTGTTGCAAACAGAGGGTACAATCCTGACCCCCTTATGCTGCAAAACTCCCACTGGAAGACTATCAAAAACAAAGCTGAAGCTAAGAAAGGTTAAGGGCTTGATTTTCAGAGTGCAGTTGAAATTATAGGTGCTCAGCAGCTCTGTAAATCAGACTGTAAATATTTTCCACAATGTCAGAAGGGACTGAGTTGCAGAACCAAGAACCAGTTAGGATTCCTGTGGACTACCGCTAAACAATGCAACCATCACAAACCTCATAACATGTCCAAAGGAACTGCACTGTTGGCTATTGATTAAGGATTTCATAGAGTCCTTAATGATAATAATCTTTCTCATCTCTCAGTCTGCATATTGAGAATTGCTAAATCACATACACGAAAACATAAAATAAGGTGAGAAAAAACTAAATACAAGAAAATAATGAAAGTCATTGAAATAACGGAAAATGGGTTTCTATATTTTCTACTTCTGCTCTTGAGCTCAATTTTTTAGATTGGAAGGATGCCTAGAATTAAACCCATTTAATTACATCCATGTTTTAAATTTTTTAAAAAAAGTATATTTCATTGTAACAGTAGGGCATAACAGGAAGTCCACTGCTGAGCCATTAATACACTTCTCAGGTGGCTAAGGACACTTGTCCTATGGCCTTACACACTGTATCACTCACAAAGTACTGTAAGTGCAGATGGCCACCCATGCCCTCTTTGTGTATTATAGGTCTCCTTGAATTATAGAAATAATTCTCATTTTAGGATGCTTTAAAAATCTGCATAAATGTAAGATTCCACAGAATTAAAATTGTTTTCCTATATATATATATATATATATATATATCAAATAAAATGTAGTAATTATTTAATATGAATTGAAAATTGCATTTAAGGCAAACTTTCCCCCTCTTCCCTGTCAAATTACCACTTAGTCTATATGATGAATGGCTGAAATATTTTAAAATCAGCATAATTCCTGGAATCTGCCCTAATGGTTTGCCCTTTCAGTAAAGACTGTGAAGCACATGACTGTGCTATACATTCCAAAATATAGTGCAAAGGATAAAGACTTGAAACAGAGTCTGAGAGCAAGTGTCCTGGCTTCTCAATACATTTTACAATACATCTTCATTCTTCTTTTCAGTCTGGATCTTTGCACTCTGCAGAAACATATGCATACAAATCACTGTTCCTATGTAATTTCTATAGTCACCTCACATACACATATGTGGTGTGTAGCATACATAGGTTCCAGTCCTGCAACACGATCTGGACCTCAGCAGGATTGCATAGATGGAAAGACTGGCCCACATGAATTCCATTACAGGTCCTGGGCTGTGGATATTGAAAAATACAGAAAGCCAAATTTTGGTGGGTCATACACATAAGAGTGAAAAATCCGTGATTTGCTACACAAAGTTGGGCAAAAGTTGGCTAATTCTCTTTTGACTCATTTTCCAGAAAGGCTACTCCACACAACTTTTGTGATTGTGTGGGATGTTGTCTAGAAATCAGGAAAAGTTGTTGATCTGTTTATGTACAAATTCTACTTAAGTCATCAGTGGCTTCAGAAATATATACAACATCCTGTGCAAATTGGTCCTGTTTTTGTTAGGTATAGACAGCATGAAAGAGCTGTGTCTGGGGCTAGTTCCAGTGAGAACATGGGCCCTTTGTGTTTATGTGTTTGTCTGTGAGACCATTATGCTTATTTCCAGGCATCTTTCTGAAAGTAGCCCATAGAATGTAATTACATTTGTTTAAAAATTATCTCTAATAACTATTCTTTATGTATCTAAAACATGGAACATAAATATATATGTGATCTTTGCTTGCCTAAATCTGATAGAGTACCTCCTTCTCATTGTAATAATGAACTAAGATTACATTTGACTTTCATTTAATTAACTATTCAAATGGGATGAAGTAGCTTGAAATACACATTAACACATTTTCTGCCCAGGTAAACAAGAGGCAAATGTGTATGATCCATACAATAGATCAGTAGAACAGTGGATATAACATTGAGTTTTACTTTGCAACACTTGGAATTACAATTTCTATTTTTTTCTGTCCTGAAAGCATTTAAATATTTTTTTATGTTTTTAAAGTAGGATAAAAGCAAATGTCTGCAAATAAATATATATATTGTGGATACAAGCAATCACACATTTTGAGGAGTGTAGTATAATATCAGAAGCCTAAGGGTATGTCTACACTGCAATGTAAGCCCCGTGTTTGAACTCATACTTAAGCCTAACCCCCTTTCTGTCTACACACAAAGTGTGTTAACCCAAGGTTGCGACTCAGGATCCCACAGGTGTGCAGGGTCTGAGCCTGAGTCAAGCCAGGACCCAGGGTTCAAGCCCTGTTGATTTTGCAGGAAAGACACAGACCCACTGGACTCATGCTCTGGGAGTCCATCAAAAGTATCCTACAATCCTATGGGCCAACTTTCTTTGGACAGTCACATTTTCCCACACTGCACAACAAAGAACTAGAGCAGTCGCATTTTCGGAGAGTGCTAGGAAGTCTGGGACGTGGGTGGTTGGACTTGGGCCCACATAATACAGTACAGACGCTGAATCCCCAGGTTCAGACCCAGCGTTCAATTATTCCTAAACTGGGGTTACAAACGAAAGTAGATGCTCAAATCCTAGGTTAACAAACCCATGGTCTGCTAACTCAAGTTCTACTAATCCTGGTCTTATATTGCAGACATACCCTTAGTGTGTCAGTGTAAGACACACCTTTGAAGTGTGCTTTATAATCCTTTTTTTTAACCAAAATTACTTGTTTAGGTATACAGATGGACGAAATAGCAAATATTATTAAAATGTTATGCTTTGGGTTATAGTTTTCCCTCCCTCTTTTTGAAAGAGAAGATGAGGCACACTGAGACATATTTAGTGAAAAAATAAATGGTCAGACCCAAATAACTTGTTCAGTGTATCATCCTATCAGAGCACACAAAATATAGGTCTTACTGCTTAGACTGCAAAGCCGTTTGAGTGTCCTGAATGTGACATAGAGACATAAAAGGGTTTTAAGCAACTGAGCTTCAAGTAATAATTCACAAAGAGAATGCAGCACTCCAACGCCAAGGCTATAACAAGCATTTAACTAAGATAGATGTGAGTCCTTTTCTAGTGCTTTCTAAAGAATAAAATGGATATGATTCTTGTCATGTAGGTGAAGGCATGTAGCTGGAGTTTTGTAAAATAGTTTTAGAACAGTGCTATTTCTCTCATTGATTTTTATACTGTTACTATGAGGCATTGCCTGAAAAGCAAAGTGATGCACCCCAAAGGATGCTAAACAGAGTAACACATAATCAATTTTGTAAGGCTCTATTTAGAAAAGTGTCACATTTTTGGCCATGGAGACTCCACAATGTTTCCTTCACTCAACATCTGTAGGGTCTGAATTAATTGAGGCGGCCAGGAAAACTTTTTGGTGCCAAATCAGGATTAGACTCCAGGTTTTCAAAATACAGGTACCCCTGGAATAGTAAGGAAGAGGAAGTCACACCTCCTCAGCCTGTGTATAAAAGGTAAACTATGGTGATGACATAAATGGCCAAACGCTAAGCATACTCAGAGAATATGGACATTGAAACATTATTCCTTATTAAATAAGTGCCAATCTTCTGTCTTAATATGCAGCTTATCTTACTTTTCACATAAGAAAAATAATCACACATTCTGTGATTTACCATTTTGGTTTCTAGAGGTGTTCTGGTTTTCAGGAAAAAACATTGTTTCATGAGTTCTCATGGACCTCTGTGGATATGTCTACCCTGCAGCAAAACACCCTTGGCTGGCCTGTGTCAGCTGACTTGGGCTCGCCTGGCTCAGGCTGAGGGGTTATAAAACTGCAGTGCAGACATTCGAGCTCAGGCTAGAGCCCGAGGGTCCCAGAGCCCAGGCTCTAGCCTGAGCCCAAATGTCTATACTACTATTTTATAGTCCTTCAACCCAAGCCCCTTGAGCCCAAGTCAGCTGACATGGGCCAGTCATGGGTGTTTTATTGATGTATAGACATACCCTGTGTTTCAGTTGCCCTGCATGCAGCATATGGGGAAGTATCTACAGTGTGCTAAAATAAATAAATGTACATAAAGGTAAAGGATCATTCTGTTCCCATTTAAGTCAGTGACAAAGCTCAAAGTGACTTCTACTGAAGCAGGATTGGTCCCTATGGCCAAGATTTAAAAAAATTAGAGGCCTAAAGTTAGGCTCCTAAAATGTGTTTAGACCCCTAAATAAGTGGCCTCCTTTTCAAAAGTGTGAGTGTCCAGCAGTTCACATTTAGATGGAAGCTGCTAGGTACACAATACTTTTAAAACATCAGACCACTTATTTAGATGTCTAAATATAGATTTTGGGAGTCTAACTTTAGGTTCCTATTTCTGAAAATTTTGGCCTAGATATATAACAACTCAAGAGAAATGTGATGAATTCTGCATCTTAAATGTAAGTAACTATTTTATAAATTAAATATTTTTAAAAAAAGCTAATCAGCTTTTATCTGTTTTTGTTAAAGATTTCTGTGAATTTTGCAGTAAGCAAGGAGCAGATTCTGCTAGTGAAAACTAAGACTTACTGATGAAAAACAAAATACTTCCAGATAATTCCTGTTCTCTGAAGATATGCATTGGAGTGCATTCCCAGTCAGTGTCATTGTTCTCTTCATGAGACCAGACATAATTCATCAGGTATTTTGGTCCTCTGTGTCTCTCATAGGTGTACCTTACTCACACCAATTTCTAGTACCTACACAGGTATATGTAGAGAACAAAAACTGTACCTAAGTAATTTTTTTATTCTCTATAGATGTTCATTACAGCCTTGGACACTAAATGAACAAAATAGTTAAAAAAATAAAATAAGTAGAAATTGTCTACTACAGAGAAAGAAAATGTGTTCCTAAAGATGAAGAACAGCAGCAAATATGTGTGGCTCCTGTGTCACTGCAGCTGTCTGTGCTGCTGCCTGACTGGCTGGTTACCTTTATAGGACCCCTAATCAAAGAAGCCCCGCTCCCTAATCAGGGCTTAGTTTCTCTCCCAGCACACTGCCTCTACCAGCCTCTACAAATGCCTTCTCCTCCAACAAAACTCCCACTCAAACTCCCCTGTTTACAGTTCTGTTTGCTGGCTCCTGTGTCGCAATAATAATAAAAAAAATAGTAATAGGATGAAATTTTATAGTGAAAAGTGCAAGGTCATGCATTTAGGGATTAATAACAAGAATTTTTGTTATAAGCTGGGGACTCATCAGTTGGATGTAACAGAGGAGGAGAAGGACCTCAGAGTATTGGTTGATCACAGAATGACTATGAGCCACCAATGTTATATGGAAAAAGCTAATGTGGCCTTGGGATGCATCAGGTGAGGTATTTCCAGTAGAGATAAGGAGGTGTTAGTACCGCTGTACAAGGCACTGGTGAGACCTCATCTGGAATACTGTGTGCAGTTCTGGTCTCCCATGTTTAAGAAGGATGAATTCAAACAGAAACAGAAGAATGGAAAATCTGTCTTATGAAAGGAAACTTAAAGAGCTTGGCTTGTTTAGCCTAACCAAAAGAAGGTTGAGGGAAGATATGTTTGCTCTCTATAAATATATCAGAGGGATAAATACCAGGAAGGGAGAGGAATTATTTAAGCTCAGTACCAATGTGAACACAAGAACAAATGGATATAAACTGGCCATCAGGAAGTTTAGACTTGAAATTAGACAAAGGTTTCTAACGATCAGAGGAGTGAAGTTCTGGAACAGCCTTCCAAGGGTAGCAGTGGGGGCAAAAGACATATCTGGCTTCAAGACTAAGCTTGTTAAGTTTATGGTGGGGATGGTATTATGGGATAGCCTAATTTTGACAATTAATTGATTTTTGACTATTAGCCATAAATATGCCCAATGGCCTGTGATGGGACGTTAGATAGTGTGGGATCTGAGTTACTACAGAGAATTCTTCCTGGGTATCTGGCTGGTGAGTTTTGCCCACATGCTCAGGGTTTATCTGATCGCCATATTTGGGGTCGGGAAGGAATTTTCCTCCAGGGCAGATTGGCAGAGGCCTTGTTTTTTTTTTCTTCCTCTGCAGCGTGGGGCACGGGTCACTTGCTAGACGATTCTCTGCACCTTGAAGTCTTTAAACCATGATTTGAGGACTTCAATAGCTCAGACATATGTTAGGGGTTTATTACAGGTGGGTGAGATTCTGTGGCCTGCGTTGTGCAGGAGGTCAGACTAGATGATCACAATGGTCCCTTCTGACCTTAAAGTCTATGACTCTATATGTGTGTGTGCACATAGAAGTAGAAATATTGTATTATATTGTTGGCCATCACTTTCTGAGGCTTTGATAGATTCACAGATTCAAAGGCAAGAAGAGTCCACTATGATCATTTCGTCTGCCATCCTATAGAACAGAACCCCTAGAACTCCCCCAAAATAATTCCTTTTGAAAATGTATTGAAAATACTACCTTGTTAAAAAACCCATCCAATACTGATTTAAAAATGGCCAGTGATGGAGAATTCACCACAACCTCTGTAAATAGTTCCAAAGGTTAATTATTCTCTCTATTAAAAAATTATGGCTTATTTCCTGTCTAAATTTGTCTAGCTTCAACTTCCAGTCTATTGGACTGAAATTTTCCAAGTCTCATCTCTGCATAAAGGTGAGTTCAGATGTTTTCAAATAGGAGAGAGGAAAAAATGCGTATTCCCCTTTTCCAGTAGCTCTAGCATCAAAATGTCTTAGGGTTCAAAGATGAAATTTGGTAGAAAAATATCCTGACTATGAAGAACCTTTGAGTGTTCTAGTAAAAATTGGTCTTGATTTTTTTGTGCGTTATGAGCCTGTGCATATTGAACTTCTTAAATGCACAGTACATTTTTAAAGTAGCAGCATTCTTAATAATCACATCACCTTGTGAAGGAAGGTAATTTGTGGTGCATGTATGTGTGGTAAATTAACTACATGCTTCCCTAGATTCATGAGCCATTCAGCAGCCTTTAGGAGCCAGCTCAAAAACTGGATATGTGTAAAATAAGTAAATGCTAATATACAGTAAACAAATAGGACACATATATGAACTGGAATAATGAAATAAACTAAAATTTGGAACTCAAAAAAAGACTCTTGCTACTTGTATTTGGTATGTGCCTGGTACTGCAGTCTTTGCTGAGGGAAAATTCCCACTGACATGAGATCGAGTCCTATAATGGCACCACATTCAACACTTAATGTGAGAGTCCTCTGTAGTCAAAATCCAGAGGTCACCCCTAACATTTCAAAGGAGAATGCTACAGGGACACTGACAGAGAATCCATCCTGAGCAAATGAATTTTTTTAATGTGTCCTAGTACTGTACATGTTTAATGTCTCTGAAGCCTTAGAGTATTAAATCTCAAAATAAATCAAAGCTGTACATAGCACTGTTAAATATAGAAAGTTATTCACAGGATCTTTCATGGGTTTTCTGGCCTTCAGACTCTGGAGGTTGAGAAACATATACTGTAATTTCCAAGCTGCATAACTATCTTGTTAGCGATTAATTACCTAGATACTTTTGAATAAATAGGATGTAAAGAAATTCCTAACAAAAGCTTAATGCATCTCCAATGATGGAACCCCATGCTATGCCTCAAATGAATATCCATTTCGATTTTTTTTTTTTTTGTTGAAAGACAAGCAGATTATTCAAAATTATGGCAATCAGATACTGGCAGGGAAGAAAAATAGCGATATGCTGAACAGAAACCACTTAAATGCGTGTGTCTTGATAATATAATATTTCCACAACTGTTTCTGTTTAAAACTAATAAAAATAAACATAAAACATTCCCTTCTCCTCCTATCAAATTCATTACTTTGAGCGACAAAATGACAAAATGATTAGCTGTTAATAAGGCCCTGGTTTAAAAGATTGACAGACATTGCATTACTCATTTAATTTCCGCTTCTCCTAGGTTTTTTTTTTTTTTCCTTCCAGCACAGAGGGAATTAATATTATCACATCAAAGGCCTCCCTTTAAATGGGAGAGAAAAAATCATTTAAAAGGACACAGGCTGTGATTATTCAAACTAGGTTATTTGCACCTTGTATATATAACGATATCATGATACAACTTCATTTTGTTCAAATTGCTGTCAGTCACTAATAGAAGAAATTTGCTTCCATTTTATCAGCACTATTGTGTTCTGTCAGATTTGTGGGTGCAGGTTGGTGGGGGTGGAAGGTGGGCATTAAACATGAAATCTGATAAGAAGGATATGAACATGGAAGAAGTAATGCACTGAGTAAAGGGAGACTGATTGTAAGTCTAATGTTCACAGTGCAAATTCTTTTTTCTTCCTCTTTCTTCTTTGTTTCCTTCCCTTTTTTCATATGTACTTAAAGACACACACACAGAGAAAAAGAGAGAGAGAGAGGCAAGAGTGGCCCTCTGTGGAATATAAGACTTAACAATATGACTCTGTTGTGGTATTTTATTTCCTTTCACTTTGATTCCTGACAGATAAATTATACCAGGGATGAGTTAACACCTAAAGATGTATGTCATATTCTATAAAATAGTTGTATCAGTGGGAAAAATTATGAGTGGCACAGCCCTTGGCCTAGCAGCAGCCAATGATCTATCAGCATTTAGGTCTTGGCAAATTGAGTTATTCCCCTCTCTAACTGTAACTGTATTAGGTTTTGCATGACAAACAGTCCATTTGTCAAATATTTACCCTTCCTCCTAAAAAAAAAAATTGACCAGGAGAAGGAGGGAAGATATAAGTTGTAAAAGACCAACCACAGCATGAAATATGAAACATAAATCACTGGGGTCAGGGAGAGCAGGGGAACTTGGTTACTAAGGCTCCAGATGGATTAAATAACATGCGTCCTGAGGGAGGGTGGGAAGGCAAGCAATAAAATAATAACAGAACAGAGTGTTCCTATGTTGAAAGGTTTGAAGACAAGCCTTGTTAATTCAGAAAACAGCAGAGTTAAATTAGTCCAGGTCCCTGTGAAAAGCAGTGTTACATATTATGCAGGAGAGATAAATTTTCACTGACTCGCTCAAATATACTGGCCGCTGACAGGTGACTGCTGTGAGTAGTTCATTAAAATGTCCAATTCATGGGAGATTTTCAAAATTTATAATGCTTCCTATGGACAGCAAGGTCAAGTTCAATGAGAAGGTAAAAGAGGAAAGTAACTAAAGGAATTATTCACTAATTACCTTTTAAACAAGTTAGCATTTTTTGCTCAAGAAGTATTAACTCACTCTTAGTGTCTAGAGGTTTATAAACTTCAAGCAGGGAGGTAAATCAGAGCTAGCTCCACATCCCCACTTGCATCATACTTTGGTAGTAAGAATTTTGAACGTGTAAGTCTAGACCCTGCACTGCTTGGAGACATTGGCTTCCCTAGAAGCAGCATCAAAACCTTAACAGGTGGAATTACAGTGATAGTACTTTTAATTAGGCTTAATTTACTGAGAAGACAAGAATATACATTAAAGCTTAATAATTATAAGTGGGTCTGATAGCATGCCTTTTCCAGACCCGAAGAAGAGCTCCATGTGGCTTGAAAGCTTGTCTCTCTCACCAACAGAAGTTGGTCCAATAAAAGATATTACCTCACATACCTCATGTCTCTAATATCCTGGGACCAACACTGCATATTATTAAGGTTGCCCAGCAGTTCCCACTATAAGATTCTGTTTCCAGTTGCTTATATCTTTGCCAAACTTTAATCATATGGGATGAAAATTTTCATTCAGAATGTCTGCCTCAGATTGAAAAGTTCTTGAAATTTTTTTGCCAAAATGGTTCAGCCATTTCTGACAACAATGCTAGGGAAAAATACAGTACTTTGGATGAAAATTGTTTTAGCGATCTTTCGCTGAGAAGCTCTAGCACCCTCATTCTTTGGGACTTGAAATTTGTCATGGCCTTTATGTCAGAGATGTACCTATAGTTTTCTTCTTGAATATCTGCCCAATTTTGGCCAAGTTATGAGCTTTTGAAAATTGCACTTCACACATGATCTGTAGAGATGTCTTAGATTTTAGCAGCTAAATTTCCCAAGGATTCCACCTGCATTAGCATGCCCAAGCTCAGGACTGAGTAGGACTTCCACTGCAATTGCAGCTCTAGGTGCAGGCTGTACCAGAACTTGAATCAGGCACCTGAACTGAGAACAGGGAGTTTGTTTATCCTATGCTCTTAGTGACCCTCTGCTGGGTGCAGTTATCATCAGGGCCAGCTCCAGGCACCAGCACAGCAAGCAGGTGCTTGGAGTGGCCAACGGAGCAATTTGGCAGGGAGGGACCTGCTGCTGAATTGCCGCCAAAGTGCTGCAGATCGCACTTTTTTTTTTGCCTCTTGGGGCGGCAAAAACGCTGGAGCCGGTCCTGGTTATCATGGAAGAAGAAGCTGCCTGATTTGAATAGAGCAGGGACAAAAGCCACAACTGTGGGGTAGGAAGCCTTGAAAGGGAAGACTGGGAGCTGAGCAAGGTGACTGGGACTGGGAACCAAGGAGAGACCGCAACTGGTTAGACAAGGAAACTGAAGACAAGGAGTAGAGGTGTGGGGGAGAACTGAGAATGGTTGGGCAAGGAGAATGGAACTGGAAATACAAGGAAGAAAGAGATTGGAAGTCTGGAAGGATAGACTAGGACTTACTGGGATGAGAAGTCTGAGGAGTGGAGACTGGGCCTGGACTGAAGAGCCAAGGTGGAGAGAAGAAAGGGACAAGGAAAGGTTGGAGGGGATGGGGCAAAAGGGATCAAGCTTACGAGGAAAGCACAGACGAGTCTAGAGTACACTCCCCTCCAAAATCTGGAATTGAATCCAACATTTCTGAGTCTTATGATTCCTCCATTATCAGGAAATGTTTGTAAAACCCTCTGGCAAGGTGTTCCATCTCCCTCTAGTTTTGGCCCACATATAGGATGATAACCTACTACTGCTATCAGTTACTCAGCTCATGCAGAAGGGGTCTGTGTGGTGGATCTAAAGGTTCCAACACTGCTTATGACCCATGCAGGTGTCAATATAATGGAATTTCTGTTTGTTTGTTTTTTCAATTTCCTTTTTTAAAACATCTCGGACATTACACACAGAGAGACTACATTAAAAAGAACATTATTAAGTTTGCAAAGTCAAGCACTCAAAAGTTAGGAAATGCCAGAATTAAAGTTCACTTTATACAAGTAGACCCACTTACTTCAATGGAACTGCTTCTGTGAGTAAAGGAAGGAGGCTACTAAATTCATCTAGATACAGGATACTAAAATCATTAAAGTCCAAAACTGACCTCATGGGGTGACAGATACTAGTATTTACATTTTGTTTGAAAATGTGATTTCCATCCAAAGGGAAATCTCTACATCTCAAAGTGTGTTTTTGTTCTGAATAAGAATGAAAAGTGAAAATTTTAATTTTTTTGGCAAAATGAAAAGTCCATAAAGAATTTGATTTGGAACATGTTTCATGTTGATAACATCAGATTGCTTTATTTCAATGATTTTGAAATGTAATATAATACTATAAATATTAAGTATGAAATATAGATTGTTGAAATATCTCTATATAATATATTAGAACAGTCTAATGGAATTAAAAATAACAAGACAATTGAACTGAAACATGTTTACCTTATTGAAATGAAACAAAACAAGAAAGTTGAGATGATTCTTTTCAACATTTTTGTATTGAAAATGTTATTGGAATCGACACATTCCTATAAAACATTTCACTTCAGATGAAAATGCATATTCCAATGGAAAACTATTCCACACAAAAAAATTGACCAGCTCTACTAGGTTTTTTTTTTTTTTTTTTTTTTTCCCAGTCTTATTCTAGCTCAAAGTTTGTGTCAGGATGCCAGATCCCCTCAAAATCTAGAGCTTAGAGTCTCCAACTTTTGGCATCTTGAAATGACATTTTAAAAGATGGATTTACACCTCTTCGATTGACAGGAAATAACAAGATGGCAACTCTCAAAATTATTCCTTTTTCAATAAGAAAGGAAAAATATGTACTTACCTTGCTTCCTGTTGATGTGGAGTTCTTAGATTCAGTATATTTCAGAGTTTGTCACCAGTGTACATTTTAGAGCTGTGGAAACAGCCGCAGAGTGGTACAAGGGGAGGGAGGCAGTGGGGCCAGATTCTGATCTCAGTCACCACTGCTGAAACACAGAGTGACTCCAGTGAATTCATGACACTGAGTTATGTCAAAATGAATAATGTTTTCAAAGTGGCCATGTATGCACAAACAGCTTTTATGGCTAGTTAGTGGTAAACAGTTTGTAAATGCTCAGCACTGTTTGTAACATGCCATTTCATATTGCTGAATGAATGAAGACAATGATTCACAAATAAGATTTTTTTTAACCAAACATATTTTTCTGAGTTGCAACAAACATCTGTGTAGTGAGGGAAAATGTTAAAATATGTCCTGAGAAATTTATTTTTTTTTGTAAAGTTGCTTTCACAAACTTTTTGGGTAGGGTTGTTTTGGTTGGTTGGTGGGTTGGTTTTGATTTGGTTTGTTTTTTTAAACCTACTTCACACTATAAAAATGTGTTGTGTTACATCAGTGTCTTTATTTGAATATCAGTTGGAGGGGAGCAGGTTGGAATAACAGCTTCTATGTCTGAAAGACTCTATATCTGGACCTAGCTTGTCAGAGTGTATGCTTGCTAACATTGATATATCAAAGAGGTCAGGTAAATAGAGCTGCAACATAAAGTGAGCAGGACAGGTTCAAACAGAAACTCCGAGCCCTGAACTAACAACGGTTGGAAAAATGTGAAGTATATTCAAAAGTAGCTGATTGATTTTCTGACTGTATTGGAGACAATTGTTGTTTATTTGTTGATCTGGATAATATTTTGTAAGGATCAAGCATGAGGCAAGTTAAAAAACATACATTATTAGCATTAAAATGGAAATTATTAGGCACAGAGGGAGAGCATTTCAGAATGGGCAAATCTGCTTCCAGTCCCAAACCCTCATAATTAACTATGTGGTGGGTGATGCAAGATTCATCAGGGCTGGAGGCCAAGCTCCCACCCATTCAGCTCTGGCAAACCTCACCACCAGCTGGCACCCAGCTGATTTATTTGGGGCCAAGGCCAGGTCACAATCATGGGATAGCACTAGGTGATGTGGCACTGTATATAAACCAATGGGCGAGTGTCAGATTGTTGATTGGACCAGCATCATCATCTCTCTCTGTTCCTGTCTCTCAGCTTTTTCTTTGCTCCTCTGTCTTATATACTGCCTTTCATCAGAGGATCCCAAAGCACTAATCAAAGGCAGTTAATGATTATTACAGATGGAGGCACACAAATATTGAGTGACTTGCCCAAGGCCACAGAGCAAATCAGAAAAAGAATCTAAATCTCCTGGTTGCCTCCCAGTTGTAAGATCAATAGACTGTTCTGCACATATGGATGGCATTTCAGATTGTTTAGACTACACACACTTGATTTTCCAGCTGAGGACTTTGATTATGTTGATATGCTATTGATTTGCACAATACGTTCTGCTGCTGATATTAAACATCTTTCTCCCATGCAGATAATAACACGGCTGGGTAGTTAGACTGCTGCCATAAAGCAAAACAATGTGAAGACGTCTCTGCAAGTAAATATCCCACTAGATCTGAATTTATGTTCAGAGATTAAAACAGAATAAGATGTTAGGACACTGAACTCAAATCATATCAGAGTCTGCACATGCCTGTAATAACTGCTATTTCTTCCTCTGTCAAGGAATTAGCTGATTGTAGTCAACAACGTCAACAACTAATCCCTACTGAAGAGGTTTTTATTCAAAGAAATTATCACATCAGGATGGATCTTTGGTATAGTCTAGACACAATCAAGTTATAAGGCAATTTATACTGTGAAGTGGAAAGACATTCTGAATGGGCCCAGCTTAAAGCAGACCTCAGAATACTTTTATTTTTAAAAACAAAGGCAACAAAGCTATGGGGAGAACTTTGTTCTTTAAAAACAAACATTCACTGTGCTGAGACTGATAAAATTTCACTACTATTAAGGGAGCTGTCTCCAGGTCATTGTTCAACATGCTTAGTCAGAAAAAAATCTGACAATGTATGGTATGCATCTGCTTTTATTTAGTGTCCCTTAACAGAAAGTAGACAAGGTCCACATAGGAGGTTTAGAAGCCTGTGATTACTACCCCCACCTGCGTCTTCTTTTCTCAACAAAAGGAACATTCTCTTTGTTACAAGGGGAAAAAAGGCAACCTATTTTTCCCCCTTGTTTTTTCTTTTGAGGTCAACGTTGCTTCAGAGTCCATCTATCACTTCTAATCCAGTTATTTCCAGTATTCATTATATCACTTTCCAGTGCAAAAAATATCACCTTCTTTGACTCTATCTGTGAGTCCTACTACTCATCATGAAGAAATTCAGAGCTGTTGAATGATGATAGGGTATAGTGAATAAAAAAGTACCTGCAACAACAACAAAATAATAAAAAAAAGAAGTGGAGAAGAAGGTTTCTGAAGAATGTGAGAAAGATAAATAGGACCGATACTTTGTTTCATTGTCAGTAGCACTCTGGGGTTATTTGAAGCACTTATTTATGCACTGTAAGCAGAACAATACTGTAGAAGAAATGATTAAATACCAGCTCTCCGAGCAATAGACATCTCATTGTGCAGGCCTAGGCTCACCACTGGGTGGTTTTGATAAAGGCAATATGAGTTGATAACTGATACAGTTTGCCAGGGAGTCATCTGGGATGCTGACAGCTACTATGCTTTAATAAAATCATTAGAATGTAAATGTTTTTATTGCGAAATAAAGAGCCTCCAGCAAAGTTGACACTATCGGTGCTCCCTCCACTGAATGAAAGTACCGATTAGCATTCAAATGATATAATGATAGTCTGGTTATCTTTATTAAAATTTTTCAAATCGAGTCTTCATTTTGCATGATTGAGTTTTAAACAAATGCAATATTCAGTAGGCTGGTGAGCCAGTCTGAACGCTCTTGAAATAATTAAAGTGTGCCTTTTATTTTTTTTAAAACATGTGTTTCATAAGCAATGAATTGGATTTGCTATTTTAATATGACAATATTTAGTTAGCTTTGCATAAAATAAGGATGTCATAGTATAATTATTGAAAGTGTACAACTTTTAAACATATGTTTTATAAAACTGAATTCAATTTTCTGAAATGCTACAATGCAAGTCAGCTACTGAAATATAATCAAAGGGTTATTTGATTGTTTAGGTTAATTTCATGGACTATCTTTACCACATCATAATTGATAGCATATAGTATATTTTAATGTATTCACTTTAAACAGAATCACTGCATTTATTTCCCCTAATGTATGCCACCAATTTTGTTCTTCAAAAATTTCCACTTGCAGGAAAATGAAATTGAGATCTAACAAAATACTCTAATCCTGTGAATCCATGCAATGGCTTTTTTAATCTAAACTAGCAGGAGGTTCCAAAATACCCAAGAAGTAAAGCTGCTGAGGAATCAATAAACTTATCCAAGCCCATAACATTGTCTTCCATAGTAAAATCAATCAATCAATCAATCAATTGATACATATCTAAAAGTCCTTTGGGATTCTTTTTTTCCCTTTTCAGTAGCTCTTTCAGTCTCTTTTACTTGGGACTAACATTTCTCCTGGATTATCCATCCCTATAAAACATACAGTACTACAGATACCAATAAATGTGCACTATTGTTAGCAAGTAAGCTTTGACTGGTCCTTGGTTATAAAGAAGAATCAATGACATGAATGTTCCTTACAAATGTGTGCCTGGGATAACTGGACTATTGATTCCAACACGAGACAGCGTCACAGCTGAATTGCTAAAAAAAAAATCCAAATAGCTGGTATATTGTTGTATCCATTGTTTAATGAAAAACATGGATAGTAAAGGTTCACTCTTAACTAAGAGCTTGTCTACACTTACCAGGGGATTGAAGAGCAGTGATCAATGCATCAGCTGTCGATTTAGCAGGCCTACAGAAGACCCGCTAAATTGACTGCAGATCGCTCTCCCGTCAACTCCTGTATGCCCCCGGATCAAGAAGAGTAGGGAGAGTTGACAGAAGAGCATCTCCCTTCAACATCGCATAGTATGTACCCGACGGTAAGTAGATCTAGGCTACATCAATTTGAGTTACGCTGTTAACGTAATTCAAATTGCGTAGTTTAGATTGTATTTTCCCTGGAGTGTAGACAAGGCCTAAGAGTCAATTATTACCGTGACTTGATGATGTGATACTCAAAAGTTAAAAGATTCTGAATAACAGGAGATTTCATTATTATATTTGACTTGAGGATTGCAAGTGTTGAATATTAACTCTATATCATAAAGAATATGATATGTTAATATTCCTTTTGAATCCTTTGCAACATAAGAAAGCATGAATTTTTACTATAGGGGGGTATTTTTCCCTAGCCAAATGACTATGTGTAAAACAATGATACACAGAAAGATATGTTATATTGTTTTCCCAGAGTCCACTTGCAAGAAGTTTAATAATTACAGTAGGGTTGAAATGTTAGAAACTTGCAGCAGTTTATAAACTTCAACTGAAAGTGGAAAAGTTATCAGCATTTGCATAAAGTGTCTTGGATTGTCTTGCTTTGTGCCTAACACGTTAATTTGCAACTTGCATGCATGGAAGGACTGTAAATAAAAAGAGATTTTTAAAATATGGAATAGTGTATTATACATTTTCTTTGCAAAAAAAATGCCAGAAAAGAGTACCTATTTGCAATCCACTGGTTAGTTGTCATATTTTACGAAGCGGTACATTCTAACAATTGCAGGAGCTATAAAGTGTGACCATTTCAAGAGGAAACTCTGAGCTTTTCTTGCAGTTCTGCTGAAACGAGGCAGGATTCAATAAATGGTCAGAAATGGTATGGAATGGAAGAAGGTTACAGCTGGCTGCCAAGGAGAGCAGACCGTTCCTCCTTTGGAGCCTGAGGCCCATCTAGGAATTTGTGAGACAGAAGAGCCCCCTAAGAATGTGGTTCAACCTGGTTATACTATGTGTGCATGTATTGTGCTTAGGCCTAATGAGATTGTAAGCAAGCTGTAACAAAATAACTCCATACACAATAAAACTGCAAATCAAAGCACTGATTTCTATTTGATTTCCCTGAATTCTTATAATCAAGAGGTTGATTTTTAACAATTGTCACAGCTTGCTAATAGTGTGAAATCAGGGCAGAATATTCTAGAAATACTTCTGCTGCCTGATAGGTTCACATTTTGTTTGTATCTTTTTGGTAATATGGTGCTAGATTCTGACCAGCACTTATTTGAGTGGACAAGGTGACAGGAGGGAGTAAGAAACTTTCCTTGCCCTACTGCATCCCTGACAAAGGCTGGCCAGAATCACCTTGAAAAGTACAGTCATAATTCCACACCTGTCTCCCACCTCTCCTAAATATCTGTTGTGCTGTTGTGTGCCAGGGATGCTGGCACCTGCATAGCTCTTCCGCACAGCCACAAAGATACATAATGATGCCTAGGGCATAATTTGATTTGTTGTCACCTTTTCTAAGCAGTATGGTGGAATATACTGACAGTAGCCTAGAGGAAAACCATAGGGCCAAATTATGCTCTCAGATACACCAAAACAAATCTGGATTTGAGGTATGAGAAGTGGAGAATAGATTCACTCAATTTGGCCCATATTCTTTTTCTGTGCAATATAACAATATTTCCCCTCAGTAAAATTTAAAACAAACACCATCTCCAAGAACACTTTTCTTTGAGTACCTAGGACAACAGAGGTATTTTTCCATTTATTAATATTTTTTATTTATGCTGCATTTGTCTGAGGAGTATCTAGAAGATAGAGATTATGCTCTTATCATCTCTAGAACTATGATATATGGTCTGGAACCAAATCCTAAGATCTGAACACTAAAATTCAGGGATGGGGGAGGGGGCTATTTCTACACTAGGTTGAAGCAAAACCTCAGATAGTGTTCAAAATTTGGATCCAAATCTAAATTAGAATTTTGGTCTCTCTCTATTCATTCTAAAGACCTATTCCAGTGAATGACAGCACTGCTATCAGAAGCCCAGCTCCAATTGTGAGAATTTATGCATCCTCATTTTTCTTTGACTTTATTCTAAAACAAATAAAAAACAGGAAAAAAATATTGTATCATCTATATCTTCCCCTGGCAGACAAAAGGGAGAACAGGAAATATTTTGCTAAATTCTAAGGAAAACTTTCTGAGCGTAAGATGTAAAAAAGTCACCAAAGGAAATGGAGGTTGAAAACTAGATTGGGAACTTAAAAACTAGAAGAGACAAAGCTCTAGAAAATGAACCTGACAGAAGAATCCTTCATGAGGGGCAAATAGGCTGGATGATATAATCAATCTTTTCTGTCTCTTACGTCTATTATTCTATCACTCTACAGTTCCACATATGTACTGTCCATAGTATGACACAATCTTAGAAATCTATAAAACAATAGCACTCATGGGCCAGGTTCTACCATCACATACACCTCATCTGTTTTATGGGTGTATGTCACAGCAGGATTTGGCTCCACATTTCAGGCTGATAAAAGAAGGAGGATAGTAGTTCAGAAAATGCTTCTGGAATTGCTTATAGCATTTCCAGCAATTTTATAAAACCTATATTAGTTCTTTTGCTAAGGACACATTTCTTTTGGGAACTTAAACCTCTGTGGGAAGTTTAGTCCTTGAGTATGGGGAAGTATTTTTCACGTAAGGAGGTGTACATAGGGGGATGTACTATGAAGGAGAATGGTTCCATTGTTCAAAGACACGACTCAAGGTAATCCAGTCCAAGTGCTATTTTACCAGGAATGGGTTTTGGACCTTTTTAATAGCACCCTAAGATTCAGAGAAATGTTGCATATAAGGGATGATAAGGGAACCTGAATCACAATTTCCCTGAGCAGAATTCACCTATATTTGAGAGGGCTGTTTTCTCTCATATTCTCCTCCATTTCTAATGGAGGACACTCCGCGTAGGGTGACCAGATGTCCTGATTTTATAGGGACAGTCCCGATTTTTGGGTCTTTTTCTTATATAGGCTCCTATTACCCCCCACCCCCGTCCCGATTTTTCACATGTGCTGTCTGGTCGCCCTAACTCCGCGAGAGTGTCACTTCAATGTTCTTTGCTACTCTGTTGCCAGGATGGTGTCTGGAAGCTTCAATCTAAACAAGTATAAGATTTGGGGGAAGATACACACTCCTCAAGCTAAGAAACTTTATTTTTCTCCCCCTCCCACTGCCGCATGCCTCCCTTTCTGAGAACCATTCAACTAATTTCACTGAAAAATCAGAAAAATCCAGAAAAAAGTCTAAAGGACTTTTTAAAATATTTTTGGAGTGGAAAACAATTCAAACTTTTTGAAAAGTCCTAAAAGAGAGATTTAGTTTAAACCTGGTTCTCAAGTATGGCAGAGCATCCAGGTTTGCTAGATATATGGGGCTGGAAAAAAGGCCACATGAGACTATTGTCTCCTATCTTGGGTATGTAAGTCACCCCAAAGGGGATTGGATGCACATCGAGACATAGCTGTCCATCCCCTCTATTACACCCTGAGGAGTTGGCTGGCTATGTAGGAGGTAGCAGGTTGTAACATCTTAACAGCTGATGTGGCATGCGCACTCCTTTCTGACGAACAGAGAGAAGGATTGCACCTCCTGAGGCATTGTTCCTCCCGGAGTAAACCCTGGGGAACTGTGGCTCCTGCCCAACAACCAGTGCAGGCACAATCTGGTCTAGACAAAGAAACACAGGGCTCAGGATTACCAATCTTCAAAATTAGACTTTACCAAATGTCCCATAAAGAAGAGCTGGATGAATAATGGATTTCTCAGTTGGCTGGCAATTCTGAAAAATCACCAACAAAACAAACAAAAAAATCTTTTCAGGTCAATCAAACAAAAATCTAAATTTTCAGTGAATCAAAGTCAAATAAAAGTTGCTGGGGGTCAAATGAACTGTCTTATTTAAGCAAAATCGAAATGTTCCATTCCACTCTTAAACATCTTTGTTTTTATTTTTTTGATTAAATGAAATGAAAATTTAAAACAAAATATCAGTTCAAACCAAGAGATCAAAATGTTTGGGGGATTTTGTTTCTGTTGTTTTGTTTTATTCTGGTTTTTTTTGGGGGGGGTATTTTTGGGGGGCGGGATTGGTTAAAACAATTTGGCAAAACTATCATGAATTAGCAGAATGTTGCAGTATCACTGAATCTGCAATTTTCTCTGAAAAAATATTTGACCAAAAAATTTCACACAACTCTACCATAAACTCTAATTAAAGCAAAAAAGGATTAATGACAATGGGTTTGGAAGAGGGAAGAACCTTCAGATTAAGGAAATGTGAATGCCATTCAAAAGGCAGATCAAGACTGCAGATGGTATGTGTAAAAGTAATCTTTAGCACAGTTATTGATAACTCAGCAAAAGAAAGCTTCTCTGCTGCTCTCCTGGGGAGCTATTGCCTTCATAGGGTGCCAGTGACAGTCTCTTACAAAGCTGTGGGGGAAAATTCCCCACCACCACAACCCATGAAAAATCATGCTTTGGTAGGCAGGTAAAAAGTTAGATATATATTTAATTCCCTCAAACTTTTCTCAAATCAAATTTTCCAGGCAAAAAATTAACTCTTTCATATAAAATACTCACAAAGCAAAAACTGGTAGTATTGTATAACACCAGTCATTTTGAGACTTGTATAAATTATTGTATACAAAACCTACTTGGGGCACAGCATGCGATTTTGTAAACCAGTGGCTAAGTTCCATAAGTTAGTTTAGTTAAGACAGAACATATGAGCAAAAAGATGGTTTTTCCTTTCTTGTTATAAAGCCCAGATATTATATTATTGATTCAGCGAGAAAATATGCTGAGCAAGTGCCCTATATAGACATGAAAGAAGCCCTAGGGACAGTTTATATGATGCAATATGCATATAGTTCAAGAGCTATAGCAGATGCTGCTCTTACAGACAGGAAAAAATTTAGAGAGACAAAATGGGTGAGGTAATATATTTTATTGGACCAACTTCTGTTGGTGAGAAAGACAAGCTTTTGAGCCATACAGCGCTCTTCTTCATGTCTGGGAAAGGTACTTCCAGCATCATCGCAAAATGCAAAGTGGAAGAGATTTTTTAGCATAAATAGTTAGCACATATTGTAAAGAACATTCAACGAAAAGTTGCCCATTAACATCTCTGCTGATATAGGACAAAAAAGGGGGTTAGTGGGCTACTGAATGTTGTAATAAGCCATAAATCCAGTGTCTCTGTGTAGTCCATGATTTTTAATGTCTAGCAGAGTAATAAATTTCAGCTCTCAGGCTCATCTTTTGAAAGTGTTGTGCGGGTTTCCTTTGAGGATGAGGCCTGAAAGGTCAGAAATTGAGTGATCACTTTTTGAAAGTGCAGGTGATGGGATGTTTTTGTCTTTTATCATTTTTCAGTAGGGTTTCAGCATCTATAACCATTTAACCACTACATACAACTCCAAATATCCTGAACCTCTCCACAGATGATTTTAGAGAAACTGAGGAACCACTTACTGCACCTCACATATTCCATCAGGGACTACCTCAAACAAGAATTCATGACATGCTCCCACACACTGGAGGAAAAAAAACTAGGAAAGTTACATGGAAAACATGCAAGAAATCCAAAACAAATTTATTTAAAAAATTGATATCTGCCACTGAACACAAAAACAAAAAATGGAACCAACTACAAATACTCTACAACCCACAGAACGGCACTTCTGGTAGAAACCATGGCACACCTTAACACACTCAAAACCACCTTCACCTATAGCTGCCACACCCCAGGCTTGAAGTGGTTTCCATCATATACAGGATTTACAGTTTGGTTCAATGGTTCTCAGCACCCCCACTATAGAAATTGTTTTAGCACCCCTGCCTTCACCAAACAAGTACATTACACCAAAGAACTAGATTGCATCATGGAATGACCCACTGAAATTCCATGAGATAACTTGCTTCAATACAGAAATAAATTGCCTCCCGACCACATACCCCACCTATCACCTCACAGTGGAACCCATAAGGGGGTATTGTTACCAGGGTTCCCCCGAACACAAAGCTTTTGGTAACTTTACTCTCTGTGAAGTGGTATCAGGACAGACAAAGGGAGACCTAGAACTTCTGACTGCTATATGTCTGACGCAAACAAATCAAAACCATGTGCTTTCACTTAAAGCCAGTATTTTATTAGTCTCCAGAACTCCAACTAGAATGCCTTTACTGGAAGTCACTGCTTTGTTTAGTTTCAAGCACATACAAACACAATAGGTTATAGGATACCCCAAACTGATGATTACCTCTCATGATTACCCCTCAGGAATTTGAAGTGGTATTCAGGTGATTCAGCTGCAGATTTCCGGTGGCCAGCCTTCCGTCTGTGGCTGGAGAGCCTTCCAATGTGTCCACAAAGTGATCTGCTTGACCCAGACCCATAATTCTCCTCTCATACCCAAAAAGTTACAAAGGCATTTCAATCAAAAGTGTTACATAGCTTACCAAACAAAATCAGCCATTAGGCAAAATCAGGAGTTACAAAAATATGTAACTAAAAATAAATGTTAAGCAAGCAGTTTTGAGCTGTTAGTCTGGCAGCTAACATATATATTTCCCCATAACGACAATCCTAAAATATATCCAGACCTCCTGTTTTTCACAGATATTTGCCCCAATATGTCAGAGAGGATGTAAAGTCAATCTCACTTCATGAGATAGCTGCCTACCCCTCCTGGCTTGCCTTAGTTATGCTAAAATTCCTGCAAAGGTGTACTAAATAGCTAAATGCAATGAGCAGAATAATTGATAGTCCATTCCAATAACTGGCAATGGCCTGGACACTTGTCTGGTTGCTAAAATGCCACTCTACGGTATCATTAAACAACTGCAACTCATATTCGAGGGGGACCCATCCTGAAACAAATCTTTCCTGAAACCCCACTTTTGGCCTTCAAACAACCCCCCCAACTCTTCAATCTTGTCATCAGAAGCCAACTCCCCAAAGACCAGGATGCACCAACTCAGAGCAGCATCAGACCCTGACAGAACAACAGAGGCAAAACCGGCATATCTCCACTGCTAATACGATCAATACTTTACTGTCCACAACACATCTTTCAAGATCCATGAATCCTACACATGCCTATCACAACATGTGATATTGCTATCCAGTGCACTAAATTTCCTAATAACAACTATATGGGTGAAATTAGGCAATCACTATGTTCTCAAATGAACTCAGACAGGAAAATGATAAAAGACAAAAACATCCTATCACTTGTGGGTGAACACTTTTCACAAAGCAATCACTCTATATCTGACCTTTCAGTCCTCATCCTCAAAAGAAACCTGAACAACACTTTCAAAAGACAAGCCTAGGAGCTTAAATTTATTACTCTGCTAAACACTAAAAATCATGGACTGAACAGAGACACTGGATTTATGGCTTATTACAACAATTTGTAACCCACTAACCCCCTCTTTTTGTCCTATGACTGTAGAGGTGTTAACAGGCCACTCTACATTGAATTGTCTCTTACAATATGTGCTATCTGTTTATGCTAAACAATCTGTTCCCACCTTGCATTTTGCTGTGATGCTGCGAGTACCTTGCCCAGACGTGAAGAAGAGCTCTGTGCAGCACGAAAGCTTGTCTGTCTCACCAGCAGAAGTTGGTCCAATAAAAGATATTACCTCACTCACCTTGTCTCTCTAATGTCCTGGGACTGACACAGTTACAACTACACTGAATATAGGAAAAACGTTATTTTTTTTTAAAGCAACATGGTTACATCTAGCCATTGAGAGTTATAAAGGAACACAGCCAACTGGTTTTGAGAAATAGATCAGGAACAAGTGAGGTCTGAAGTATGTGAAGAGTGGGGAACTGCATGTGTAGTTGGACAGGTTACAGTCAGGTTTATAACACCTAAAGATATGAATAGAAGAGATAAAAGCACCTTCACAGCCTCCTGACTTCTTCATGTTCACTCAACTCTGGAACGTGCATATTTCTACTTCTTTGTTTCTGTGTGTGGAAGACAGTATGGAAGTTAGGAAATTATACATAAAAGGGGGATTACCTCAGTGTGCGCACATGTGTGTGCATACATGGTGGGGATGAGATAATAAGAGAGAGAGAGAACTGAGGAGGTGGAGATGCTGCTTTTGGGGGGGAAGGGAAGTTGGATGCACTTGTGTAAGAAGTTCTATGTAGGTTGGAACTTTACAAGAGCTAATGTGTCTGTGTGTGACCAGATAGAGAGGAGGAACCTGCACGATTGAGTGTATTCTGAGGAATTCTGCATATATTTGCATAGGAGCTGGAGCGAAAGGTGCTGGGGGTGCTGCAGCACTCCCTGGCTTGAAGTCGTTTCCATCATATACAGGATTTATAGTTGTGTTCAATGGCTCTCAGCACCTCTACTATCCAAATTGTTCCAGCACCCCTGTGTATTTGTGCACTTGCTTAATGTTAAGGAGAAAGCTGCAGTATATGTGCTGAATTTGGTTGGTGAAGAATCATAGAATATCAGGGTTGGAAGAGACCTCAGGAGGTCATCTAGTCCAACCCCCTGCTCAAAGCAGGACCAATCCCCAATTAAATCAAGAAGTGTATGTGAGAGTGTATGTTGAGGGAGACATGGGAATGGGAGTGAGAGAAGATAAAAAGTGGGGACAGTACAGAGTGATACATAGATTTCAAAGCCAGAAGGGACCATTGTGTTCATCTATATCACCAGGAAAACACAGACTACAGAACTTCCCCAAAATAACTCCTTTTGAATGACAGCATATCTGTTTTAAAAATCCAATCTTGATTTAATAGTTGCCAGTGATAAAGAATCTACCACAACTCTTGGTAAATTGTTCCAATCATTAATTATTCTCACTGTTACAAATTTGTACCTTATTTCCAGTCTGAATTTGTCTAGCTTCAGCTTCCTGACATTGGAAGCTGGATTGAATCTGCTGGATTGAAGAGCCTATTATCAAATATCTGTTCTCCATGTAGGTACTTATAGACTGTAATCAAGTCACCCCTTAATCTTAAACTACATAGATTAAGCTCCTGAGTCTACCAGTATAAGGCATGTTATCTAATCTCTTAATCATTCTCAAGGCACTTCTCTGAACCCTTTCCAATTTATCAGCATCCTTGAATTGAGGACCCCAGAACTGGACTCAGTATTCCAACAGTTGTTGCACCAATGGAACCGAGGTACATGAGAGAAACAGTGACAGGGAGTGATAAAGGGAGAGGAAAGAGACACTGAAAACTCCGGGGAAGGAGAGACAGATCATAGCATAAGGAAACAGAGCTGGGGGAAGGGAAACACAATTATTTCACAATGTAGAAAAATAATATTGAGGAGGAAATAATCTGAAAAAGAGGAAAAATAATAAGATACACAGTAAAGGAAAGAAAAAAATAAAGTATTATGAGAAAGACAAGGGAGACAGAGTATATTTTGAGAAGATTTTGTTAATAGAGTGGGTAGATGCAAAATGATACAAAAATAACCAGATTTTTTTTTTCTAAAAGATGGACTGTAATATACTGTGGGTCAGAAATTTGCCTGGAGACAGCTATATCATTACCCTGATTCACTCCCAATTTTCTCTTTATGTTGATCAAAATTGACTGTCTTGATCTCCCCCCAGATTTTTTTTCTCTGGATACATCTATGCTTTCAGTGTGGCTTTTTGGGGTATAAAGTGAGAACAGAATTTTCTCCAGTAATGCACTGTGTAGCATTACTAATAAAACTATGGTGAAGTTCGTTTCTTGTATTATAAGAGGAAATTTTTTGTACAGACATTAACCTCAAGAAAGCAAACACGTGTGCATGCACTGTTCAAATATGAACACCTGCACATAGTGTGGATAAATTTGAACACCTGCTTACACAGGTGGCAGTGCTCAAAACTGCGTGCTTAGTTGATCATGTGCATAGCATTGTCTATCCACAAATGAAGAACACTTTTTTAAAATCTGACCCAACATAATTGCAATGTAACTAGAGTATAGGCTTGATTCCCATCTTCTGTCCCCCTCAACCCCACGCATCTTCTCCCTTCTGACTCACAGCGAGAAGTTGAATAGAACAAAATCCTCTTTTTTGCTTTCTTTGAAAGAAAATTTCTACATTGGATTGATGCTGGCTGCTGAAAGAGCCTATTTACAGCAGTTCAGAGCAGCATCTGCACAATTTAGCTGGATTACTGATGTTTGAGGCCGTGTCTGCCAGATGGTGGCCAGGCTTAACCAATTAGCAAACTCTCTCATCCTGTGCCTGGACATGGTGTGTGCATATTCTGTGCATCATGGTAGCACAACTCAAACAGTACTTTTGTAGTGGAAAAGTAGCAGCATTGTCAGGTGAACCAAAACAACTTTCTAGGTTTGTCTTAACTGGAACTTGCTCTTTGTTGTGGTTTGCCTGGTGTGACAGACCCAGACCAGTGGGGTACAGGAGTCTGATAGAGGGAAAATATACTGGTCACTGGATGAGTAGTTTTCTGTTCCCTGAGTGACCAGACCTATTGGGATTCAGGAAGTGGGCGGGCAAAGCCCGCCCACTGCTAAAGGATCCCCCCCAGCCTAAGGGGGGGGTCCACAGGACCTGGAGACCAAAAAATTATGGGGGACAACTAATAAAAGAACAGGGACAGGAGTGAGGTCAAGGGTCAAATGAAGCGAACCAGAGGGGGACACCGAGCAGAGAACCCCGGACAGCTCCCACTGCTCCTCGAAGGTGTCAAGGGAGCCAGTGGACGCCGCCCAGAGGAACTCTGCCCGGATACGTGAAAGAACGGAGGACCTGAAATACGCCCCACAGTCACAGGAAACTCCATCGGCCAACTTCCTCACTCTGGTTTTATAGATGGCCAGTTTCGCTAGGGCCAGAAGGAGGTTGACCAGGAGGTCCCGCGACTTTGTGGGGCGATGGATAGGGAGTGCATAAATAAAAAGGTGAGGAGAAAAGTGCAACCAAAATCTTAACAAAATATCCGTGAGGAGCCGGAATAGGGGCTGCAGCCTGGCGCACTCCAGGTAAACATGCGCCAGGGTTTCCCTCACGCCGCAGAAGGGGCAGGTGTCTGGGATAGGGGTAAACTGCGCCAAGTACACGCCTGTGCTCACGGCTCCGTGAAGGAGCCGCCAACTGATGTCCCCGGTGGGCTTCGGGATCAGAGCAGAATAAAGGCTGGCCCACCGGGGCTCCTCACCCTCCAGAGGTGGCAGAAGGTCCCGCCACTTCGTATCGGGGCGGGACGCGAGGGTGAGGACATGAAGAACATGGAGCACGAGCGTGTATAGATGTTTCCTTGGCGCGGTCTGGAACAGAACCGGCTGTAGATGGTGCAGCCGGCTCATGGTGAATGGACGGGGAGGGGGCTGGTTGGGTCCACGGAGCAGGGGCCCGATGAAAAAGTCTGGAGGGCTCGGAGTGGAGGGTGGGTGGGGCGTGCCCTTTCACAGGACCCGGTCAAGATAGTCCCGGGCAGCGGGCAGCAAAGTAGCCCTCACCTCCTGAAGTACGCGCCGGGGAGTACGAGGTCTGGAGATCCCCATGTGCTGAGCGAGCGTCAGGGGATCCAGCCAGTCTCCTCGGTTGTAGTCCAGGAGGTCTCCGACTTTGGTGACTTCTGCTAGGACCAACCTCTGGCTCACCATGGGGGACTCCGCCACCTGCACATGAAGCTGGGGGTTGTGTAGCAGTGGCTCCGCGAGGAGATCTGCCCCCACGGTGGCCGCCACGGACCTGGTCACTGAAAACAGTTCCCAGGTCCGGAGGAGGTCCTGGTAGAAGACCAGCAGCTCGGAGAGGCCTTGCGGAAGACCTCTCGGATGGAGACAAAGGAGCTGCCGGTCATATCGGAGCCCTCGGAAGCGGCGCAGGAAGGCGTGCGCCAATACGCTCCATGCCGGACTACCTGCACCATAAAGGAGTCTCTGCAGGGCCTGGAGGCAGAAGACGTGGACCTGAGCATGCAGACACTTTAGGACCTGCCCTCCCTCCTCCAGGGGTAGATGGTGAACCCCCGCAGAGACCCTGTGCAGTCCTGACCAAAAGAACTCCAGAATCAATGTCCGGAGGGTGGTCAGGAAACCTGGGGCCGGAACCAGGGTGTTGAGCCTGTACCAGACCATGGACAGGACTAGTTGATTGAGTACCAGTGCTCTCCCTCAAAGGGAGAGACACCGGAGCAGTCCTGTCCATTTCCGGAGCCGCTCCGACACTCTGCCCTCTAACCCTAGCCAGTTCTCCGATGGAGACGGATGCGTGGCAGAAAGGTAAACGCCGAGATAGAGCAGCGGACCCGCGCTCCACCGGATGGCCGGAAGCGCGGGTGGGAGGGAGCTCGCCTGACACCCGTCCCCTACCACCAGGCCAGAGCTCTTGACCCAGTTGACCCGGGCGGAGGACGCCATCAAATAGATGGTCTGGCAAGCCTCCACCCACACCAAGTCGCCCGGGTCCTGGACCATGAGGAGCATGTCGGCGGCGCACGCCAACAGGACCAGCCACAGCTCCGGCTCCCGCAGCACCAACCCTGCCAACCTCCTACGGAGGAGACAGAGGAAGGGCTGGATCGCCAGAGCATACAGCTGGCCCGAGAGGGGGCACCCTTGACGTACTCCTGGCCTGAAGCTGACCGGTTCAGTCAGGGTCCAGTTGAGCCTGACCAAACACTCTGCGGAGGCGTACAGCACCTGGAGAAAACCCACAAACTGGGGCCCAAAGCCAAACGCTTGCAGAGTGCCCAGGAGATACCCGTGGTCCACCCTGTCGAATGCCTTCTCCTGATCCAGGGACAGGAGGGCGAAGGACAGACCATCCCTACACCCGAGTTCCAAGAGGTCCCGGACCAGATACAAGTTGTCGAAGATGGTGCAGCCCAGGACGGTGTAGGTCTGGTCTGGGTGGATCATGTCCACCAGCACAGACCTTAGCCGCAGCGAGATGGCCTTTGCTATGATTTTATAGTCCGTGCTGAGGAGCGAGATGGGACGCCAATTCCGTAAATCATGGAGGTCCCCCTTCTTCGGCAATAAGGCGAGCACAGCTCGCCTGCACGAAAGAGGGAGGACCCCGCCCTGCAAGGACTCGGCCCAGACGGTGACAAGGTTCGGGCCAAGGACGTCCCAAAACACGCGGTAGAACTCCATGGTCAGCCCGTCCATGCCCGGAGATTTATTGGTGGGCATGCGGCGGAGGGCTTCCGAGAACTCGGCCAGAGGGAGAGGCAGCTCCAGCCGGTCTCGGTCGCCCATGCTGACCATCGGGAGTTCATCCCAGAGCATTCTGCAAGCATTAGGATCGGTCGGATCCAGGGAGAAAAGGCATGCGTAGAAGGCCCTGGCCCTCCCGTACATTTCCGCCGGATCCGTGAGGGGGGTGCCGTCCTCTGCTAGAAGGCAGGTGACGTGCTTCTTGGCCCCCCTCTTTTTCTCCAGGGCGTAGAAGAAGCGGGAGCCTCGATCCATCTCCCGAAGGAGGCGGATGAGGGATCGAACAAAGGCACCTCGGGCCCGGTGGTCCTCGAGGGTCCGGAGCTCTTCCCGCTTCTCCTGGCACGCTCCGCAGAGGGATGGATCACCGGGGCTGGTGGCCAGACGCCTCTCCAGCTCTAAGACCTCCCGTTCCAACTGCCCTATCGCCGCATCCCTCCGTCGGCTGGCGCCCTGGGTGTAGTCACGGCAGAAGAGCCGGGCACGCACCTTCCTCAGGTCCCACCACCGCCGCGCCGAGGGAAAGGCACGCCGCTGCCCTCGCCAGGCCAGCCAGAACTCCCAGAAGGACGCCATGAAGCCCACATCCTCCAACAAGCTATTATTAAAGTGCCAATAGGCTAGCCCCGGCCTCTCCGCACAGAGAGAGGCTGTCACGGTGGCTAGATGGTGATCTGAAAAAGGGGCCGGCCAGACGCTGGAGGAGTGGGCCTGGGAAAGATGGAAGCGTGACATATAGATGCGGTCCAATCGGGAGTGGTACGACCGATTGACCTCCACCCGGACAAAAGTGAATGTCGAAACATCATCCGGGTGGTGGTCGCGCCAGACGTCCACCAGGGAGTGATGTTCGACGATCTCCCGGAGGACATCCGCGGCGGCCGCGTGCTGTCCCCGAGCGGTCCCGTTCCTCAAGGGTGGCATTAAAGTACCCCCCCAGGACCAGGCACTCGTGAGGATCCAAGGTGTCGAGGAAGGCGGACGCCTGCTGATAAAAACACAACCTCTCCGGGCCCAATGTCGGGGCATAAACGTTGACGAGATTAACCTCAAGCCCCTCCATGCGGACCCAGAGGTGCAGCAGGCGGCCTGGCACAGCCTCGGTGACCCCCAGCACCTCGGGGGAGAACAGGGTCTCCACTCCAGCCGTACGAACTGTGAGGTGGCTAAAATAGACCCTGTCCCCCCACTCCAGCCGCCAGCTAGCTTCAGCGGCCGGATCCGTATGGGTCTCCTGCAGGAAAATCACAGAGTACCCCCCCTCCCGAAGGAAGGAGAGCACCTGGCTCCTGTGGAGACCCATCCTACAGCCCTGGGTGTTTAATGTTGCAAAGATGATCGGTGCCATAAGGAGGGCTGGGGGGGATCTTCGCCAGTAGAGACGCTCACGGCCTCCGTCGGGCCGCGCAACAATCCGTGACCTACCGCGTGGGCGATTAAGGAGTCACGGAAGAGGCGGACCCGTTGGTAGGCCGCAGCGGCCTGCCTCCCGGTCTTCTTACCCTCCCCCATGAGGGCCCTTGCAGCCCGGAGGATCTGATGAAAATCCCCCCATTGCTGGAGTGCAAGCTGTACCTTGTTGCGGGAGCCACGGACGTCCTCAAGGAACACCCGTAGCTCCTCTCTCAGCGTATGCGGGGGTGGGGTCACTGATCTATGGCTTTCCCCCAATGTGGCCCCTGTCACAGCCCTGTGGCCCACCGAGACGGGCAAGCAGGGGCCAGACCCTCGACGTGGCGTCCAATGGGCCGACGACACGTGGCCCGCCTCAGATCTTGGCTCAATGGGGGGCGGCAGAGGGAAAATAGCAGCCCCTGGTGGGTCGGGACAGGGAAAAACAAAGGCCACTCCTTGGGGGTCATCCTCTGGGATATAGAAGGAGACAGCCCTAGGGGCGGCAAAAGCATCACGGGAAGTGGAGGGGACAGGGACGGGGTCGGTGTTAGGGGTAGGGCTGGAATCAGGAATAGGGACAGGGGAAGGGGCGATATTGGGATCGGGGGTCCCAGCAGCCAGGCCACTGGGTGGGGGGGTAACACCCCGCAAATGGGCTCAGGGATTTGCGGGGAGGGAGGTGGGCCCTCGGCGATGTCAGACTCATGCTCCAAGGCAGATGGCAAGGCCATGGCATCCGTAGGTGGAGAATCAACGATGGGGCCCCCACCCGGAAAGGAGGTCGGCTGCCCCTCAGCCATGAGGGAGTCCCCTGGCGACTCGGGTCCCAGTTGCATGGCACTGGCCATCGCCTCAAGAGGCTCGGCGGCCGCTAGTGGGGTGCCATCTGCAGCCGGGTTGGTGGAAGAGTCCAGGGGCTCCTCGGAGGCGGGAGCGGAAGCAGTGGGTAAGGGGACGGAAGATGGGGAAAGGGGGCCTGAGGCGAGGTCTCTCAGATCGAGGACCGCTGGCAGAGGGTCGTCCTCCCCCTGGGTAACCGGGGTCAGACCCAGAGCCTCGATCTCCTCATAAATGGAGGGGAGATCGCCATCCACCACCCCAGGGCTCTCCCCGCCAGCACCCGAAGCGACGCTTGCCTTGGTGCTTGCAGGGGCTTCAGATTGTAAGGGAGCAAGAGGGGCTCCATCAGGGGCTTTCATAGGAAAGGACTCTGGAGGAGGGGCAGTGCTATCCTCTGATGTTGCCACGTCTTCCCCAGCTGGCAATGGTGGACAAAATCCACCTGGAGGCAAAGCGGAAGGCTCAGCATCGGTGCCCCCCTTCCTGGTCTTCCAGGGGGCTACCGCATCAGATGGGAGGAGAGGAGCTCGAGCCTTCCGCTTGCCCCCCTTCCCCTGTACTAAGGACCAGCCCTCCATGGCATCATCTGGGGGCTGGCTAACAGGTGTTGGGTCAGGGAGCAAGGGCGAAGGCTTAGGGACTCGGGGAGGTAATGGTGGGGTAGCATGTAGGAGGGAGGATTCTCCCTGGGGCATGCCCTCTTCTATGCCCAGCGGTATCCCTACCTCACCCTCCTCCACAGGCCCCGCCAGATCGCAGGAGGCAGAGGCAGGGCCCTCCCGGTCGTCTAGGCGCACTGGGGGAGATACCTCTTGGGCCCGAGCGGGAGCATTAGTGGGCCGGAAAGGAGGAGGGGCGGCTTCGGGCGCCGGGCAGCTAGGGGCGCCGACGATGATGGGGCCAGCGCCCTGCCAGGGCTCGGGGGTCTCGGATGTCCCTCCGTGCTTGGCCATGGGGCAGTCCCTCCGGACGTGTCTCATTGCCCGGCAGAGGTAGCACCGGGCCTCCCCCGTTGAATAATGCACCCGGTAGTGGGCCCCCTGGTAGGGGACCAAGAAAGACCCCTCGAGCGCCTCATCGTCACGTGCCGCCGGCGGCAGTTGTAACTGTACCTGCCGGCGGACGAGAGGACATGACGGAGGGCGGGGTCTTTGCAGCCCAATGGGAGAGGGCTGACCACAGAGATTGGCCTTCCCAGGGTAGAGAGGGTGGGTAACAGGGCGGCATTTGGAAGGAAGGGAGGGACAGAAGTCAGGACCAGTTGGGCGCCCAGGTCTTCTAGGGGCTCCAGGGGGACGTACACGCCCCCCACCGCCAGGCCTTTCTCCACTGCCTCCTGGGCGGCGGCCTCCGATGCTAGGAAGAAGACGACATTTCCGTACATCTTGGAGGCAGCCACAATGGAGCAGGGGCTGCATTAGAGTTCTCTGAGTGACCAGAGCAGGGGCTGCACTAAAGTAATCAGGAACCTGCTAGAACCAGTTAAGGCAGGCAGGCTAATTAGGACACCTAGAGCCAATTAAGAAGAAGCTGCTAGAATCAATTAAGGTAGGCTAATCAGGGCACCTGGATTTTAAAAAGGAGCTCACTTCAGTTTGTGGTGTGAGTGTGAGGAGCTGTGAGCAAGAGGCGTAAGGAGCTGAGAGTGAGAGGGTGTGCTGCTGGAGGTCTGAGGAGCACAAGCGTTATCAGACACCAGGAGGAAGGTCCTGTGGTGAGAATAAGGAAGGTGTTTGGAGGAGGCCATGGGGAAGTAGCCCAGGGAGTTGTAGCTGTCATGCAGCTGTTACAGGAGGCACTATAGACAGCTGCAGTCCACAGAGCCCTGGGCTGGAACCCGGAGTAGAGGGTGGGCCCGGGTTCCCCCCAAACCTCCCAATTGACCTGGACTGTGCGTTCTCCCAGAGTAGAAGTTCTCTGGGCTGTTCCCCAACCCACATGGTGAATCTCTGAGGCAAGAAAATCTGCCAATCTGTAGTGCTCAATCTGTTTCACTCATTGATTATAAAGTCTTAAAATTGGTCTCCTTATTCTGGAAAAACTGCTAATTAGGGTAATGGGAGGTTTCCCTAAGCAATGATGGCAAGATCGGGCTTCACTCTGCCTATGAGTGATGTATCAGAGGGGTAGCCGTGTTAGTCTGAATCTGTAAAAAGCAACACAACCTCCCTGGCCACACAATAGCAGATGTAAAGGTTGCCATCTTACAGCAAAAAAACTTCAGGACCAGACTCCAAAGAGAAACTGCTGAGCTCCAGTTCATTTGCAAATTTGACACCATCAGATCAGGATTAAACAAAGACTGTGAATGGCTATCCAACTACAGAAACAGTTTCTCCTCCCTTGGTGTTCACACCTCAACTGCTAGCAGAGTACCTCACCCTCCCTGATTGAACTAACCTCGTTATCTCCACACTGATATATACCTGCCTCTGGAGATTTCCATTATTGCATCTGAAGAAGTGAGGTTCTTACCCACGAAAGCTTATGCTCCCAGTACTTCTGTTAGTCTCAAAGGTGCCACAGGACCCTCTGTTGCCTATGAGTGATGTTTTTACTGGATATAAATATGAGAAAGAGCAAGCAAGAAAAACATTTACTCACATATATATTTTTCTTTTTTCTTTTAAAATATACAGTAGTAAGCAAAAAAACGGTTTTCTCCAAAGACACAGTAAGGCTCATGAGCCTAGGCTACCAAAGAATCCTCAACCCATAGAGGTTTGCCAGTGACATCTTTCACAAACCAAATTGAACAGAAAAATCAGTTTAATTATTTCCATTCATGGTCTGGGCTATGGAGAGTCCTCTAGGCTGATTTGTACTTAATATTTGGCATAGTACTTAGGGTCTGGAAAACAAATAACAGGCTCCGGCCTTTTGTAGATTTTAGAATGGGCAGTAATGGAGGGGTGGGGATTAGGGTCAAGGGATGCAAAGATACAATTTTTTTGTTTATGAGGATCTGAAAATCTTTCCTGACCCCAGTCTTAAAATTGGCATGGACCCATTCATAACATCTTATTAAAATATTCACTTCACATTGATTGTTTCTCTTTCAGTGAACATTAATATTTTGTACTATGCATTCATTGCATTGTGTATGAGTGCCCTATAAATGTTTTAAATGAATAAAATAAAATAAATGGTCTAGATTCTCTGGTTTCACTGATCTACACAGAGCACATGACTGGGGTTGATGGGAAAGCAAATGTAAGCCACTTTTTTAGCTCCTTGATTCTGGGGCAAAATGGGAATCACTGCAGTCTCCATGAAGTTAGAGCACTCTGAAGGCTGCTCTGACTTAAGGCCTACTGTACACAGCCTGGACAGACTATTCCTGCAACCAAAGATAGCCAAAGCACAAAACCACTCCAGCCATGCCCCTATTCTCCAGATTGTTACCAAGAAAGGGGTTGATTCAGACCCAGCTCTACACCTCAACAAAATTCCCATTAAGCAAGGGGAAGACACAGCTAAACAGATAAGCCATTGTTTCGTATTTGAGGAGTGCACAAAGTAGTGTCAGTGAGACCTCTTCTAGCTGACCTCCTTTGAAATATCTGTCATATGCTAGCTCACTTTTGTAGCTTTGTGAACCCCACCAGATTTAGGTTGGTCCAAATTACATGGTTTCATAACCCCATAGTTTTGCTTTGACTTTAGGGTGCAAATGAACCTAGAAACTCGATGTGAAACTCAAATTATATTGATGAATATCATCAGGTCAGTTGTGAAATGCCAATGAGTTTCAACACTTTTGCTGTTACACTGATGGGTTATACTGATTTCATAGGTTAAAAAAGTTCCGGCATAAAACCTAATAAACCAGCTCAGTTTTCAAAGTTAAATATTTATTTGTTTTAAGTAATTGTTGCAAAATAACAATGACAGGAAGAGAATACAAAAAAGTCATCCAGAGAAATGTTAAAACTTGGTGATATCAAAAAGATCCGATGAAAGTTTTTTCAAACCTTAGCTAGATTTGTTGATCTTTGGCTGGTTTCAGATTTTTACTATGAAAGTGTTGTACAGCCTTATTTGTTTCTCCTGCTCCTCTCTCTCTCATTGTTTGTCAGGACTTAAGACACTGTGTGTAGAGGCACTCTACCTGGCATGTAGGAGTATTTTTATTAACACGTATAGACCTTTTGTATAAACAATGTTGTGAAGAATTATTTTCTGAAGAGTCAAAATTAGGATTGGTTGATCTAAAGTATTTCACCCAAAACTTGGACTGAGTGTGACTCACAACTAAAACTTTTCTGAAGTTTAAAAAGTATGGTTAACTTTTTATTATTACCTTTATAGTCCATTTTTGGCTACAGTCAAACTAGCAATTTAAAACAGAATAAATGCTTATGTGGATAACCAAACTTGCCTAGATCCAAACTTTGACTGAAATCCTGGCCCCAATAAATCAATGGGTTTTTTGCCACTCACTTAATAGGGCTAGCATTTCATTCTGGGGCTGCAGCCTGGGCTCTGGGATCTTCCCACCTCACAGGGCCAGCGGTGGGTTTTTAATTGCAGTGTGACATACCCTTGCTCCTGTCCACCAAGATCCAAGATATCTTGTGCAGTGGTGTAAAGGGGGCTCTCATACCCCCTTACTCCCCTCAGCACATGTGTAGTGCACACAAGTGTAATCCCTAGTGCAGGTTGATTCTTTAGGGCTAGCTTTCTTTCACCCTGAGAAAAACCTTGTTCCTTGAATAATCACATTGATTTAAATGGGATTACTCATGGAGTACGATACTACTCAACATGAGTGATGGGGGGACAGAGTTGGGCCTTTACAAATTGCCAGAGTATATTCAGCAAGCTCCAAGTACTCATCTGTTCATCTGAAAGTCCACTTGTGTATCTAAATGAAAATGTAGTTCTGTTTTGACTAGAGAGATTTGAGCCTGCTATCATCTGTACCTTAAAGTCAAAAATGGCGGTGGTGCGGGGAAAATTAGACAGGGGCATTGAACAAGTAGATCAAGGGTAGTGAAATGTGTTCTTCAAGAGCAAAACAAATGACAAGCACTGCAGGAAATTTATAAATGCCTCAGGAGCCTTGCTGAGGGTCACTGAGCCTCTCTTCTTTCACCTTTACATGTGGAAATAAAAGGGCCTATCTGTTCCAATTGGGATTGTACAGGTATGTTTTACAACACTGAATGAATTACTTACCCCTTGTTGGTGGATGCAGACGTGGATACTTCCATAATTGAATGTGTTTCAATTTCATGATCAGCTTTTTGGCCAAACTTCAGAAGTGACCACAATCACTGAATACAAAAAGGGACATAAATTGGCAGAAAAATACAGTGTAATAGACATGCTCATATTATGCTCAAGGAGACTCCAGGGACCAGCCAATCCATGCAAGAAGAATAGTTTGAGTTAGATGGGGCCCAGGAAGATTAATCACCACTATGATGCAGATTTAGTGCATTAGGTGAAAAGATAAATGTGTAAAACGTTGTGTCAAAATCCATGGTGTGGCCCACACGGTAATTCAGGGTCAGTAATTGAACTTCACTCTAATTATCCTGGGGAGATAATATTAACTTATAGTAGAGTGTGAAAGAGAAAGTCCATAATTCATCACTCGATGGGGCTGCTCATTGCATTGTGTTATTGAAATATGATGGCCCCATTCTTATCCTGTCATAATGACAACTGATGTGCTTATTTTCTTTCTCTCCGCCTCCAGGGGATGATGAAATAGTAAGCAAACATTCTTTCTGGTGAAAGAGCAGGTCTTTATCACATGGGCTTCAGCTCTGAAAACGCCCTTACAAAACTCAGAAACAATTTCCAGAACCTGCTCCAGACACCTCCCCTTGCAGTCTAGTTGATCACAGCCTTTTTTCCCCCATCAGCTGACATTTTTTTCTTTTCCAAGATAACAGAATGTTCTGTGTTTATTTTCCCCTTTCCTAAATTTCCTAGAATTCCCTTTCCATTTGTAATTTCTTAAGAAATAAACTTCCAGAGGAATTTAGTTGTAGCAGTTTTTCTCATAGAGTAGCTATGAGTTCCAAGCAGCTATGTATCCATTTTCCAGCAGTATGTTTTTCTTTTCTGAGTAACTCACATTTATTTTCTTTACTTTTTCTCCATATAGATTCATTCTTGCCAGCTTGCTTCATAAGTATAAAATATTGTATTAGACAGTCAACAAGCAGAATTTATTTTCAGCCAGTAGCAAGAACATTTTGAAGTCCACCAAATACAGACCAGGTCAGTCTTTTTCTTTAGTGTTTAAGTCTGAGGACATATTTTAATTTATCACAATTTTTTAGGATTTACAGCTATACAGACTCTTGGATCTGAATTATAAAAGAACTCAAAATAGCGTTCATTAGAGTTTGAACGCTGTCTGTCTTTTAACAGTAATTTACTTAAACTACGTTCATGTTAGTGAACTTTCGTTGCAAACATTTTTTCTAACTGGAGATCTAAGAAATGTATTATGCATTTGGTCATGGTGAATTTCAGCTGAAAGTCTAGTTCATTGGAACAGATCATATGACAGAAGAAAGTCATGGGATATTTCTTTTGTACCCTTGATTGGCTGATCCTATCTAATTTGATCAGAAAAGTCAGCAAAGCTCTGCAGAAGCCATTTCCACATGGTGCTGATAACTGTGTGTTTGTATATAATTCCAGCAAGCAATGGTCTAATGTATTTTGACATTCTGTAATTTCCTCAGTTAGGCTCTGTACTCTGGGGCCTTACTGGGAACTCTCTCTTTATTTTATATTTCAGTTCCCATACAGTATTATATCCCAATTTTATAAGGGAAAATGTCCTTGAAATCTGAAGGCCTAATTACTGTAGCCAACAGAAAGACTCCCAATTATTTCAATGGACGTAGGAAAAAGAACAAGGTTTTTTTGCTACCACAGAAGTAGGAGAAATCTGGTTCATTCCAGTGTGAACCTCTACAGACTTCAGGGTCTATGAACCAGTGCAAATTAGATCTTACACAGCAATGTATGAACCTTGTTAGAAATGAACACACACAAGATCAACAATTATACATTTGCAATTGGTTTCAATGGGAGTAGGGTTGGCCCCAAAGGAAGCTCTAAATATATTCAGAGAATATTAATCTAAACATTGACAGGCATCATGACCACTTACTGCAAAATGCTAGTTATGTTTATATTTATAACTTTTTTTTCATTTTTGATGGTGATTTAAGTTAAATTTAATTTTTTGGCATCCTCTAACATCAGTGGTTTATGATCTAATATGGCTGAATTAATTCATAGTTACAGGATTAAAAAAATCCATGAGAAGTTATTTCTTTAAAGACATTTTTCAGTTTACACTTAAGAATCAGATCATACAACAAACACGGGGAAACAAATTACAGGGAATATTTGATCAGAAACACATGGGATAAACAGAACCATACATGCAGGTACTAGCATATAGCAATGGCAGGAGAATTAATACTGAAAGTATAAATGAAGGGTCAGAAAATGACTTTTTGATATTTATATCAGTTGGACCCAGGCAGACCATATGCTAAGGTTTATTATTTGTACAAATACTATTGTCTGGTGACCAGGCAAATTATTTTCAGATGGCTTAACAGTAATCTATCCTGCACATAACAATATTTTTAATATTAGAAAACTTAATTCATCCCTATACGCAAAATATATTTGATTAACCATCTGAAGCTTTAGAATGTCTTTTTTCCCCTAGTGTGCCTATATGGAAGATTATTTTTTACATACACTGTAACATTTTTTTTTTCATTTGTTATGTTTTCATGAGGATATTAAATTATGTTTCAAAGAGCTTTTTGCCACTTTATTTTCTAATATGTAATACTTGATTATGTACATGCAAAATCCTGTATTAAATTTAAAACAGCATATTGAGGTTGTAGATAGCTACCACCATGTGTGTAAGAGCATCTTGGCTCCCACAATCCATACTTTTCTACAGGAATTTTAGACTCGAGACATGAGAGAAGGAGAAATGTGGGTAGATTTCCCCAAGGTTTTCCTAAGACTTCATATTGTTAAGTTCAAATCCAAATATAATGGAACTTTTATGAAGCATAAAATAATCATGTGTAGCCTTATGTCAAGTAAAAATGTTTTGTGTATTGAGTTGATTAAGACACTGATCTGTATGAATGGCTATGTTCATCATCTTAGATTCTTACTATCTTCTAAAATAAGTAGGTGTCAGTGTATATCATCCGTCTCTGATATTTTAGAAGTCCTACAGACATCACAAAAAAGTAAAAATAAGATGGTATGCAGTAAAAGTAGTATTTTTCTCCAGTCCCAAAAGCCTAATCAGCTTTATCTTTTTTTCAAATGGTTACATTTACATTTACTGACTCCTGTGTACAAGGCATAATGTCAAGAAATCCATTTGCTCTTTAATAAAACGTATCATAATGTCTAAATGCTTGATTTATAGACAGGTCCCTTGTCACTTTGACTGCCTGAACCATTTTATTTACTGCTGGAGTTCCAAGACAGGTCATGATATTTACACTAGGTCAGAATAATAATGTCACTTGGTTCACGTTTTTTGACAATAGTCTATTTGTCTCATTTAAATAATGAACATGACTGGTGGAAATTGCAGACTGAAATCATAACATGCAAAGGAAAATAAAAACACAACTGTGCAGGATATTAAGCAAAATGTTGCTTATGACCCACCTGCTCCAATTTGCTCATCATCTATTTTTAATTAACCTTTCTAAAACAGTTTTGATAAAAAACCAGATGAGTATGAGGCATAGAATGAAAATATTTTTTCTAAGCATGTGCTTATAAGGGAATATCACTTCTCACAAATGCTAGCAAGTGTTCTGCTCTCCTGAATGCATGGTACCTAGTGCCATATATGTACACGATGTACTGAGTCACATCTCAGATGTATCATAAATAGGGCTTATCTACACAATGGGGTAATACACTCTATGTGGATATGATTTCTAAAGTACTCTAAAATGCTGCACATTAATTAAGAATATAAGAAAGGCCGTACTGGGTCAGACCAAAGGTCCATCTAGCCCAGTATCCTGTCTACCGACAGTGGCCAATGCCAGGTGCCCCAGAGGGAGTGAACCTAACAGGCAATGATCAAGTGATCTCTCTCCTGCCATCCATCTCCATCCTCTGACAGACAGAGGCTAGGGACACCATTCCTTACCTGTCCTGGCTAATAGCCATTAATGGACTTAACCACCATGAATTTATCCAGTTCTCTTTTAAACTCTGTTATAGTCCTAGCCTTCACAACCTTTTCAGGTAAGGAGTTCCACAAGTTGACTGTGCGCTGCATGAAGAAGAACTTTCTTTTATTTGTTTTAAACCTGCTGCCTATTAATTTCATTTGATGACCCCTAGTTCTTGAATTATGGGAATAAGTAAATAACTTTTCCTTATCCACTTTCTCCACATCACTCATGATTTTATATACCTTTATCATATCCCCCCTTTAGTCTCCTCTTTTCCAAGCTGAAGAGTCATAGCCTCTTTAATCTCTCCTCATATGGGTCCCGTTCCAAACCCTTAATCATTTTAGTTTCCCTTTTCTGAACTTTTTCTAGTGCCAGTATATCTTTTTTGAGATGAGGAGACCACATCTGTACACAGTATTCGAGATGAGGGCGTACCATAGATTTATATAAAGGCAATAATATATTCTCAGTCTTATTCTCTATCCCCTTTTTAATGATTCCTAACATCCTGTTTGCTTTTTTTACCGCCTCTGCACACTGCATGGACATTTTCAGAGAACTATCCATGATGACTCCAAGATCTTTTTCCTGACTTGTTGTAGCTAAATTAGCCCACATCATATTGTATGTATAGTTGGGGCTATTTTTTCCAATGTGCATTACTTTACATTTATCCACATTAAATTTCATTTGCCATTTTGTTTCCCAATCACTTAGTTTTGTGAGATCTGTTTGAAGTTCTTCACAGTCTGCTTTGGACTTAACTATCTTTAGCAGTTTAGTATCATCTGCAAACTTTGCCACCTCACTGCTTACCCCTTTTCCCAGATCATTTATGAATAAGTTGAATAGGATCGGTCCGAGGACTGACCCTTGGGGAACACAACTAGTTACCCCTCCCCATTCTGAGAATTTACTATTTATTCCTACCCTTTGTTCCCTGTGTTTTAACCAGTTCTCAGTCCATGAGAGGACCTTCCCTTTTATCCCATGGCAGCTTAATTTACATAAGAGCCTTTGGTGAGGACCTTGTCAAAGGCTTTCTGGAAATCTAAGTAAACTATGTCCACTGGATCCCCCTTGTCCACATGTTTGTTGACCCCTTCAAAGAATTCTAATAGATTAGTAAGACATGATTTCCCTTTACAGAAACCATATTGACTATTGCTCAACAATTTATGTTTTTCTGTGTATCGGACAATTTTATTCTTAACTATTGTTTTGACTAATTTGCCCGGTACAGGCGTTAGACTTACCGGTCTGTAATTGCCAGGATCACCTCTAGAGCCCTTTTTAAATATTGGCGTTACATTAGCTAACTTCCAGTCATTGGGTACGGAAGCCGATTTAAAGGACAGGTTACAAACCTTAGTTAACAGTTCTGCAACTTCACATTTGAGTTCTTTCAAAACTCTTGGGTGAATGCCATCTGGTCCCAGTGACTTGTTAATGTTAAGTTTATCAATTAATTCCAAAACCTCCTCTCGTGACACTTCAATCCGTGACAGTTCCTCAGATTTGTCACCTACAAAAGCCAGCTCAGGTTTGGGAATCTCCCTAACATCCTCAGCCGTGAAGACTGAAGCAAAGAATCCATTTAGTTTCTCCGCAATGATTTTATTGTCTTTAAGCGCTCCTTTTGTATCTCGATCATCAAGGGGCCCCACTGGTTGTTTAGCAGGCTTCCTGCTTCTGATGTACTTAAAAACATTTTGTTATTACCTTTGGAGTTTTTGGCTAGCCGTTCTTCAAACTCCTCTTTGGCTTTTCTTATTACATTCTTGCACTTAATTTGGCAGCGTTTATGCTCCTTTCTATTTGCCTCACTAGGATTTGACTTCCACTGTTGAAAGGAAGTCTTTTTATCTCTCACTGCTTCTTTTACATGGTTGTTAAGCCACGGTGGCTCTTTTTTAGTTCTTTTACTGTGTTTCTTAATTTGGGGTATACATTGAAGTTGGGCCTCTATTATGGTGTCTTTAAAAAGCGTCCATGCATCTTGCAGGGATTTCACTTTAGTCACTGTACCTTTTAACTTCTGTTTAACTAACCCCCTCATTTTTGCAGAGTTCCCCCTTTTGAAATTAAATGCCACAGTGTTGGGCTGTTGAGATGTTCTTCCCACCACAGGGATGTTGAACGCTATTGTATTATGGTCACTATTTCCAAGCGGTCCTGCTATAGTTACCTCTTGGACCAGCTCCTGCACTCCACTCAGGACTAAATCTAGAGTTGCCTCTCCCCTTGTGGGTTCCCGTACCAGCTGCTCAATGAAGCAGTCATTTAAAGTATTGAGAAATTTTATCTCTGCATTTCGTCCTGAAGTGAAATGTTCCCAGTCAATATGGGGATAATTGAAATCCCCCACTATTATTGAATTCTTAATTTTGATAGCCTCTCTAATTTCTCTTAGCATTTCATCATCACTATCACTGTCCTGGTCAGGTGGTCGATAATAGATCCCTAATGTTATATTCTTATTAGAGCATGAAATTTCTATCCATAGAGATTCTATGGAACATGCGGATTTGCTTAAGATTTTTACTTCATTTGATTGTACATTTTCTTTCACATATAGTGCCACTCCCTCCCCCCCGCATGACCTGTTCTGTCCTTCCGATATATTTTGTACCCCGGAATGATTATGTCCCATTGATTGCTCTCAGTCCACCAGGTTTCTGTGATGCCTATTATATCAATATCCTCCTTTATCACAAGGCACTCTAGTTCACCCATCTTATTATTTAGACTTCTAGCATTTGTATACAAGCACTTTAAAAACTTGTCACTGTTTATTTGTCTGCCCTTTTCTGATGTATCAGATTCTTTTTTATGTGACTGTTTATCATCTGATCTGGCCTCTACTTTATCCTCTTCCATCCTCTGCTCCTGACTATAACCTGGAGATTCTCTATCATTAGACTCTCCCCTAAGAGAAGTCTCTGTCCGAGCCACATGCTCCTCTGCAGCAATCGGCTTTCCCCCATCTCCTAGTTTAAAAACCGCTCTACAACCTTTTTAATGTTTAGTGTCAGCAGTCTGGTTCCACTTTGGTTTATGTGGAGCCCATCCTTCCTGTATAGGCTCCCCCCATTCCAGAAGTTTCCCCTGTTCCTAATGAATGTAACCCCCTCCTCTCGACACCATTGTCTCATCCACGCATTGAGACTCTGAAGCTCTGCCTGCCTACCTGGCCCTGCGTGTGGAACTGGGAGCATTTCTGAGAACGCCACCATAGAGGTCCTGGATTTCAATCTCTTCCCTAGCAGCCTAAATTTGGCCTCCAGGACATCTCTCCTACCCTTCCCTAGGTCATTGGTACCTACATGTACCACGACCACCGGCTCCTCCCCAGCATTACACATAAGTCTGTCTAGATGCCTTGAGAGATCCACAACCTTCACACCTGGCAGACAAGTCACCATATGGTTCTCCCGGTCATCACAGACCTAGCTATCTACGTTTCTAATGATCGAATCTCCCAATACTAATACCTGCCTTTTCCTAGCAACTGGAGTTCCCTCCCCTGGAGAGGTAACCTCAGTGCGAGAGGCAACCCCAGCACCGTCTGGAAGGAGGGTCCCAACTATGGGAAGGTTTCCCTCAATTAGTCGATGTAGACCCTGCTGATACACACTAAAGGTTCCCCTTTAATACTTTAATGCAGTACTTTAAACAGTTTGAAACAGTACTACATTAGGGTGCACTAGAGAATCTTTACTGCACACCAGCTGGGTCTGTTTGGGCCAATTAATGTGCAGCATGTTAGTGTGCTTTAGAAATCACACCATCATAGATAACATTACTCCACGGCGTAGACAAGCCCTAAGGTTAATAGAAATAATTTTCACTTTGTTGGAAAAAACAACTTAAGCCTCACTGCTTGAAAAGCTCACTGAATTACATATGTTTGACAAATATGCTTTATACACAATCAAGATATGAAGGATTATTTGTGAGATAATGGTGTATAAATAAAGACAGATATACTATTGCACACATTAAGGGCCATATTCTACCATCATTATGTTGAGTAGTACCTTATTCCACACATAGCCTTATTTATGTCCTTAGACACAGCCCTGAGCTAAGTTTGAGGTGGAAACTGCATCACTTCAGGGTTAGTCTCCCTGCACTCCTCTTACTCCAAGCTGTGATAGCTGGAGCACTGGGGGATTGAGACTACACCCCCTCACCACTGACTACTCCATGGGGAGAGTAAACAGATATGCAGATTATACAGATATGTAAGGGGGGGAGGATTCTTATTCCTCCTGTTCTTGTGTCTAGTCCAAGTCACAATCTATCCCTGAATGCAACTTAATTGTAATTATTAGTGGCTTCAACATTGGGGATACTTAGCTGCACATTGAATCTAATCCCATGAATTGCTAAGAGTTTTCATCAAGATGCTGAGCACTCTCAACCGCCTTTGGGACACTGACTTCAGGACTTCTGTGAACTGGAAATATTCTATGAACCACATAATTCAATATAGCAAGAGATAATTTTGTTACCTAGTAGCACCCTTTGCAATTTGTGCACTCTTGACTGTTAGTAACAGTATTTCAGACTGTTCCTCAGCATGAAACTGATGATGAGCAAGATCTGACTTTTAGACAGGAATGCTTGGAGACACCATTGTAAAATTAAATGTAATAAAGACTTCTGAAAATGATTCCAGCACTTCAATACTCCAGTACTTTCAATAAGATTTCAGTTTTGAAATTAAACGTACACATACACACAAAAACTATTCAGTACCAGGCAAATTGGTTGAAATCATAGTAAAGAACAGATTTATCAGACACATAGGTTAATATGATTTGTTGGGAAGAGTCAACATGGCTTTTGTAAAGGGAAATCATACCTCACCAATCTATTAGAATTCTCTGAGGGGGTCAATAACTGTTGTGGACAACAGTGATCCAATGGATATAGTGTACTTAGACTTTCAGAAAGCCTTTGACAAGGTCCCACAACAAAGGCTCTTAAGCAAATTTAGCAGTCATGGGTTAAGAAGGAAGGTCCTCTCCTGGATCAGCAAATTGATTAAAAGATAGGAAATAAAGGATAGGAATAAATGGTAAACTTTTAGAATGAAGAGAGGTAAAAAGTGATGTCCCCTACGGGTCTGAACAGTACTGTTCAACATATTCATAAATAATTTGGAAAACAGTGAGGTGGCAAAATTTGCAGACAATACAATATTACTCAAGATAATTAAGTCCAAAGAAAACTGTGAAAAGCTACAAAGGGATCTCACAAAACCAGGAGACTAGGCAACAAAATGGCAGATGAAATTCAATATTGATAAATGCAAAATAATGCATAGTTGTATACCAACTAAACATACAAAATTATGGGGTCTAAATTAGCTGTCAGCACCCAAGAAAGAGATCTTGGAGTCATTATGGATAGTTCTCTGAAAACATCCATTCAAAGTTCTGTGGCAGTCAAAAAAGCTAACAGAATATTAAGAATCATATCATAATGCCGCTATATAAATCCATGGTATGCCCACATCTTGAATAATGCATGCAGATGTGGCCCGATCACAAAAAAGATATATTACAATTGGAAAAGATATGGAGAAGGGTAAAAAAATGGGTAGGGGTGACAGAAACTATGTCCTTGCTTCTCAGCAGTTTCTGTCTTGGGGAAAAGAATTGTTTTGCTTAACAGGGGTATGTAACAGCTTCCATATGAGGAGAGATTAAAAATACTGGGACATTTCAGCTTGCAAAAGAGACAGCTAAGGAGGGATATGATAGAGGTCTATAAAATCTTGACTGGTATGGAGAAAGTTAAAAAAGAAGTGTTATTTACTCTTGAGCATAACACCAGAACTAGGGGTCACACAATGAAATTAATAAGCAGCAGGCTTAAAACAAACAAAAATAAGCACTTCTTCACACAACGCACATTCAATCTGTGGAACTCTTTACTAGGGGATGTTGTGAAGGCCAAAATTATAACAGGATTCAAAAAAGAATTAGATAAGTTCCTGGAGAATAAGTCCATCAATGGCTATTAGCCAAGATGGGCAGGGATGCAACACTATGCTCTGAGTATCCCTAGTCTCGGTTTGCCAGAAGCTTGGAGTAGACAACAGGGGATGGATCACTTGATGATTACCTGTTGTGTTCATTCCCTCTGAAGTACCTGAAATTGGTCACTGTTGGAAGACAGGATACTGCTCTAAACCAGTATGGCCATTTGTATATTTTTATGTTCTTATGAGTTACAGAGATAAGGACAAAGTCTTCCAATACAATAACTTTAATTGTCAATTGAGTTATACCAGAAACTTCTTTGCCTATAGAGTCAGGGCCCAGTTTTCAAACAGAATCACCTAATTAAACATACAAATTGAATATTTGGAAACTCAAATTGGTATTTAAGTGTCAGACTTTACCCTGACTCATCCCCTCCACAAGCCCATTGATTTAATTGGTACAGCAGGGAAAGTAGGGAGAAGGAGAGATCCAGTATCTACATTGCATTATGCAGACCCAAGTCCCACCACCCAAACCCCAGACTTCTGAGCACCCTCCCAAAATGTGTCTGTTCTCTTTGCTCATGGTGCAGAGTGGGAAAATTTGACTGTTGACCAAAGTCATGTGTGGGGCCTGATAAATTAAGTGTGCTCAGAGGCCAGCTACCAGATCAGCCCCCCTAAGTTCACACAACACCTTTGTGTGAGGAGGTCTTTAAACTCAGTGGCTAGGGATACCACTTAGGAAGTGGGAAACGGCTGGTTCAAGTTTCTCCTCCACCTGAAGAGAAAAAAGGATTTGAATAGTAATCTGCTACCACTCAGGTGAGTGCAATTTTTTGTGGAAAAATTGGGAAGAGTCCAGCGGAGGGCAACAAAAATGATTAGGGGGCTGGAGCACATGACTTATGAGGAGAGGCTGAGGGAACTGGGATTGTTTAGTCTGCAGAAGAGAAGAATTAGGTGGGATTTGATAGCTGCTTTCAACTACCTGAAAGGGGGTTCCAAAGAGGATGGACCTAGACTGTTCTCAGTGGTAGCAGATGACAAAACAAGGAGTAAAGGTCTCAAGTTGCAGTGGGGAAGGTTTAGGTTGGATATTAGGAAAAAACGTTTTCACTAGGAGGGTGGTGAAGCACTGGAATGGGTTACCTAGGAAGGTGGTGGAATCTCCTTCCTAAGAGGTTTTTAAGGTCAGGCTTGACAAAGCCCTGGCTGGGATGATTAATTGGGTATTGGTCCTGCTTTGAGCAGGAGGTTGGACTAGATGACCTCCTGAGGTCCCTTCCAACCCTGATATTCTATGATTCTATTATTCTAAACTTGTCCTATGAAATATCCTGATGTGGGTCACCCTCAGTCTCTCCTATTGAAGCTGTTCCACTGTGGATAACTAATTAAAGTTTTTGGAGCAACACTGGATCCTGGATCTCCTACCTCCAAGGTGTGTGATTCTGGCAGACTAGGTGCAAGGTCATGTCAAAGCATCAGACCTCACTGAACACTTCCAGTGTGTAGCTGGAAGCCACTTTACTTGTCTATTAGCATAGATCAAAGTGATTGTTAAATGTATAAGAGTGTATTTGGTGTTTAAACTTCATGAAAACTAATGCAAACATTTGCATTGTATGTACCCCTGAAAATAAATAAACCATCAAATGAGAAAGAAGCCTCCTGTAATGCAAGTGAAGATCTTTGACAGGAAAGTGCTAAATTTTGCACATTTGAAGGCAAGTGGTCACTGTGTTTGAAGATCAGAGATCAAAGAATCTAAATTCATTCCTCTCTCTCTCTGCCCTCAAAGAAAGAGCCCACTTGGGTAGTGACCCTGTCAGCTTGGTTTCTGTGAGAAAAAGCTATAAGTGTGGACACAAGGAAAAATTCTTCATCTCTGGGTTGTTTGCATTCTAACAGGGCAGCATAACTGAACCAGATGATGGAGATCTCCAGAATTATTTGGGGTTGCCCTGAAAGACTTTTGGGAAACTGTCAGATTACTAGCTCCCTGCTACCATTTGGAATTATAGACTGAGACTCACCTGTACATATATTTTTACCTGCTTTAACCTCTCTATAATTCTTGTTTCCTTAGTCTTAGCTAATAAACCTTTATTTAGTTTACTAAAGAATTGGCTACCAGTATTAACTTTGCTGTGAGATCTAGTATGCAAATCGACCTGGGAGTGACTGGACTTAACCTGGAATATTTTGTGATTTCTGGTGTAAGTATCACATGGTCCAGCTAACCTGAGTGGCTCTACAGGGACTATCTGTGACTCCATTATAAGACTCTTGTAGTACTTCAGGAGTTCACATTTGTGACTGGCTTGGTGAAGTCTAATTATAGAACATACCACTAGTTTGGGGTTTCTGCCCTGCTTTTGCCAGGCTGCCCTGAAGTAGGAAGATTATAAACCACTCTACACAGCGTGACAGAGTGCTCTAACCACCAGGCTACTCTCTCTCTCTCTCTCTCTCTCTCCTCTCTCTCTCTCTCAGGATTGTGAGAAGGAGGTTGAGAGTTGTGTAGTTGTTGTGGGTTTAATTTCAGGATTTCTCTCTCTATTTTTTTAGCGGGCTTTTGTCTGCCCTTTGGAATGACATGGTCAGCCCAGGGGGGACAGAGACCTCAGTTAATTGTGGATTCTGAGGGGTTAACCTATGCCCATGGGTTGTGGATTTTGCCTCCAGATCTGCATCTGTGAAGAGGAGTGTGTTCTAGCTGTGGGATAGGGGACTGGGTTTAAAAATGTGCAGTATGCCACACACATGAGCAAGGCTGTTGTGTTTGTTGCCACACTTAGCCTTGTTGAGCAGGTAGTTGAGGAGGGGATTATTGTGCAGGTGTTTTTGTCCCTGTAGTGCTCCTCTCAACACCTGCTGTTAAACTCACTATCTCTAATGTTCCTTCTTGTTTAGGAAATGAGCAGTTGGCTAGAGACCTGGTGAGTTGCAGAAAGATCACCAGCCCTATTAGGAGGATTCCTTTGGGCTGTAAAGCCCAAGTGGTTTGGAATATCTTGTACTTTAATAAACAGGTTTTTATGATATTAAATGTTGCTTCCAAAGTGTGAAAAGTTTCCCTGAAATATAGGACTGGGGACTGTGACTATATTGTGTTTGTTGCCACTGAGGACATGGCCTGTTTTCATTGTGGGAATCTGACATATCTGGACAATCTAAGAAGAGGCAGGCTGCCCCCGGGAATGGTGACCCTGTGCCGGGGAGGGGGGTGGGGGGAGGGTTCTGAAAGTGAAGCACAGGGTGGGGTGGCTGAGGCAGAGCCTGGGTCCCAAGAGGCTGCAGATGTCTCTGGGGTTGTTGGTTCTGGGCGGTAAGTGATCCCTTTGCAACCCCTTTGTGGCTCCTGACTCAGGGACCTCTTAGTCTGAACCTGGCTGAAAAACGGAGGCTGAGCCTGTTGCTATGGAATCCATGGCCATGACTGTGGATTCTGGTTTGCTGGCAAAGCCAGAAAAAAGGCAGAAGGGGCTCCAGTTCCTGAGAGTGCTGCGAAGAAGGTTAGTTTGGTCAATGCAGCTGGGAAGCATGCTGTTGAAGGTGCTGTTGAGGGTTGTTGTTGGTTGGGGGCATGGACAATTCTCAGGGAGTAGTTTTGCCCCTGTGGTTCCCACAACCCCTTCCCTCTAGTCTCTCTGAGGTTCCCCCTGTTGAAGTTGATAGTGCCTCTGAGTCTCAGAGTGTGGGGGATGACAAACTCAGATTCTTTGGGTCCTGAACTCCCCGAGTGGGGATATGTCCCAGATGCTATTGGTAGGTTTCTGGATTAGACTAAGGATAAAATGGAGTAGAGGTGGCAGATGGGTTTCCTGACTGTAATCTGTTTTTGTTGTCTGCTCAGTATACTATGAGATGTGTATCTATGTCTGAATTTGACAGACAGAAGTGTTACAGATTGAAAAAAATGGTGACCAAAGTGCATGTCTCTTTGGGGGTTGGACTAGATGACTTCCTGAGGTCCCTTCCAACCCTGATATTCTATGATTCTGATATTCTATGACCAATAGAAATGTTGGGGATTAATGGAAATTTAGTATTTTTGTTTGAGGTTTGGAGGCGGATAGGTTCTGTGTCTGTCTTTTTCTTATTTTTTTCTGATGAGTACTGGTCTGATGGATAATTTTGTATGAGGATCTCTGAATGTGAATGGGTGCAGGGGTGTTAAAAAATGTATGGTTCTTTTTGAATACCTGTCCCAGAAAAAGATGCACACTTTATTTTTGCAAGGCTCGTACACAGATGATAGTAACCAAACTGATTGGCTTGTTGATTGGAGCGGGGAGGTTTTCTGAGTCATGGGTCCACTGAATGCTCAGGGATTGCCATTTTCTTTGCAGATAAGGTGAAGCCTGATTCAATGGTTGTGCAGGAAGTTGTTCCAGGCTATCTATTGATGGTTTGAGCTACTTTTGAACAAAATCATCTTTTTTTATTAATGGCTATGTTCCTGCTGTAGGGAAAGACAGGGTGTGTTTTTTTAGAGCTTGGATGCTCTTTTGACAAATTGTTTGACAAGTAATATTTTAATTCTGGGGGTCAATTTTAATTGTGCTCTTAATAAGAGATTGGAAGGGAATCATTTGGAACTGCAGCCACTGTCTGCTCAGTGACTTTCAACTTTTTTACAGACTTCTGACCTAACAAATGTGTGGCGACATTTTCACCCTTATGTATAGTAGCACATCTGGTTGAATACTAGGACCAGCTCTTTCTCTATGGCCCATTTGTAACATTTTGATATTTTCACTCATGATTTATCTCATTCAGGGGTGGCCCTACACTAGCTGCCAGCAACTGGCGCCCTAGGTGAGCCATGCAATCGGCGCTCCCCGCTCCCAAACCTCAATGGCAGATCTAGGCTGAGGTTTTTGGTAAACTGGGAAACATTTTGCCCCTTTTTTTCCTTTTAATGTTTTTTAAGCGTTTTTGTTTTGTTTTTTTAAACAGTGGCTTAATTATTCGGTTTGTAAGTCCGTCCAACCAACGTTTCTGAAATCAGATAAAATAGAGACACGAAATTTTCAGAATAGATTTGTAAATGACAGCTAGATGATATTTCAGTCTGATTTCAAATAAAAATGCATTACAAATTTAATTATAATTTTTATTATTACAAATACAAAATCATCCATTATGCTATCCTGCTTTAACTGCCATTACCACCACATCCAATATAGAAAGAAATAAGAAAACTCTTGAATAACTTTAACCTGCATTTACAAAACACTCCAAATAAAAAAACACTCTGTGTTCTTAAAACATGACTTTTCTTGCTTTAAGTTTTGAAAATTCAGTCACTAGTTCTTTTGGATCCAGTATTCCAGCTATTTCATGCTCTATTGACATTGTGGCAAGTCCAACCAGTCTCTCTTGCACCATTGTTGAACGCAGATACGTTTTTATCAATTTTGTCTTTGAGAAGCTACATTCCCCACTAGCTACGGAAACTGACGAAGTTAAACAAATGCGTAGAGCTATAAAAATGTTTGGAAAACTGTCTGTGAGTTTATTTTACAAATTTCAGTACTTCTTCAGGAGTGGAATGTTTCTTAAGTTGTCTTGAAAAAGCCTGAAGCTCACTACACAAATCTGTAGCATCAATCATATCTTTTGAATTTTCATGAGTCGATGCTGACTCCAGTTTTATACAAAATTCTCTTATCTGTTTTGCTGCTTTCTTTTGCAAGCTGTGGATATCATATAGAAAGCCAAATACTGACTCTAGCTGCTGCATCTGTTGAAATCTTTCGTCAACCGTATGAATAGCAGTATCAAGGACTGCGAAGTAGAAATTAACTTTGAACCTTTGTTTTGGATTCTGAATGTGTCTGGATTCTGGTGTGTCTCATCCTTCATATGAAAACTGCTGTTTCTTTTGCTGAATGTGAACTGGCTCTGGTTCAAATACTGTCAGAAAGTCTATTTCTTCAGCAAGCTCGAGAGAATCTGCCAGTGTTCTTTCGAACCCTTCATCACTTCGGAATTCCTCCAGAATATTTTTAGCTTGCTGCAGTTTTTGAATAGCAGAATGTATGTTCAAGTTCTTTTCCTGAAGCTGCTTACTAGTGAGGTTAATCTCAAAAAGGATATTATACCACAAAATGAGTGAAGTCACAAATTTAAACTTGGAAAGGCCATTTGCAAGAGCTTCTGCAACTGAATGTGCCGTTTTGCCAGATGATCCAATAAAGGTATTATAATCAGAAATTTCAAGTAGGGCATCATAAATGTTTCCAAGTTCATAGTGAAGAGGCTTCAAAGCATCAATGTGACTCTCCCATCTTCTCTGACTAAGTGGTTTCACAGTTAGAGAATTCACATGGTGAGTCAGAATCTCCCAATGGCGTGTTGAGCCTGAGAAAAACACATAAACACGTTGTACCAGGTCAAAGAAACTTCTTGCCTCCAAACAGCATCTAGTAGCATCATTGACAATCAAATTCAGAGAATGTGCACTGCACGGAATGAAAAAGGCCCTAGGATTGATTTCCATCATTCTCCTTTGCACACCATTGTCTTTACCCTTCATATTACTCCCATTATCATAGCATTGGCCACGTAAGTTTTCAACATATGATGACATTGGTTCAAGCTCTTGTAAAATAGTTTCAGTCATAAATTCTCCAGTCGTCTCCTTCAGTAGTACGAAACCCAAAAAATGTTCCTTTATGAGCACTTCAAAACCTGCAGACATTTCCTTATCCATTTGTTCAAAATTACTCACATCTGCTGTACAGTCCAGTATTATTGAAAAGTATTTTGCAGAATGGGCAGCTTCTACAATTTTCTTTTTAATGACATTTGCTAGGATTTTAATCAGTTCATTCTGCATATTTTTTCCTAAGTAATGAACCTGTGTTTCATGATCAGTTATTTTACATAGATGCTCCTTCATGACTGGATCAAACAAAGCTAGGCATTCAACAAGTTTTAAAAAGTTTCCATTACCCGGAGTGTATAATTTTTCATTTCTATCGCAGCATGCTAAATTTTGCCCACTGAGAACTCTCACTAAAGCAATCAGATGCTCTAATATCACTGCTCTACAGCCAAAATGCTTCTGAAACAAATGTAGTCAAACTTTACTAATTCTGGGTCACTGAGAATGAAAATGATGCTTAAAATTGTTGATTGGCTCTAGTTTTCAAGATATGCTATTGGGTCAGTATATATGACCCTTGACTTGGGAATGGCTGAGGATAAGTGAGTTATAAAGGGAAGGGATCTCAATTTAAACCAGAAATGACTAAAATACATCTTTGACTGGATCTATGAATAAATCTATGACTGGGTTTGGACAGTACTTGCTTTTTAGGCAAAAAAATGAATGATGCAATCTGAAGCGGGTATTGCATCATACATGATATGAATTGCATCATGTTATTCCTAGAAGTCATGGCTGATGCAATCATAACAAAGCTTACATCACCCTGCTGAACAAATTGTCCTATTTCAGCTCTAGAAATCATACAGTGTCGTGCTCTCTTATTTGTCAGTGTTTGATTTTGCAAAGGGACACATTTCTGTTTAGCCAAAGTGAGCAGAGATGCCTAGTACTTGTGTGAACAGTGCAGATAACTTCTGCTGTGTTTGTGGTGAAGTGACTTTTGCATCACAAAAGCGCAGTATAACCACTATGGTTAAGAAAGCCTATCACCTTTCTTTTGGCTGCAAAATTGGAGATCAGGACAAGAGGTGGGCCCCACACGTATGCTGCAACACTTGTGCAACAAATCTTCGCCAGTGGTTGAACAGGAAAAGGAAATCTATGCCTTTTGCAGTGACAATGATTTAGAGAGAACCAACAGATCATACCAGCAATTGTTACTTCTGCATGATGCCTCCAGTTGGGAAAGGTGTGTCAAAGAAGAAAAAGTGGACTGTGCATTATCCAAACATTCCATCAGCTATACGCCCAGTACCCCACGGAGAAGGACTGCCGTTTCCTGATGCACCAGAATCATTCTCACTTGAGTCAGATGAGGAAGAGGAAGAGGATGAAACTTCTGGTCCTGAACCATCAATGTCACAGGACCCACATTTTCTCCCATCCTCCTCCTCTGAACCACACCTCATAACACAAGGTGAACTGAATGACCTTGTCAGGGATTTGGAACTACCCAAGAGTAAGGCAGAGCTGTTGGGCTCCAGACTACAGCAGTGGAATCTCCTGGCAGGTGATGTTAGGGTTTCCATGTTCCGTGACAATCAAAAGGATCTTGTCCCATTCTTCTTCATGGAAGGTGATCTTGTAGCCTGCAACAACATCAATGGTGTGATGGCAGCCCTCGACATCGTTCACAATGCAGATGAGTGGAGACTGTTCATTGATTCATCAAAGACGAGTCTTAAAACTGTTTACTGCATAATGGCAATGTTTTGCCATCAATTCCAGTTGGTTATGCAGTCCATATGAAGGAAACCTATGACAACATGAAACAACTTTTGAGGTGCATAAACTATGACCAACCTCAGTGGCAGCTTTGTGGCGATTTGAAGGTTGTTGCTCTCTTGCTTGGTCTGCAGACTGGATACACAAAGTACTGCTGTTTTCTCTGCAAATGGGATAGTCGTGCAAGAGATTCCCACTACATCAAGAAAGATTGGCCACTCTGACAGTCATTGGAGCCTGGGAGGAAAAGTGTTCAGCATCCACCACTTGTTGAATCAAGGAAGATTTTGTTACCACCCTTACACATCAAGCTGGGTCTGATGAAGAACTTTGTCAAGACCACTGACAAAACACAAGCAGCTTTCAAGTACCTCCGTGGAAAATTTCCAAGGTTAAGTGAAGCTAAGATAAAGGAAGGAGTTTTTATTGGTCCTCAGATTCGGGAACTTCTTCGAGATGATGCATTTGACCATGCACTGTGTGGCAAGGAAAATACGGCATGGAAAGCCTTCCAGTTAGTGGCAATAAATTTTCTCAGAAACAACAAGGCAGACAACTACAGGTTGTTGGTGGAAACCTCCTCAAGGCATACAAAAGCCTTGGTTGCAACATGTCACTAAAGATACATTTTTTGCACTCTCATCTAGATTTTTTTCCACCGAAGTGCGGAGCAGTGAGCGACAGGTAAGGCAAGCGATTTCACCAGGACATTGCAACAATGGAGAAACGCTATCAGGGCAAATGGAGCCCATCAATGCTTGCAGACTATTGCTGGACAGTGACAAGAGATGCTCCATTTAATGAATATAAGAGACAAGGCAAGAAGTGCCGAGTAGACACTGAATAGGACTAAACTATGCACATAATAGTTTTTTGCCTTTTGTTTCATAATAAATTTTATTTATATAACCCGTCTGCTGATTTTTAAAGTGTTACATAAACAGGACAGGTGAAATATTATCATGTAAAGCAACCATAAACACATGAAAAGACCTAGGTTTACAATTTATGATTTTACTCTACTATCTACACAATATACACAGTCATAAAATGTAAAAACTTAAATATCTTAGAAACAGTAGCCAATCAGTTGTTTTAATTGTCATATTTGAATTCGGCACATCAAAATATATAATAAATAGCACATTTTATCTCTGAAGCAGACGACTTCTCAAAAATTGTAGACCAGTGTATTTGTTGCCAATATTCTTTTTTTCCTTGATCACATGTAAATTTTCTTCATCAATAGTCAGAGGGGTAGTCGTGATAGTCTGGATCTGTAAAAAGCAATAGAGAGTCCTGTGGCACCTTTAAGACTAACAGATGTATTGGAGCATAAGCTTTCATGAGTGAATACCACGCATGCATCTGACAAAGTGGGTATTCACCCACGAAAGCTTATGCTCCAATACATCTGTTAGTCTTAAAGGTGCCACAGGACTCTCTGTTGCTTCATCAATCGTTTTTCCTTTTTTCAATTGTAATTCAAGTTCTTTCCAATTTTGAAAACATTCCAAATGTTCTATACTTCTTTCATGGGAAGATAGAATTGAAGATATGTTTTTCCAGTCCTTCGAACCGTTTTCAATAAGTGATGTACCAGTTGCTTGATTTCTAAACAACTTGCAGCAAAAGCAAAACACAGGGTCCTTCAACACTGAATATTGTAACCAGTTTCGATGAATGTCTTCCCCATTATTGAGTTTCCTCTTGTAATGCTGAGCAGAGAATTTTCTTTTATTTCTATCCTCAGGGAAGGGAAATTCATGAACTTGTTCGGGTCCATGTTCCATGAGAATTTGCCGCACACTGTCATCACATCTGGGCCATGAAGCTGGGTCTCCATACTGTAACTTGTTTGTAACTTCCTCATCCTTTCTTCCTTATGCTTCATTTACTTCAATTTATGCATGTATCTCTGAAGGTGAATACATTTTCTCCACTTCCATATCAGTCTGATGCTGTGAGCTGCCTTCATCTAGAAGTGTTTCCATCGTATTGAGTTTCCAAACTGCTTTTTTGTGGATGTGAGGCTGAGCTATCCTCATCTTGAAGTAATATACCTTCATCTTGTTTCAAACTGCTTCCATGTGGATATGAGCTAACCTCCTCTCCAAGTAAACTTCCTTCATCTGGATGCTGTGAACTGCTTCCATCTTTATTTGGATTGAAGAGAAGATATTTCAGGAAGGATCCCTGCTGTTTTGCTTCATCCTTTTCCTTCTCAGCTTTTTGTTTATGATACTCAGCTCCTGAGGGTTTTCTTTTTGTTCTTTCTGCCATGGGGCATTTGAATATTATTATGTACTATGCTCCCAACTGCAAGCATTATAGCGTTAAGGATGATTGACACACCACATGGTTGGTGATTTAAACCACATTGCAGCCATCCCAACATGTCTTTTCACTGTTTAAAGGTTCAATGATTAGTAACATACACTTACTTATCTATTAAAACAGTTAGTTACAGCGTTTACATGGAAACAAAATGACCTTTTTTGACATTATAACCCAACACCGGTTGTTTGGAAAGTAATCCCCTTCCTCATCGTTACCCGTTTGGAGTGTGATATCATCACTTTCGTAGTCTATTAAGCATGAACACTGTTCCTTTTCTTTTATGGACCTTATTTATTACATGTGAAACAGTTATAACAAAGAAAAGTTCATAATTATACAGCCCGATAATAACACTAAGGTTTAATAATGCTTAAAGATACTCACATTTTGGATTTATAATGCTGAAAGATGTTATTCTTTATTCTTTGTCACAAAGAAACACAATTTTCCACAATATTCGCTCGATTCTTAACCATCTACCCGCGACGTGTGTTAAAATGACCGTTTGACATGTATCAACTCGCAATATCTCCGCTCTATATGAATTTCTGGCTATGCAACCTTGATGTATATTCTAATTAGGTGTCACTAGCATTGCAGCTCTTGCCGCTGGTGGATGTATTTAATTGTGGCTGAGTTATTGCTTATCAAATTTGCGGAGTGGGTCATCTTGACCCTACATCACAAATTGATTTTTTTTTGGCAAAAATATTATTTATTTTTGCAGTAAATAAAAGATTTTACACATTAATAAATTTTCATAAATGTAGCAAAATGAATTATAATTCATATTCCCTCTGTATGCGCACGGAAATTGAAATAATGACATCTTCGTTATTTTATTTGTATTTATTTCATCTTTTTAAAATTTGATTTCCCCCTCTCAAATTTGGCACCCCATTTAACTTGGCACCCTAGGCAACTGCCTAGTTCACTTATATGGATGGGCTGCCCCTGGTCTCATTTGCTTTCTCGCAAATGAGACAAATGTCCCTACCAGAATTTCAGAACATGGTTTGGTTTTATCTGTATAATCTCTTCCCTCTATTCAGGACTGTCTTCCATGCAGGCATTTTAACATTCACATTTTATAAGATGTTCACTTTCAGGACCCTTCAATTATTTTGGGGGAGCGTGGGTTGCCTCACAGGATGTTTTCCTCTCCTTGAGGGAATAGTGGGAGGTGGGTAAAGTTAATATTAAATGTTTTTGTCAGCAATACATGCAGCAGACAACCCTGGGCCTCTGTTCAGAAATAATTAGAGTTGGGGACTGTGGAACTTGAAAAAGCCGTTCCTGGTAGTAATGATGCTGAGTTGCAGGATAGCCAAGTTCAGGGTGCACTGGTTAGGGTCTGGTTTCAGGGCCTTTCTCAAATGGATGCTGCTACTCAGTTTTTATTCTGGCCTGGAAAGGAAACATGCAGAGAGGAAGATGAATGGCCATTTAAAGACATCGTTGGGCCAAATGTTTTCAAATCCTGTGGGTATTAGAAATTTTGTTGTGAATATTTTCTCAGACCTGTATTCATAGAGCTTGTGTGTCTATATAAGATTCAGCAGCTCTTTGAGGATCTTCCTAGGATCTCAACGTTGGTTGTGGACAGACTTGAACAGGACTTGACACTCTCAGAATTGATTTCTGCCCTAAGTGGCTTTGCTTCAAGGAAGGCACCTGGTATTGATGTTTTGCCTATTGATCCTTCTTCGGCCTCACTTGCTCCAGCTGTTTCAGGAAAGCATCAGCAAGAAGATATTACTACGTAGTTGTCATCAAGCAGTTCTTACCCTGTTGCCTAAGAAGGTGGATCTTGGGGAGGTAAAGAATTGGAGACATGTGTTCCTGCTTTGCTCCGACTATATATATATATATATATTTTTTTTCAAATTTCTTGGCAAATAGACTGAAAACTGCGATTGGTTCAGTTGTGCACCCTGAACAGACCTATTGAGTCCCCAACAGGTCCATTTTTGATAACTTTTTATTATTGCTTGATGTAATTTTGGCCTCAAAAATGTTTGATTTGCATGTTGGGTTGATTTCTTTTGAACAAGAGAAGGCTTTTGGTCATGTAGATCATGGATTTTTGTTTCGTAATTTGTGCTTTTGGTTTTGTGTTTGTCTCCTGCATTCAGTATATATATATATATATATAGTCTATTAAGGTGAATGGGGTTTTGAGTGCCCCCTTTCCAGTCTGCAGTGGAATCAGTCAGGGTTGTTCCCTCTCTGGGTTACATTATGCTCTTTCTATCGAGCCTCTGTTATGCATGTTGTGAAAGCACCTTTCTGGCCTTTTTCTCCCTGTTCCAGCTTGTACTCTAGTGAAAGTCTTTGCATATGCTGACGATGTGGCTATTTTTATTACTCGTGATTATGTTGTCCAGGTTTTGATGGAATGTCAGCACTCTTTTGAGCAGGCTTTCTCAGCTCGCATAAATGGATGGAAGATTACACTCCTGCAGGGGGCTTGAGTGATCTCCCACCCCCTGACTTTGTTGGGGTCTATTCTGGAGCTGAACTGGCTTTAAGAAACTAGGAATTATGCTAGGTGCAAATGATATTTTGTGTCAGAATTGGGAGGGAATTGTGGAAAAGTTGGAGGGGGTTCCAAAGGTGGAGGTGCTCTTTGTCTCTACTCTCCTTCCAAAGCTAGGTGTTAGTCATTAATAATGTATTTGCCTCTATGTTGTCGCATCAGTGTATTGTTCTGAATCCCCCTTCACTCTTGTTAGAAAAAGTTCAGAAGGATTTTTTTTTTTAACTTTTTCTGGTCTGGCCATTATTGGCTGAGGCAGAATACTTTGTACATGCCTGCTGTAGAAGGGGATCAAGCTCTCATTGATCTTTTGAGCAGAGTTGCTACTTTACAGTTACAGTCTTTGCAGCATCTGTTCTTTGGGAATGAGCCTGTTCCTTGTAAGCAGATGGCCTTTCATTTTGTTTGGTGGTCTAGGGGGTTGGATTTTAATTGGGAACTTTTTGCCGGACCCTCGGTGCCTCAATTTTGAGGTGTTACTCAGTTTTATCAAAGCCCTTTTAATGCTTGGAGATTTTTAGCTGAGGATGCAGGATAGGAGGCTGGAGTTCCCAGGGCTCCTTGTTAATTCTTTGTTTATAACCCTGCCATGAGGATTCCCAGCATTGTTTCCAGGAGTCTTGTCTCTTCCCTTATTGCAGCAACTGTAACAAAACTGGTTTATTTAATTGATGTTTATAATTTTACATGGGTCTCAGTGGATAACTTGGCTGTCAAGATTGGTTTTCATTCCATTTGCTGGGTCTCTTGGTTTTTATCAGTGGAGGAATCAGCCCTTCTTAGGGCCACAGTATTGCCAGGGTAGACAGTTGCTTCCTTGAGCAAGCCATTCCTGACTATACCAATGTTGCCATTTTCTTGCCTGTTGTTCCTGCTGTGAACTGGGATATTGACAATCCTAGCAGCTTGCTTGTCTTCAATGGGCCTTCTGAATTTGGATTTGTTTTTTATACCATGAAGGCCTGTGTGAATGTGTTTGTTCAGTCTTCCATCACTTGTTTGATCATCATTATATCTCTGTCAGTGTGTCTATCCTTCTTCCTGCCTGAGCTTCCCACTGGTGCTTTAATACCAAATTATTACAGGGCTTGAATTTCAGCCTGATGTTTGCTGTGTTTTGGGACCATTGGTAGCTGCTCAAACCCCTGTATGATTCCCTGAGACAGTGGTGGGATATTGGAAAGGTCCGAATAGAAGTATTGTGCCAGCAGTATAACTAGCTGCCACACCGTCTTTGCATCAGGCACCAAGGGCCCTGGATCTTGTGCTTTCATGGCAACCTTAAAATGGGAAACGTGGTGCAGAGTCACCAAACTTTAACTGAAAAGCACCCTCTCATGATGGGCTTGTTGGAAGAAAAGGTTCAAGGAGCCCTGGTTCGGGTTGATTTCACTCAGTTCCTACAAGGTTCTTTTTTTGAGTTGGAGAAAAGTCTATGGACTGTGAGCAGATTTTTTGCCTATGGCTGCTGGATGGTCGTCTGATGGCTGACCCTGCTGTGATCCAGAAAACAGCTGTTTCTTTTTACAGTACTCTGTACTTGCCTGAAGCCTGAGATGTGCTGGCAATGGAGGATCTGCACCAGTGGTTACCCTGTCTTACTGGTGAGGACCAATGGTGCCTGGATACCCCACTGCCACTGCAGGAGTGCTTTCTTGCTGCCCAGCAGCTCTCTACAGGCCAGGCCAAGGTACTGATGGGCTGCCACCTGAATTTTACAAGCATTTCTGGCATCTCATCAGTCCTGACTTTTTTCTAGCGGTGCTGGAGTATGCCCAGAAGAAAAAACTGCTCCTCTGATGCCAATGTGCAGTGATCACCCTGTTTCACTAAAAAGGGGATCTGTGTGACTTATAGAACTGGAGACCTATTTCTCTTCTGTGTTCTGATTATAAGATTTTATCCAGGGCCTTAGCTGAAGGACTGTCTGTATTCTTTGATACACCCTGATCAAACATATTGGTTCCCAACCACTATATTTTTTCTAATTTGTTTTTAATTTGTGTTTTTACTGTTAGCAGTCTTTGTAATCAGGATGTGGGGCTTGTTTCAATGGACCAGGAGAAGGGCTTTGATAGTATTAACCATAGTTACCTTTTAAAAACATTAGAAACTTTAGGATTGAGCCAGTGGTCTCTTCATGTATTTCTTTATTGTACCGTAATGTTTTTTATGATGTAAAGATTAATGGGGGTCTTAGCCACTGCTTCCCAGCTCACAGATGCATTCATCAGGGGTGTCCTCTGTTTGGAATGCAGTATGCTCTTAGGTTGGAGCCATTCCTGCACATCCTCAGAAGCCATCTGACTGGCCTTTCTGTGCCAGGGGTGCTGGATGCATTTCTGGGTTCATCTGTTAGTCTATGCTAATGATATCTCAGTTTTTATCACATCTGACAGTGATGTGCAGGCACTTTGTGCTTGTTTGCAAGTGTATGAACAGACATCTTCTGCCCGCATTAACTGGGCTAACAGCAATTCAATCGCACTGGGATCTTGGCAGTTTAGTGGTCCCCCTTTTTTGCCCCAACAATTGCAATGGGGCACCTTTTGGATTAAGATGTTGGGGGTCTTTTTTGCATCTGAACGATATAAGCTCAGGAACTGGGAAAGGGCTGAGGAGAAGGCGCAAGATACCTACAGAAATGGCACTGGCTCCTTCCTGGATTCTTTTTTGGGGGACAGGATTAGATTGCCAAAAATCTTGTGGCCTCAGTCTTGTGCCACCAGCAAGTGTGTCTGGACCCTCTCCTGGGCCTTTTCAACCTGATTCAGAGGCATTATTAACCATTTTTTAATAGTTCACTGGTTGTGCCCTGCTTTGCTATTCCTGCCATTAGATGAAGGGGGCCAGGGGCTCATTGATTGAGTCAGCAGGATGGTGGCCTTTTGCCTCCAATCTGTTCAGCAGTTGCTACACCCTGACTCCCTGCTGGCCTGGAAATCCCTTGCCTCTCTCTGTTGCAACATGATGGGGGAATAGACTTTGACTCTCACCTATTGTTGCTGGCACCAAGTTGATTACAGAGTCTAGATTTGCCTCCATTCTATAATGGTCTTTTTAATGCCTCGTGACTTCTACAAAGCATGTGACAAAACCAGGCATTTTCCAGTTTATGGCTGTTGGAAGAGTCACTGTTTTTTAACCCACTTTTCCTTGCTGAAGCTCTCTCTTCAAGGAGCCTGTTTTATGCTTTTGCTCAGGCTGGGTTCTCCAAGCTGTCCCACCTGATTGTTCTTAGCTAGTCAAGCTGGAAGTCAATGACAGTTCTTCCTGTTGAGACCAAAATCCAGTCTGTGCGTTTTTTGGATAAGGTCCTTGCTGAATTCTATGCGGCTCTCCCTCAGCAGGCTGCTCAGTATTTGTGGAAAGTTTTTGCGGGGATTGTTCTTCCAGGGGGCTTCTGTGTTCCCCCCACTATCTGTCTCCCCCTTTTGCAACCATGAACAAGCAGCAGCTCTATGGTATGTATGTCAAGGTGCAGCATTATGCCACTCTCTCTGATCTCCCTGCTACAGCCTGGAGGATGCCTCTGTCTCTGGGTGACTCTATGGTCCTGGCTTGGAGGACATTCTACAAACCTCTTCTTCTGAAGCACTCTGGTGACTTGCCGTGGAAGGTCCTGCACAGCATCACAGCAACCAAACATTTTGTGCACCACATTATCCCTGAGGTATCTGAACAGTGTCTCTTTTGCTCAGCTTCAGACACAGTGTTTTGTTTTTTCCTATATGCCCCTGTTTGAGTCCTTATTTTGTTTTTTTGCAGCAGCTTTTCAGTGGTTTGGGACTGGTTTTCTCAAGCCTCTGTTTGTTCTTGGAGTGAGACACATGGCTTATATTCAGCTGGTTTCCTGCCTGGCTAACTTCTTGCTGTGTCAGATAAAACTCACAGTTTTGAAATTTCACCAGAACAGAATGGCCAGGGTAGAGCTGTGTGAGGTGCTAGGGCTGTTCCAGGCACTGATTGTGGCCCAGCTGTGGATTGATTACACTTTTTATAACTTGATTTGTAACCTGGACACTTTGCAGTTGACTTGGTGTGTTAACAATATTTTGAGTGAACTTGTGATGATGCTTTAGTTATCCATGTTTAATGTTCATTTAAGGTGTGTTTTGCTTTATTGTATTCATGTTTTTTTGGGTATATCTTGTCATTTTATAAAAATTCATAGTTTTTAATGAAATTCTATGTGAATAAAGGTGTTTTTCATGTCATCTCTCTATGTCTGTCTTTCTCTGGTCTAAATGACTTTTTAAGAGAGAGCGAGAGAGAGCACCCACCTCCTCTCGTATCACAATGCCTATCTCCTTTTATGTATTTAGATTATGTGGTTAGCATCGTATTTCAAAATGTATTTTTTGTTTTTCTTTCATTGTATCAAAATGCTTCAAAACCTACTGCTAATAAGCCAGATATTTTTGGAGTAGTGTTGTAAAATATATCATATACCCATTCTACAACCCACTTAAGCACATGCCTAACTTTATTCACATACTTAAAGTTAGATATATGCTTAAGTAGCTTATTGAATCAGGGCCATAGTATATAAATGATTATTTTAGAAGTTAATCTTCCTGTTTAAGTAGGACTTTCCCCCTTCTATAATGTCATTTTGCTTTTGAATCAATGAAAAATAATAATGTGTAAAAAACATTGAGATCCTGTATGAAAGGTACACAGAAACTACATTGATAGGTACAGTATAAAACGTGATGATAGAGCAGGTTAGAGATGGTCTAAATAATACTCAGTCCTGCCATGAGTGCAGGGGGCTGGACTAGATGATTTCTCGAGGTCCCTTCCAGTCCTATGAGTCTATGATTCTATTATAGACAGACAGACAGATAGATACATCTTGATTTACATGTTCAAAGAACTCTAATAGATTAGTTGGACATGATTTTCTATTGAAGAAACTGTAATTATTACACCATGTGGTGGGCCTGGCACCGCAGCATCCCTTTGTGGCAGGGGTGGGATGTGGTGTCGGCGCCTCGCCACTCTCAAGTTCCCACGCCCTTCTCTCTGTGGGTGGCCAGTCATGCCCTAATGGCCTCCTTCCACACAATCACCCCGGCCAGTGAGGTAGTGCGGCCTATCGTCCGGAGTCTGTGTACCTTGCCCCAAGTACCCGGGATATGTGGCCCAATGGCCAGAGTCCACGTAAATCACTCCCTGCATGGGAGTAGTGCAGCTTAATGGCCGGAGTCTATAAAGTACCCCTTGTAAGCAGGGTAGTGTGGCCTACTGGCTGGAGTCCATACAACTCGTTCCCCCACATGGGAGCAGTGCAGCCTAGCAGCCAGAGTCCTTACAATCCTCTCACGGTTCGGGGGTGAGGTGGTAGGGGGACCCGGGCCTGCCCTCTTCACCGGGTCCCAATCCAGGGCCCTTGGTAGTGGCAAGCTCCCCTTACCACCCGCTCGGCAGGGATCAACATGCTGAGCGCCTATGCGACTCTAACGCCATTTTCCTCTAAAGTTCCCCTGGGTCACTTCCTACCATAAATGCCAGGTTCTCTGCTGAGGGAAGGGGGGAGGGAGGGGTGTGTTCTCTGGTCTGTCCTCCTACTGTGACGTCCTCCTCCATCGGGGTATCAGGGAGTGTCCCGGCTTGGCTGGCTTCCGGATCCTGGCACACAGGCGCTCCCTCCTCAGGAGCTAGCAGCATGTCTCCTTCTCCTCCAGCGGTCAGCTCAGACTGAGCTGTTCTGCAGGCTTTTATACCTGTTTTCCAGTTGGAGCATGCCCAGCAGAGCTTCCGGGGCGTGGCTTCCTCTGCTAGGAAAGAAGGGTTAACCCCTGTGGTACCAGTACAGGGCCACTCTGCCCCATCACACACCCTATCATATCATGATTGTTGAGGTGCTTTATTATTCTATTTTTAATAATTATTTCAACCAATTTACCAGGTATAAATGTGACGCTCACTGGTCTATAATTCCTAGAGTGACCAGATAGCAAGTGTGAAAAATCGGGACAGGGGTGGGGAGTAATAGGTGTTTACATAAGACAAAGCTCCGAATATTGGCACTGTCCATATAAAATTGGGATATTTGGTCACCCTAGTAATTCCAGAGAGCACCCTAAGGACTTTTGAAATATAGATAAAATTTTTGCTACTAATCCTCTGATGTAGTAGCTATTTTTAATGAGAGATTGCACATTTGTGCTAGGTAGCTTGGCCACTTCATACTTACGCTCCTTCAGAATTCTTGGGTGTACTCCATCTGGGCCTGGTGACTTTTTTTTTTTTTTTTTTAATTTATCAATTTTCTCCAGCAATTTTCTCTTTTGACACCTGAGACTCTGAGAGTGTCTCATCATTATTACTAGAACAAAGTACATCCTGGATGGGTATCTCCCCAACATCATTCAATATCAAGATTGATGCAAAGAAATCACTTTGCATATCAGCATTTTCCTTATCTTCCTTAATTGTCCCCTTTAACTCCTGGTGACCCAATGGACCCACAATTACTTTCACAAGCTTCCTGTTCCTGTTACACTTAAAGAATTATTATATCTATCTATCTAGCTAGCTAGCATGTATTTAGATAGATAGATTGATAGCTAGACTATACACAAACACACACAATGTTATGTAATATATTACATATTGTATATGTTTGCATATAATCTGTATTCTATTGCATGTTATGCTATTTTAGTATTATACCTATAATATTTTGATATGCAATTTTGATATTTTACAAAATTCATATTCCTTTGATACTACACTTACTTTCAGAAATGAAATACTGAACATAAGAAAAACAAAACAACCATACAAATAGTTTTGAATTATTTTGCAAAATAAATGGCTGTTTACTTGTTAAGCTGTCAATCAAGTAGACATCAGCAGACTGGATCTAAATTTCTGGTGATCTAAAACAATGCATCAGCCCAACTACTTCAGTCCTCAGCTATCTATCAGGCATACAAATGAGTATTTTTAAAACAATGTGGATGTTCATTTTTCTGTTTTTTTAGATTTTGGATTTCAAATATATTCGTATTGACTCCCATTACAGTATCAAATTAAAACAATTTTCTAGAATGAACCCCCCCCCCCCATCAGAGTACACCGCATGCTTTATTTAGCTAATAATCACCAGGGTCGTCAGTAAAGAAGTGTGGAAGAGATCAAGCCGTATGGAAAAGAATAATGTCTAATAGGGCAATATCCTTTTCAGTTTTTATTCTTAATTTAATTCTGGCACTAACTGCACAAACTAAAAAAGATAGTGCCAACTTTGGAGAATAAAACAAGGATGTTTGCTTTGTTTTGTTTAGTGTTATGTGTTTAAAATATTAAAGATAAACATTTAAAATATCCTTGGAACAGTAGGTTCTGAATACCCTTCATGATAAATCTTACTTCCTCCATTCCTCCACATAGCAGTGTAAACTGCAAAAGCTTTATAAATCTAGTGACTTTTCTTGTAAAGTTAGTGACAGGCATAGTTCACAAAACAAACTTCTTCAGGGATGCTGAAAATGACAACACAAAGGGCTAGCCTCATGTCACAGGCATTGTCTTTTATTGTACTTGACATTGTGTCAGAGGCAGTGACATGAGTGCTCTCACATCCCTACCTCTGTAATAGCAGCTATGCTCTGCTGAGATGTAACAAATTCCATTCTTCTTCTTCTTCTTCTTCTTCTTCTTCTGCTCCCAAAATGACAAAGTTTTTCCACAGAACAAAGAGTAAAATCCCTATCCACGCCAACCAAGAGCTCAAACTTCACAATTTTTAAAATAACTTTTCTAACTGAATTATTAATGGTAGCTAAAGTAAACACACATCAAGAAAGTCCATCCATTGTGGAGATGCTCCAAATAGAGATTCTAGTTTACTTTACACTTGTATCTACTTGATCTTCCTTAACCTATGCATCTATCTTTAAGCCAAATCTCCAGCATGGTTACTGAGCTTTCTTGACTAAGTAATGTCCAGTTTCAAGTAGAATTAATTTTATAAGGCACAAATTCCATAATGCTCCTGAAGATCATATTTTAGAGGATAAAGTTACCCTTTCAACCTGTTTAAGGATTTACTGTCATCCAAGGTGATGGTGTCTGCCATTACAGAGTTATTTCAGAAGCTATCCTTTAAATACATTATCTAGCCCACTGCGCCTTCAGGGTTTCAAACACCACCACCCTGCTCAGAATTTCCCAAATGAACACTGAACAAATTCAATCACTCTCTAATTTCTTTGTAAGAAACACTTCCTGGTGGTGTTTGTACATGTGGAGAAAGGTCTGCAGTAAGGAGAAATATTTAGCAATCTTAATAAAGTCTTAAAACTCTTGGATATTATTCTCTCAACTATGCAATATAGGGAATGTTCTCAGATGTCTGGACAATGTGAGTGACTGCCCACTAAAGAACTAATAAGTGTCAGAATACAAAATAAAGCCAATTTGCTTCATTTTGCATAGAACTTTTAAGCTTGTGGTCTAGGAAATGTGTTTTGTTACCTTATAACCACCTGTCACTTCAAACTATATAACACCATTTGCTAGACAGAAAAATTAAACTGAAAATTCTCAGAGGATCACTTTAAGGAATGAATTATAAACAAGTGAGAGGAAGTTGATGTAGACAAATATTATTTATATCACAAACCAAACCAACATTATTTACCCTTCTTCTCTCAGCACTGATATTCCAAAAGACACAGATCTATCTATCTATCTATCTATCTATCTATCTATCTATCTATCTATCTATCTTTAAGTTTTAACTCACATATGTTCTCATTTAAGAACCATCGCTGCTATTATGGAACTGAGTTTTTTGTTGTCTGCAAGAAAAGGGTTAATATATTTTCCTCTTCTCCTCCTCCCTTTGTTTTTTGTTGGTTTTTGTTAATTTTGAATGAACAGATGTAGGCCAAACTGATTAGAAATTGTTTAATACTCCTGAACATGGTTCTTCTTATGAGATTATTCTGAATTTAGAACACATTGAGCCAAATTCAGAGACTATAAAGGTCTATTTCACTCATCACAGTATAAGATTGAATGGTGCCTATTCAGTTTGTAATTTGGACATTTTTAAAGTTAAAACTATATGAAGAAGAGAGCCTCTTCTAATCCTAGGTGAGTATCCCATTGATTTGACATAGCACTAAAAATACTAGCCTTGCTGATAAAATGCAGTAGTTATTTTTTACTGAGATTCATAGACCAGGAAGATGAAAGTTTTATGTTACTGTAGTGATGCGGATGTATATGCTCTTCTTCCAAATACCTAAAGCCACTCAATGGAATGGATCATTGTTTTAAATAGATCTTGTGTTTACAAAAATAACTCCTCCACTTTGTGATTTTGTTAGTACATTCAATGCTGTGCATAGGTCTCACAGCAATAACAACTATTTCTAAGTGTCATTTATAGAGCACCTTATCCATTTTTATTTTAAATATAGCTATCTAATAACCATTCCTCAGTTCCCTGGAAGCTTATAAATCTTGACCTGAAAAGACATATTGACTAAAAGTAAATCAGCAATCACCAAACGAAACTTCTCAGAACCAACAGGGATACATTCTTAAGCTAATTGCTTAATGTCCTCCTGACACTTAGTTCCTTACATTTATATAGCTGAAGCAGGTTTGCTTGGCTTCAGGTTACTCTTAGTCATTTTCCTATTCATCATATTCAGAGTTAGATTTGGTTTGTTTCCTTAAGCTGTGCATAAATCTAATAAAACCAATATGCCTCATACGCCATACATCTTCTAGCACACTTCAATATTTTAAGGCTACTTCATTTCAGTTAATATTCAGTTTCAAAAGAACATAGCCACAATAAATCATGCTTTATTTTAAATAACTTTCACTTCCCATGAAAACTCCTATTGAGGAGTCTGAGCTTAGGCTTTGCTGTTAAGCATACATGTGGCACCTCTAATCAGGGGCAGAGCAACACAGTGAGTATCTATAGGCCTAATTTTATATTTTCTCACTTCCATCAATATTCTTAACTCTTTACTCTTGATGTGCCACAACTCAAATATCAAAGGGGCTTTTTGTAGTGATGGATCTTCTTGGACAGCTCTGTTGCTCCTCCTTCCACACCACCTCTCTGCCACCACCTAAAGCCTGTTTTACCACTGTATACTTGAAAATAAAAGTAACAGAGAGTCCTGTGGCACCTTTAAGACTAACAGAAGTATTGGGATTCCGGCTACCCCTCTGATACTTGAAAATAAAAGTGAGTGAAAATATTGGTGTTGCATCACACCTTCCACTCCTTTGGGTTTCTGTGTTGTCTATTTAGATTATAAGCTCTTTAGGTTTGGGGACTGGCTTGTTATGTGTCTGCAAAGCTTCGCAATGGTCACACTTTTTATTTATTTATTTATTTATTTATTGCCAAACAGATCAACATTTCCTGATGAAGATCTAAACTTGCATAATCCCATACATTGCATACACCAAAGGACAAATGCAAATATTCAGTAAGACACACATTTGTGAACCTGGAGAGCTAACATGCCATGTTAAGAGTTTAAAAAAATATTTAGTGAGTGACCTAATTTTTAGAAGTGTTGATAACTCAGCAATAACAAGTCACTATGATACATGCTATAACACAAAGGTTGAATAGATTATTTTAGTGTGTGTGCCCTTAAAAATGGGGGGTGGATATGACAGAAAAACTATGAGTAAAAGTCAAGTAGGATGAAAATTTATTATTGACAGTTTTCAGCAAAACACAACATATTCAACCCAATACTGATTTTCAACAACAGTAGTGGAAAATATTAACTGAAGGTCATATTTATGTAAAAAGAATCAATGCGAGGTCAATAAAATTCAGCTCTTTCCCACAAACTCCACCCAGTTAATTACATTCTCATTTGCCTCTTATAGGACATTATCTGTCCAGGGACATATAATTTAAGAAAGGGGCTGAATCAATGAAAACTATAGTACAGTCATTTATATACTTTCAAATTCCCATAAAATGTACTATACAGTTACAACAAACTGCTGTAGTCAAATACGCAGAGAAATAAACATGAAATATGACCAATAGCTTAACGTTTATCATTCTTCCATATTACAAATATATTCCTATTCCTATTCAATTATATGGTAGTGACATAGAATTATATGTTCAATATTTAAACTTTTATACTAGACAATCATTAACATGAAGAAGAAAAAAGCACTGTGTATTCCAGCAGAAAGCTGGGAATCGCCCCTTACCAGTTATACAAAGCTTTTGTCTATAGCCCAACAGGGGCACAAGATACTGGGGAATAAGATGGAGTATCTTTCAGGCATGATACCATCTGTAACAGTCAATTACACACCGGGCCAAGGTATTGAATTACCTGGCCATTTAACTTTCACTGACATTTCAAGAAATTTTAACACCAATCCATTTTGAAAATACCTTGTACATCTCAGTTTATGATGGAATTCAGCCATAATACACACTGAAAATATTGTTTCTATATATTTTATGCACAAGACATCATCATAAAATGTTGTATATGCCTATGATTCATGTCAAGTTTTGCAAAAGTAATTTTCTAACCAAGAGTGCTAATGTAGTATATACCATGATTCCGCAAGCCATTTTAGATAAAAGGAAGCAATTAAAACAAAAACAAACATGATCTCAATAATTTCAACATCATATAACTTTGGTATAGTTTTCTGACTAAAAAGTACATATTTTTAAATGATTAAAAAAATCAAAATAATGACAATAAAATAGATTTCTTTAATCTTAATTGTATCCTTGGCATATATGTTCAATACATGAACTATTGCACTATTAATATTATTCTTAATTACAGTTTTAAAACAGACGCAAAGGTTTAACTGCCAGTACTGTTTTAACTGTATTGGATTAGTCTGGAGGTCAGATTATGCGTGTTGTAGTGCACTGGAAGCTCTGCTTCACACTGTGGGAAGAAAAAAATGCCTGCTAGATTTGATCGGTTCTGCCATATTTTCCAGAAGCCTATGAACCAGAACAGTGGGTTAAAGGGATGTTGACCTGACAAATCCAGGTTGACTGATAAACTGATCTGAAAGCATTTCGTCTTGCAGCTGATGCTAGGTGAAGCATGTATGACAAATTATAATGGCTGCAGAGTAATGGATCACCTCTAAGGGCTCAGCACTCATTCACTAACTCTCTCTCTCTCTCACACACACACACACACACACACACACACACAAAGAGTAAGAAATTTTCTCCTAACAAATTTCAGATTTGGAGGGATACATTTTGACTTCTCCCATGGGTGTAGTAGTCCTAAATGAAGCAGTAGCACTACATGCCAGACATGTATTTGTCATATATGGATTTGTAGAGGATAGGACATCAGGGCCCCCTATGCACTCATTCAGTCAAAGTCCCCTGATGAAATATAAGCTTCAAGAAAGTACCCTTGCTGGGGTCTATCATCTACAAGGATGTGGGGAAGTCTGGAGGAAATGCTCACTCTTGGACACCATCACCTGCAACAGGGAGGTGGGAAGAGCTTTTGAGAAAAACCCTCACTGGAGCAACATCAAATGGAGTGGGAGAAGCCCAGAGAAAAACCCCTCACTGGGGCAATGTTACCAGAGAGGATAAGGAAACCTGTAGCAAGCACCAGTGGGGCATCTTCCTTGTTTGTGGAGGAGGCCCAGAGAAAGCCATTCCACAGAGGGCATTCAAATATTGACTGGGCTACGCTTCTGGGAACAAACTTGATGAGGCTCCCAGCATAAAGCTCAGCAACTATCCCTTGCAGCATGCAGCATGAAGAGAACAACTGGAACATAATCAAAACTGTCTCTTTCTTGCTTTCCTGCTACAAGTCCCTTCCAGCTCAAGGATTCCTTCAGGCGCAGGCTGTGCAGTGTGCCAGCATGGGCCAGAGTAGGGCTAAAGGCCACAAAAGAATAGCAGGAGCTTCACACACACTGAGTGCTGCAGAGAAGTGTTCTGTATGCCTGCCTCTGAATTCACTGAGAGTAGGATTAGGTCCCCCATCAGTCCTATTTGCTTTACATTATTACTGTATTCAATGTATTATTCTATTTATAATAAACCTGGTGATAACTTATGTACTAGTGTCTATTGCTTTTCCTGCTACAGGTTAGTCCCCTCAGCATACAGTGTGGACACTATATATCAGGTTAGTTTGCACCTGTTAAGAAAATAATTTAATGTTATATACATTTTATATAACAGAGGCAGGCTAAACCAGTATAAGCCAGGTTTAAGCTGATTTAGTGTATCCGTGCACAAAGGTGCACCAGTTTAACTAAATAGGTACAACATCATACATTTAATTGTACCGATGCAACTTTGTGTTTAGACAAGCCATTAACAGCCCCTTAATCAATGCAACATCACATCTTTAGTTAAAGCAGTGAATAGTTGTATCTAGACCACTTTTGTCTCTCCCTCCTGATGCGGCTGTTCCACTTTTTATATTCATTGGGTCTCACAAAGATATTAACTGCATAACCCAGTAATTAGGACATTCATCTTGGCTTTGTGAGTCCTGGCTTCAAATCCTGGCTCCAGATCAGATAGAGCAGGGATTCAAATGCAGGTCTCCTACATTGCAAGTAAGTGTCCTAACCACCAGGCTATTGGCTATTCCGTGGACCCTCACATCCCTGGGCTGTCTTTTGTGGGGGAGGGCCTGAGCTGCAAGGCAAGCCTATAGGCTGGGTCCTGCTGGCAAAACAGGCAGGGGAACACCTCATTTGAGAATCCTACTTTGTGGCCTCTGGGGCTTTGGCTTGTACTAGGGCTTCGAGCTGCTAATTATCTGTGGACAGATGTCAGGACTTTGGCAACTTTGCACACGCTGATCAGCAGAAATGTAGTGTCAATGGGGTTAGGCAGCAGCCAGGAGGTGATTTGGAGAATGTCAGTGGTATCTAAAGGTTGTACTTGGCACCTAAAGTGGTAGTTAGGTGCTAAATGCCTATGTGAATCTGGCCAATTTATGTCTGCTTACACTACTGATTTACATCAACTTATACCCAACTTTATACCACCTGTGAATTCACACAACCTATACAAATGTATAATAATGATACAAGTTGTTAACCAGGTTACCCTTTGAACAGATTTACTGAAAGCAGGCTAAATTTCCTAACATTTTCAGCACTTCTTGATTTTCATCTGGAATGATCTGGATCAGCAAATGTATCTCAGTAACAAATGCAAGGCTAGATCTTTCTACTGGAGTCAGTGACCAAACTTCCATTGAATTGAGAGGGACCACTTCTGTCACCTTTACTCACATTGAGTAGTAACATATTCCACTGGTAATCTCATTGATATGGTTCACTGACTGTTCTTTAAGTAACGACTTACTTAACATGAAGGGGGAAGGATCAGGCCCAGCAATTGCTGGAGTTTAAACACAGACCTGATGTTATCTTGCCAAATGTACAGTTTAGCATATGACAAATAATAGTGACCAGTTTTTCCATATATCAGCCTGCCATAATGGAATAATTCTATAGCATGTAATAGAAATTAAACTAAAAAGATTCTATGGAAATGTAAAAGGGGTCTATAGAAATTACTAAATAAACTTAAATAATTTTAAGTGTGTATATACAGATATGGATATAATTTTATATTAAATTCCATAGGATGGGTCAAAAGTTGTAATTATCTATAGAATTCTATAGGCCTCTACTACATGGGTAAATACCATTCAGTGTTGCTAGCCAATTTTTAACAAGTAGTTTCTTGGTTTACATGAAAATCTCATAAAAAACACTTCAGGAGCCAAATGGGCTACTTATTGACTAGTTTATTTACCTGTGCCAGTAATTACCTGACAAGTAACCAAAAATGCAATGGCTATCTTAGACAGATGATCAAATGCCTTAGAGATTCAGAAACAAAGAAAAAACTTCCAGAATCTCATTGCCAATTGGGTGGTGTTGGATTATTTTTGTCTTTTTTATATTCAAGTGTTTAAGCTCAGGCCCATTGAATATATTTTCTATTTACAGTATAGAAATTCTTCCAGCTGTAGAATACCATTGCTGCTTCATGATGCAGCAGTTAAACTATTGGTTTCAGTGAGCTGCTGACAAACAGCTAGACAACGTTGCACGGATCTTCATGTGCCTTTCCCTAACTAACAACTCTTGATTCACGTTTCACACCTCTGTAAATAAAAGTAACTCCTCTGAAATCGATGGAGTTACACTTTTATAAAACTGATTTCAGTGAGAACAAGATCATACCCAGAATCTCCAGTGAATACTTCAGAAAGAGAGATATTATCCTGACTAAATCATTTTGTAGCTACTGAAAGTGAATGTGCAATGTAGCAATCAGAGATTCAGTAGGGAAGAAATACAACTTCAGTGTATCATACATATTTACCGTCTTCTTTATCACCTCATGTGAGTTTCAACTTTCAGTATTTTCACAGCATCATATATGCAAAGTTCTTTGAGTACTTTCTTTCTGTTGCCTTTGTGAACTGGAAGAAAATGGCAGCAGGCATCTGAAATGGATTCAGAAACTACCCATATTTACAACATTTGGATTGATTTGTTTCAGTCTGAATAGCAATGAATGGCTCTTCCTCATCAGTGAAATTGTGGTCAAAATGAGGAGTTATGGACATTGGTGAGGACAGGGAAATAACACAAATAGTAATTCAGGGTCAAGAGATGTTAGAAACACAGGCAAGAAATAACAAAATGAAATTAAACTGGGGAAAAAGAATCCAAATACAATAAAACCAAAACAAATAGACCAGTTCTTGCAGCAAGAACATCAGCAAGTATGTTCCAGTTCTGGTATAAGATTTTTGGGGTGAAGTTAACACTGGTTCACTAGAGCTTTCACTGAGGCAATTAATTCATTTTACATAGTCCACTTACTAGCCTTTGGATGGTCCATATCAGCCTAAGCTGGATTTGAATGAATAAAAAGCTGTATGACCCATTATCTATTCCCAAGTCAATGGGCACACTGCAAACCATAACTACTCATATAACTGTGAATTTGTTTGTCTCAAGAATTTTAATGTGTTCCAAGATTTTCCATGTTAGCGTTTGAGAAATACAACCCTTTCCTAGAAATTGCTCCACTCCTTAGTGTTTAAAGTGACAATACTCTTGTTAGACAATGTACAGTATTTGAAGATATGAGGTGATAGTGGACTTGTACTGTTTTATGAAGCAATAATCCAATCTCCAAAAGGATAAACTATAAAGCCAAAGGCCTATCGTTTACCCTGAGGTAACCAGATTTTGAAAAGAAGAACAGCATGAGGATACTATTATCAATGTATATTACAAATAATTTAAAAAGAGATTTTTCATAATTATTGCTTTCTCTGAAACACATGGGTGTAGCTGTGTTCTCTTCTGTTAGTAAATAACAAAATGCATGCACTTTGTTTCCTTGTTATTTCCTTTTTAGTGTATCTCATTAAGGATGTTAATAATTAATGAGTCTCATATTCTCCTGCACCCTCCTCTTCCATTGAATAATTTCTTCTTCCTTCTTTCAGATACATAACTTCCTGTTAGACTAAGGTAACTTTTAGAGGCATATTATCATATTTGCAATGCTACTTATGTGATATTTTTTCTTTATTTTGATATGCTTTTCATTTCAAAACTTAAATATGTTTAAAACTCCCTTTTATTGTCAATGTTATGAAAATAAGAGATCTTTAAAAATACAATGTTCTAAATGTAGGTGAAGGAAAGTATATTGGATGCTGCACTGATGTTCCCATCTTTGAGTAATCTAAATTAGAGAGGAAAAATGGGAAAGTTGTTCTGTGTTTTTTTTTAACCCAAGAGGTTCCTTGAAGAGTATAGTGTAAATTGAATTAATTTACTCCAAAACTTTGTGAGGTAAAAGGATAACAACTACATACAACAGGCAATTAATTTAATTTAGAGTAAATCTATTATATACGTAATTTATCTCAAAGAGAAGATTAAATAGTATTGAGAGGCAGATGATTTTGAACACTCTTGACCCTACCTACCCTCTTGCTAGTGTTCTTTTTCCTCCTCACCTCAGCAGCTATATTCTTTCAGTGGAGGTTATCCACTTGGGTGCTGCAGCAAGGTTATCCTGGTTGCTTAGCCACCACTTTGATATACTTTGTACCTGTGACAATAATTTGGAGTTGAGTCTGTGTGCACTTACTGAGCATAATGTTTGTGAATACTATGTAAGTGCATGGATCACTCAGAAGCAGAGATGGAAACAGAACTCACGACTCTCTGATTTTTAGGCTTTTGCCTAATCCACTAATCACACACGTAAATGTAGTACAATTTTTGTATCCTAGGAAAATCAAAGTTTGGTGCTGCCTTTTTGAGACTATTGAATGGTCTTTCAGATGGTTTGCAGTCTATAAGTATCATTACTCACAAAACAAGCTCATTTCAAGGCATGTAGAATCTTTTTCCAAGAAAGAAGACAAAACAAAGAATCCTTTTGTCAATAGGAAGAGAAGCAAAGAAGCCCTGTGAAATCAGCCTAAATAGGAATGAAAAACCCTTAGGCTTGTCTGCACTAAGGATTTCTATAAAAAATCCCCCCTGGCCAACATCAGTCTGGTTAAACAATTATAAGCAATGCAGGGAACCTTAGTGTTTGATAGTTTTTACGATCTGATGGCTATTTCCAGAAGTTTGTCAATTAAACCTGCTCAGAAGAGGTTTAATTGACATGGTGCTGATAATGACAGTAGAAATAACCTGTAAAAATTCCCTACTGTAAACAAGGTTATAGAGGCCTGGCTCTGCTGCCACTGAAGTCAATGGTAAAACTCACTTTGACTTTAACAGAGGTGAGATTGAGACCTCATTTACTGTGTGAGTCTCATCAGGGCCAGATCCTGTAAAGTGATTAAGATCCTTAATTCTTATTGAAATCTTACTGGAAGTTGCAATTCAGCAGTTAGTGAGCAGGTCTTTTTTTCCCCCCCCCCCAAGTTATTCTCTAACCTGTTACTATTCCAAACCTAGTTTTATTTATAAATACAGATTTTTTCCTTCAAATTATTACTCTCATATTCATGATCTAACCATGTATTTCAATGTATGATTGAAAAATGTATAGTAATGTAGGGGGAATAAAATAGCCCAGTCAACATATTTCCAGGCCTGACCAAAAGGAATTTAATAAAAAAATAGCGACACTTAAAACTGATCTCTAGCTCATTGCCAGCCTTGTTTTTAACTTTCAGTGCTGTTGGGTTTGATTGGAAAAAATATACAGTAACTTTTTTTGTATCAGCAAAAGATTGTTACCACTTTTCTGACTGTGTTAGGAAATTAGCTTCAATCCATGCAATCTCATTAAAGCAAGGATTTTTATTTACTAAGGATCACTTGAGTCATTTTATTCACTGTTTAAACCATGTAATTGGATTTCTCTAGTAAAATCAAAATAAAAACATCCAGAGTGGGAGTTTTTGCTATATCGTATTTTCCCCTCAGTCTGCTGCTCTAACTCTATATTTGTGTCTTTTTTGGGACCATTTCTCCCAAAGTGGGCTTACACACAAGAGCCTTGTGGTACTAATCATTTTCTAGTAAAATGTGGGCTGACTTGATGGACCAAAGTATCGAAGGGATTTCACTGAAATTTCCTGCCACTAGGATTCCATTACATCAATGAACAGCCTTGTCACCTTAGCACAATGACATCTCACATGCTCCTTGTTCAGTACAACATTTGTGTAACGTTTCACTTAAGATTGTAAATAGAAAAACATTTTAATATACCTGCAGCAAAATGGGTTGTCCTCTTGTAGACCTCCAGCCTTCAAGCTACTCAGAACTTCAGTTAGCAGCTTTATTGTCATTGGTCAGGAAAGCTCCATTGCATGCCTGAATATATCTTTTATGTTACAATGAACAGTGTATCAAAGAAATCAGGGTGAAAATAGACAAATAGATTTATAACAATGTGTACATATAAAATGAAAATTCATCATGAACACACTACTGTGGAAAGCTCAAATTCATTCAAGATTAATATATCTGGAGCAATGAACCAGGTTTTCACTACCCCATTACATTTGAACACCCAAGCAAATATAAGGATAAATCCATAAGTGACAGATTTAAAATTTATCTCTAGGAACTAAAGTAGATGTTGAAATATAAAGGTAACATTCATATCAAGTTCTCAAGAACAGATCATCCTAGATAAATATTCTTTCTTTTCTCTGGGAGATAATTTACTGTAAGTGATCCAGAGAGACTAAGAGGAAGTGAAAAAAAGACAAATGAGCCACCAAAGCAACTTTCAATGCTCTTTCACACCAAAAGCACTAGCTGATAGTGAGAGAGGAGTAACAGAATGGGTTTAATTTAGACTCCTCATTACAATAATAGGATTCAATTAAATTTTAATTTAAACTCCTAATTACAATAATAGGATTCTAGAAAATACATATGGTGAAATAAGTTAGCTCATTGAGTCCAGGACAATATTAGGGCTAGAAATCCCATTTCCAATGCATGTGTAATGAGTGTCTTAATAAATGTGTGAATGTGTTAGAATGTGTACAAAAGACTAATAAGTGAAATTGGATGGAACAACAACAAAAAGGAGAAGCAGCTAAAAGTACATATTTTCTGCATGTAAAACATTTGGAAGTTAAATAACACTGTAAATATATATTTTTTTACATATTGCCTGTGTTCAGGAGACCAAATGGAAGGGAGCAAAGGCAATAGGTATTGGGTAAGTAAGGCTATAAGCTTCTAGACTATGACATGTCTAATAAGAGAAACGGAGTTTGAATAGTTTGAGAAAAAGCGATGTGGAAATGTGCAGTGCTTGTAGATAGGCAAGTGACAGGTTAATTTTGGTTAAGATAGCTCTTTGAAAAAGGCCCCCTCAATGTTATATGTTCATATCCACCCAAGTGGGATGTGATAAGCAAGAAAAAGAAGATTTATGCGGGGGGAAGGACACTGTTGTACAGCAAGTGATAAAGAATGAAAGAGTCATCTTTGGAGCTGATGAGAGATGGTAAATGCTTTGAAAGATACCATGGCAGCCATGGATATCTACATAGGAACAAGGAAGGGGGAACTATCTTATATGATTTGATAGTTAATACATTTTTCACTAAGGTGGAAAAACATTTGATTACGTACCTATAGTGGTAGTATGAGGGCACATAGATTATTTCCTGCTAAACTGAGCTTAATAAAATCACAAACTGTAAGGTCATCCCATGGAAAAGCATTGCAACTCAACACAGAATGTTGGTTCTTGACTATGGATACTCGTTATACATAAGAAGAAAATGGTCCAAAGCAGTACAGAAAACCAAGGGGTGGAAGCTTAATGAAGTTAGCAAGCAGTTTAAAATGAAAGTGTTTGAAAAGATCTCTTTATAAGGGTTAAGAAAAAATATGAATCAATGTTGGAATTATATTGCAAGCAAATTCAAGAATGTGTAAAGAGCCTGCTTTGTGAAAGAAAAGCAAGAACCTTTTTTCCCCAGTGAGATCTGATGGTGGAAGAGAAAGATTGAGAGGTTGTGAAGGAAAAGAAAAAGTGTTTTAAACTTTGGCAAGCAATGACCCCACCACAGGATATTCAGGAGTCTAAAAAAGACAAAAAGATAATGAAGAAAGAGGTGGCAGCCACTACGGCTAAGGCTATGGAAGGCTTATATGCCTGTCTTGAAATATATATTCTGGCAAAGACCCACGGTAAAAGAACTAAAGGCACTGGAGAGAGTAAAGTCATTAAAGATTAAAGTGATAATGGTTAATCAATGAAAATCAGATTAAGGAACTGTGGAACATTGACTTTGAAAGTCTTATGAATGAAGAGAATCTAAGAGAACCATGCCATATAAGAATGCCAAACTAGGGTCTGATGGCACCAGTCTTAGAATCAAAATTTGCAGAAGCATGAGCAACATGGAAAATAAGAACGCTCTTGGCCCCAGAGGCAAAAAGTATGGAAGTGTCTGGAGCAAGTAGGCATGAACATATTGACGTAATGGTTTAATGGCATCATGAGGACAGAGAAGATACCTGATGCCTGGAAAAAGAGCAAATTAGTACCAATATTTAAGAGAGGAGACATACAAAATTGTGGTAACTATCACAGAATTAAATTCATGAGCCACATAAAGAAGATCTGGAAGAAAGTTATTAATCAAATACTATGAAGACAAATAAAGGTCAATGACAATCCGTCAAAGCAACAATGGATGCTATCTTTGCTTTAAGATTGTTTGTGGAAAAATATAGAGAAAAGAGGAAAATCCTGAACATAGTATTCATTGATCTTGAGAAGGCTTATGACCATGTTCTGAGAAAAGTCATCAGGTGGTATATGAGAATGAAATAGATACCTGAATACTATATCAGACTCATCTAGGACATGTCTAAGTGTACTGTTACAACAGCAATAAGGCCATGTGGAGAAACACCAAGGCTCGGCACTAAGTCCCTTTTTGTTCATGTTAGTGTTCAATGCACATACAGAAAATATCCAGACAATAGAACCCTGGTGCATGCTTGTTGGCAGATGATGGGGGAAAGTAAACAGGAAGTGGACGAAGAGATGAGAGAGCTGTAGAAGTGTACTTGAAAGAAATGGCATGAAAATGAGCAGTAATAAAATAGAATATGCAGTCTGCAGATTAGATGCTACCTGGCAGAAAAGAAGCAAGCCTATAAGTCGGGGGGGTCAGCCACTACCAAATGGATAGAAGTTCAAGTACCTAGGATTGGTAATACAGGATAATGGTGGACTCATAGATGAATGTATAAGCAGAACAGGGAAGACCAGGACTAAATGTAGAGAAGTGAGTCAAGTGTTCTGCAATAGGAGAATGACTATTACATTGAAAAATAAGATCTACAAGATAGTAATTATGCCTGCACTTTTGTATGGCTCTGAATGCTGAGGAACTGAGGAAAATGCAGCAAATCTTTAATACAGTGAAAATGAAAATGGATCTAAGGCTAGAAGAAGAAGAGAAGAAATATTTTTTTCTTATATTGAAGCCAATAAAACTACTTATCTGAGTTTCCGAAATCAAGGCTTTGGTCTGGACATTAACACAAAAAGGTTCTCCCACCCTAACTACCCCAAGACTCTATTTAGTTTTGCTATGGGATCTTTTTAGGAGGTTTTCTAGATTGGAGCATATATACGATAAATATATTAAGCATTTTTGTTTAATTATGTTTTAATTCTTGTGCATACTCCCAGAGGCTTAGAAGAATGAAATTTTTTAGTCTAAGTCTAAATAACTTAAACACATAATTATATATTATTTTCTTCTTCATTAATTGTGCCCTAGAAGTAAATGCCTTGGGCATTGGCCCTGAAAAGTACATGTGTATTTTTAAAAATGAAAAATGTATATTTCAGTTATACTTGCTGTCATACATGCTAATTTGCTATTAAATGTTTTCTAATAATAATAAATATTTTCTGTAGAGACTTTCTGTGACCTGAGATTCTGAGAAACCTTTGGGCACAGCTATGAGGAAGGGAATATTTGTGTGATATATATTACAGTATCAAAAAGAGCTTTCAAGCTATAAGCAAAATATGCAAATTTTTGAACTTGCTGCAGGAGAAAGTTTAAATCAAAATCTCTTTTGGAAGCAATTGAAATCCCCCCCCCCCCAAATTGTAGTGAGTTAGACTGTGTTCATTTAAAAAATATTAGCCCTATGATATTTGTAGCTATCTTTCTTATTTGTTGCTCAATAACCAGGGCTGGCTCCAGGCACCAGCTCAGCAAGCAGGTGCTTGGGGCGGCCAAAGGGAAGGGGTGGCAAGTCGGGCTCTTCGGAGGCAATTCGGCGGCGGGTCCCTCGGTCCCTCTCGGAGGGAAGGACCCTCCGCCGAATTACCACCAAAGAAGAAAGCGGTGCAGTGGAGCTGCTGCCGATCGCGATCGCGGCTATTTTTTTTTTTCCCCGCCACTTGGGGCGGCAAAAACCCTGGAGCCGGCCCTGTCAATAACGTTTACCAATCAAATGGAAACTTTATATGCTGCACCATTTTTGTGTCAGTCTAAACTTGATTTTCACAGTTTACTGCAGTTTCAGGTTCTAAAGACCAGCAGTCTGTGTTCTTGTTGTAAACTACAGGTGTAGTTTATTTTTGGTGCATTGTTGAATTTAGGAATATCTACCTATGGAGGCAGTCTTAACCCCAGTCCTACTCCTCTGAAGTTAATGGAAGTTTTTTCTTTGACTTCAAGGGGGACAGATTATAGCCAATAATTGGTAATAAGCAAATCTCAGATGGTGTCTGTGAACCATAAATTCTGTTTGGATATCAGTCTGGTTTCCGGTCTATTTTAACTAGGCAACATAAAGCAGCTTACTTAAAAAGTTGTCAGTGGCACAGGCAATATTAGGAAGTTATATCCTTGACTGTCACCCTCTGGGCTAGATTCTTAATGCATGGGCACTGGCCCAGATGGTCAGCCAGTGTTAATAAATGTAGCCCCATTAGCATCGGTGGAGATATATTGGCTTGACCAGCTGAAAATTTGGTCCATCATTATTTAAAAATGAATAGTTAACAAAGTGACCTAAGCTGCACTGTCATGAATCAAGGATATAGTTGAAGTCTTGGTCCAATTTAAGTCAATGATGAATTTCCTATTGACTTCAGAGGTCTAGGATTTCACCCTTAAACTTTTATTGTATTGACCTTTACATGGACATTTAAGGCCAAATTAGTATGTTTTATGTAAGGTGTTAGACTCATACACACACTTAGACGCTGGTCTGAAAACTCCCCATCACCACCACCCGGCAGAAGTTTTCAGGGAAAATGTGTGTGTGTCTGGGGTGGGGACGACCTCTTTCATTTTGGGCAAAAATTTCCACTGAAAATATTGGGAGGTTTTGGCTGAACACTCAAAAACTGAACTAATTTCCAGCTCAAAAATGAAATGTCTAATCTGCAAATTGGAATTGGAATTTGATCCTCATATCCCCATTTTTCTCTGTGGGTCAGTAACCTCAGCTGCACATCTCCCAGAAAGCACCACGGCTTCTTCTTCTTGGTGAGAGGATCTGGGCATCATGGAATTCCTGATCATGGTGCGCTGTGGCAGCTGAAGTCCATCTGTAGATCCCAGCCTATATAGGAGAAGGAGACCACACTCATTTCCAGACAAAATATTTTGATTTTTGTCAAAAACACAAATTCTCATTTTAAAAAAATTGAACAGTTTCAATAGAAAACTTTCAACTAGCCCCACTGTCTACACTGGTCTATCCTCCACACTGATAAGCTGGAAAAAATGTGTGAGACACACTCCAGCTGGTTGCTTTTCTTGATACATTCCTCTCTTTTGACCTCTCCATATGTGAGTTACATTGATTTAGACTCCCTTACACTCATTTAGACTCTGGCCTTGCCTATATTCAAAGTAGAACTGGTTTCTTTAATGGAAAGTACGATATTTAAATTGATTTAGTAAAACTCTTAATTAATTTGAAACTTAGCTTACATCAAATTATCTAGACACAATTCCTTATCAAGTTAAGGTAAATTGATAGAAACCAGGTTTAAATCAAATAAAGAGTACCACACAGGTTTTGCAACACTTTAACTATTTCTGCTTTTAAACTAATTGAAAGTTAAACTAGTACAATTTTGAATATAGACAAGATCTCAGTGGACCAAATTCAAAAATGATGTGTTAAGTCCGTGTGAGTCTAAGGCTATGTCTTCACTAGAAACACTGCAGCAACACAGCCACAGCTGCGCTACTGTAGTGCTTCGGTGTAGACAATCACTACAGCAAAGAGAGAGATTCTCCTACTACTGTTGTTAATCCACCTTCCTGAAAGTGGTTGCTAGGTCAACCAAATAATTCTTCCGTTAACCAAGGACAGGCTACCCTGGGGGGTATGTCGACTTAACTACTGCTCTAAGGAGTGTGGATTTTTCACAACCTGAGCTACATAGCTGGGTCAACCTAACTTTTCAGTGTAGACCTGGCCTAAGTAAGGGCCTGATTCTGCTACCTTACTCATGCTGAACTTCGATTTTCTCTGTGAGTAGTTGTATTGACTTCAAGTATGATTGAGTGGTAAAATCAAGCCCTATGGGAGTTTAAAAGAAGTCTAAGGTGGTATAACATACATGTTAGAAGGAAGATGCAGATGTATGATACATCAAGTTAGATTTAGACTTTAGACTTACTTGGGTGCTTTGATTGATTTAGTTTCTTTGAATTTGGCTCATAGAGACTACACATGTGTGTAAATGAGAATAAAAGAACACTGGGAGAGTACATTTTAACAGCATGTTTAACAGCTGTCTTGTTCTATATTTACGCTTTTAAAATAAAAATGTTGGCTTGCACCTGAACAAAATCCTCTTTTTAATTGCTTGCTGAGCCCTTTAATTTGATGGAATGTACTCTTGTATGCTTCCATGTAAATATGTAACAGTATTTTATAGTAGTGGTCCAAATGGGATATGGTGTGGCCTAGTGGAGAGATCACTGACCCACACTCTATTACTGGTTCTACCACTGGCCTAACTGACTGACTTTGGGCAAGTCATTTCACCTCCCCAGGCCTCAGTTTCCTCATTTGAAAATGGGATTAATGAAATTAATCTCCTTTGTAAATTATTTTGAGATCTGTTGATAAGAGCTAGGTGTTTTTATTAAAGCACTACAGTTTACAACAGAGTTACATGAGGTTATGTGGCCAGTACATGAGGTTACTATAACACATTTTACAAGAGTTACCAAATAAACCCTATGCCTGTACCTTAATATTCAAGGTAAAATAGATCAACAAAGGACTTCTGAATGTACTCTGCAGTTAAAGTAATATTTTTTTAAAATGTTTATAATCTCAATTCTCTTATAGGAATTGTAGAAAATTGATAAGGGAAGCCAAGGGACAGCAGAAGGAATCTAAGGCCAGCAGAGTTAAAGACAACAGGAAGGATTTTTTTAAGTATATTAAGAACAAAAAATAATCCTAACAAAGGTATTGATCCATTACTAGGTGGAAATAGTAGAATTATCAATAATAATGCAGAAAAGGCAGAAATGTTTACTAAATATTTCTGTTCTGTATTTGGGGGAAAATCTGATGACGTAGTATCTCAGGAGGATGTTAAACAACAGTTACTAAATTCACATATTTTTAAAATAGGACGTCCAGTAACTTGTATCCAAGAGCTTTAAAAGTGCTGGCTGAGGAGCTCGCTGGACAATTAATGCAGATTTTTTTCAAAAAGTCTTGGAACACTAGGGAATTTTCAGAAAACTGGAAAAAAAGCTAATGCTGTGCCAATATTTAAAAAGGGTAAGTGGGATGACCTGGGTAATTATAGGCCTGATAGTCTATCATAGATCCCAGGCAAGATTATGGAGTAGTTGATATGGGACTCAATAACAAATTAAAGTAGGGTGAGATAATTAGTGGGTTTTTTTCCCCAATGAGATAACAAGTTTGGTTGGTAAAGGTAATAGCATTTATATAATGCACTTAAACTTCTAGAAGGTATTTGACTTGATGCCACATGACGTTGATTAAAAACATGTATAAGAAGATATAAAATTAACATGGCACACAATAAATGTATTAGAAGCTCACAAACTGCTGGGTCTCAAAATGTATTTGTAAATAGGGCATGGAACAGGTGTGTTTCTAGTGAGGTCCTGCAGGGATGAGATCTTGGCCTTATGCTATTTGACATTTTTATCAATGACCAGGAAGCAAACATAAAATAATCACTGGCAAAGTTTGCAGATGACACAAAACTCAGGAGAGTGGTAAATAATGAATAGGGCAGGTCACTGATTCAGAGCAATCTCTATCACTTGGTATGTTTGGTGCAAGCAAACAATATGTTTTTTTAATATGACTAAATGTACACACCTAGGAACAAAGAATTAAGGTCATAATTACAGGGTGGGGAATGCTATCCTGGGAAGCAGTGATTCTGAAAAAGATTTGGGGGGCATAGAGAATAATCAGTTGAACATGAGATCCCAGTGCAATGCTATGGCCAAAAGGCTAATGCAATCCTTGGATGCATAAACAGGGGAATCTCAAGTAGGAGCAGAGAGGTTATCTTATTTCTGTATTTGGCACAGGTGAAACTGCTGCTGGAATACTGTGTCCAGTTCTGGTGTCCACAGTTCAAGAAGGATGCTGATAAATTGCAGAGCGTTGAGAGAAGAAAGATTAGAAAACATGCCTTACACTGATAGACTTAAGGATCTCAGTGTATTTATCTTAACAAGGAGAAAGTTAAGAGGTGATTTGATTACAATCTTATGTACCTGCGTGGGGAACAAATATATTTAATAATGAACTCTTCAGTCTAGAAGAGAAAGGTATATAACATGATCCAATGGCTGCAAGTTGAAACTAGACAAATGATATTTGACCATTGGAACAACTTATCAAGAGTCATGATAGATTCTCCATCACTGAGAATTTCAAATCAAGACTGGATGTTTTTCTAAATGATGTGCTCTAGGAATTATTTTGGGGAAGCTCTATGGTCTGTGTTATACAGTAGATCAGATTAGGTGATCATAGTGGTCCCTTCTGGGATCTTTGAATTTAGGGATATGTGGCCTTGTCTACATTGGTGGCGGCCTGTAGCATACATGTAGGTACACACTGCAGTGAAAAGCAGGCTGGATCTACACTGTGCTGTGAAGCTACAATTGGCAGTGAAAGTTTCTGGCAGAAAGGAGGCAGAGGAGAAAGGCACCAGCAGTGGATAGCTGTTGTAGACTTTTCCTGCCACAAGGAAAGGCTCTGGAAGGGGATAGGCAATGGAGAAAGGATCCAGCAACAGGGAGTCAGCTGGACTCTACACTGCAGTGTAGATGTGGGATGCACTGCATGGGTGTGTAGTGAGCAATGTAGGGTGTATACCCTGTGGAAGCAGAGAAAAGAACTGACAGAAGGGAACTGTAATGCATGACGTTTGTTAGCAAGAGTCAGGCTAACTGTAACCCTGATAACGCAAGATTTGTAGAAGCGAGGATTGTGTGAGGCGGGTGAGAAAGAGCTGTGTAAGAAGTTATGATGACCTCAGCATAGATAAAGTGTAGAAGACCTTGGGTAGATAAGGTATAGAAAATAATTGTATGTTGGCAAGAGTCAAAACAACTGAGGAAATGAGATATCAAGATGGCCTATGTATAAACAAAATGCAACTGTTGCTCATTATTGTCTGTAACAAAAGGTATAAATGCTTGCTGTAATTGTTTACCTGTTGAGAGACCTGTTTAGCTCTCTCCCTCTGCACATGTGAGAGTTAATAAACATCTGACTTGCTATACCTAAACAAATAGTGAGAACTCAGTTTTTCTCCGACAACCCTAAGGTTCTGACATGTCTTTTACTCTATTCACCTAAGCAGTGCCTCATCATCTAAATTGCTATTTATACCCAGCTAGAGGGGCATGAAGTGTATGGACTCTGTATAGCACTGCCAGCCATTCATAGTATAGACTATGAATCTATGAATATTTCAAATAGCAGATTCATTGCTATTAGCCTTTGGGTAGCTGAAATCCTCAAAGTTATTCTTACAATTTTAAATAAAGAGTATAAAGTTGAATATTTTTCTCAAGACAATTACCAAGAAGCCGACTGCACCATCAGTCAGTACTATAGAGGTTCAATTAAGGGTATGTCAGATCTATGCTTTGCCTTCTACCCTATTTCAGATCATCTGAGTGGCCAGATCTTAATCAGAAATTATTGATATTTGGTAGCAGAAATGAAACAGTGTCTGCATTTTTTCTCCCCATGTACTCTTACTGCTGTTACATGATTCAACTGCCATGTAGAAATCTGTCATTTGTTGCTGAAAAACTCACAAGGGAGAATGCAATAGAAAGAACTCAATCTGCCTGCCAGAGTGAATATGGAATTCTGGTGGCGACAGTGTGGCGGCACGTTCACTGTGACCTTGGCTAATTAAGGAAAAGGAAGATCAGAATAATATACTATTATTCTTTCAAGAGGCAGCATTCTTATGATTCTGATACATTGATAGGGCAAATTTATTGGCTCTGCAAGTAAATATTTCCTTCCTATTTAAAGTGGGGTAATAAGTTCCATATTAGGAATCATGTGGGTTGTATGTTGGAGTGGAAGGGTTGCCAGAAGGTTACTCAGCCACAATGCCTTCTGGGAAATTTTGGATTCAGAATGTCAGAGCAGCAACTCCAGCAGCTTGGAGACAGTGCTGAATGATTCCCACTGAATGATCAGTCAGCTGCCCCACCACAAGACTTTCCACCTCCTTTCAGATGATGTTCACCCACAAGAACATTAATGTATCGTAGGCACTGGGCTCTGCAATGAGATATGGTCAGCCCCAGGACATAAGCACAGAGAGGTGGAGAATAGGAAGACTCATGTGCCATCTCCCCTGCCACATGCACTCACACAGAAGGAGACAGATTCTGACCCTGAGATAGTATTGCTTTATTCCCCATCCCACTCTGGAAAGGAAAACATAATAAATGTAGTGCTGAAATGTATGTGTCACACAGATGCTCTACAAGTCAGATTCTATAGCTTGTGAGAAGTAGCTAGTTGCCTCCCTTTCAAATACCCAAGCATTAGTGGAATATCTTGTGTGAGTTAGAATCCAACCCTACAAGGTTAGTTGTTCAGCACCCTTGACTCCTCTTGAAGTAATTGAAACCAGGAGGTGCTCAGCCAGGAGGTCTGGCCCTAGTCAGGTGATTAAATGTTAATAAGCCTGTAGATAAGACTGTTAGTCTCTGAGTAGACTACAGACAATCTTGATGGGCTTTTACATAGAAGTGTGTCAACAGGAAGTTAAGTGACAGTAAGGTGTGGCTGTATATCCATGTGTGTTCCTAGCAAAATGAGAGTAAAGAACTGTTCCTGGCTCTATGTTTTGATGGTTAATTAGGAAGCACATGGGCTATTCCAGATTCCTGCATTTCTACAACCGCTGTCATTAGAAATTTCAGGCTCATGCTATCTTTTTTTAGAAACCTTCTTGAATTAATCAAACATACATGTAGTTCAGTTATATTTCCATTTGTCAAGAAACACTTTGCAGAGACTACACAGCAGTTCTACTCCCTTTCAGTTTTCTACCAGTGAGAAAAGTAACATTCTAATTAGAATATCTACACATTTACATCTAAAACATTCCATCCACTCTTCTTGAATGTTCAGACATTCTGCCCTCATTTGTCAATGTCAAAGGTGGCTGAGCACTAGTACAAGTCCTCTGCCACTACAGCATAATAGTAAAGTATTAGAAAATCTTTATTTAGTTAGTTAGTTAGTTTGATTCCTATAAAGAACATGAAAATGTACCTCACCATCAGTCTAGCTATCTTTGACATAGAATAACACAAAGGGAAATGTATTATAGATTATAATAAAAAGAATTAAGATCAGCAAATGATGGATCAAACCAAATTATTTCAGCTGCCTAATTCCAGAAAGGAATGTAAACAGTAAAGTGGTGCTCACACTAGGAGAAATGGAAGAAAGCTTTCTCTTTGTAAATATTACATTTAGAAGACAGATTTATTTTTAATTTTGAATGATGTCAGAATGTTGTTTAATGCAAATCCTTTCCAAAGGGAGCAGACAATGAAACACCATATATTATTCATCATTCACTTTCTGTACTTCATTAGGTGTAACTATTATAAAGGTTTTGTGCCATTACTTCGTCTAAAAAGATGAGAAAAATAAATGCATTTCCAGGGGTGAACCCATCTTGTGTCAAAACATTTTTGTTTGCTCATCATGGATTATATTTCTAAAGGGAGAATCAACTAAAATGGTAGTTTGATCTGGTACTGTAACACTACTTAACTATTAAAAGGAAAAAGCACCTAATTACTTAAGATAGCAATTGCTCTCAGAGCAGTGCTCAGTGCCATTTAAGATCTCCTTAAGATGGATGCTAACGGGAAACAGATTGTTATTCCTCATCAGAAAAAGGAAAATGACAGAATAAACCTTCCAAACAGGTGTGTAAGGGAGAGAGGGCTTCTGTTTTGTGTATAGCTGTGTGCCTTCAGCATAACAGTTGTGTCTCATAGTTGATTTCAATAGGATTGCATGATTGAATGCTGATGGCCAATTTTTCAAAAAAGTAGCCTTCCTTTGTATTTATGCTATGTACATACACACATATATGTTTACATACACATATTTTGAACATTATAATGTGCCCATAGGTGATAAATTCTATCACTTAGGTGTATAAGGGATGGAGTTTGAAAAATGTGTGTGGAAGTGTGTTATCTACACATAGTTGTGCACACACAGGTGAAGGCCAGGTTTACATGATCTGGCAGATTTTTGTCCTGCACTTTTAGAATGCTCTCTAAAGGTAATTCTAATTATTTTACATCTTAGTAATGGAAATTCCAATCAGACTACATTACCCAAAATCCTACAAAAACTGTGGGTGTCTAAGTCTGCAGAGTAAATAGAATGCATGGGGAATTGTTAGCAAAAAATACTGAGGGTCTCTGACTTTTCCTAAAAACGCTCATGTTTCTCAATACATCAAACTCAATTTGACAAATTTTGAAAGGAAAATAGAGTGTTATGGATAAACAGTGAAGGGTAAAATAATCCAGAGTCCAAGCAAAACCAGGATGTTAAACCTGCCTGACTAGAAGATGTGCTGCCTCATTCCTCTATGTAGAGCTATTCCAATTTGCACAAAAGTAAGTGGTGGGATTATGATGGACAAATAGTTTTAAATCATTACTCTGATGGTATTTCTACTCTGCTTACATCTGATGAAGTGGGTTTTAGCCCACGAAAGCTTATGCCCAAATAATTTTGTTAGTCTCTAAGGTGCCACAAGGACTCTTCCTTGTTTTTGTTAGTACAAAATAATTCCTTTGAAACATTTCTCAGGAAGTGGAAAGTGGAAATCTTGTCTCAGAAATATAATATATAGATTTGCGAAACACTACCGCTACTCAGACAGGCTGCACATATACACAATAGACAGTTAAACATCTCTGTACCAACAAAATGGGGGTTATCTGTTTTTTGTTAAAGAGATGTTTAAATGTCTATTTGTGTATGCCTGTCTGAGCGGGGGTAGCGCTTTAAGAAACCTGGTTTTGATATTGTTGTATGCAGTGTTGTAGCTGTGGCAATCCCAGGATATAGACAAGGTGGATGAGTTAATATCTTTTACCTGAAGAAGAGCTGAAGTGAGGTTTTTACTCACGAAAGCTTATGCCCAAATAAATCTGTTAGTCTTTAAGGTGCCACCAGACTTCTTGTTGTTTTTGTACATACAGACTAACACGGCTACCCCCTGATACTTGAAAGCTTGTATCTCATCAACAGAAGTTAGGCCAATAAAAGACATGACTCCACCCAGCTTGTCTTTCTAGTCTTTATAGTCAGCTATGTAGTCCCTCTTCTACACTCAATAATTTTACCTTTGCAGAAGGGGAATCCATGGCTTATTCCTGTGTGAATGCCTTTTTTTCTAGATAATGTGGCTATAGATCTAAACAAAACTTTTCAATGTGAAGAAGAAATGTGAACCTGAAAAGGTTGAGTTCTGTTCTTCCATCACAATATATTTATTAAAAAAAGAAAGGAAGGGAGGACAAGGAATGGTGGGGGTAGAAGTTTATTTCATTTTGTGGTTTTGTTTTGTCTTTGTCAAGCAGAATGAAATGTGGCCTACGTACAAAATAATTTTGTCAATGTCACCAAAATACTAATTTATCTGAAAACCTTTCATATCTATTTCTGAGGCAACATAAATATTTCTTTCAGAGGATTCTCTTATTGATTGGGTATTGAATGTTTTACGTACTCTACAGTCATTTAAAAAGTACTTTTTTCAAAGTTATTTTAATTATTTCATATATTGTTGATATTTCTTTTGAGTTTGCTCCAGCAGCTCTGTCCGTGACCTGTGAGGCAAGCAATTCTGCTTGTCAGCTTACCTCTGTCATGCAGGGGAAATGATCATGGAGGGAACCTGAGCTTAAGTAAGGTTCATATCTGATTTTTTTTTAAATGTTTATGCCAGACTTGGGTTACATTTTATTTCCTTTTCACTTATGTGATATATTATTTTGTAGATCTTCAAAAATATGTTGCCCAGTTCTCAGAATTTCTGCTTCAAACAAGAAATAAAGCAATACAATCCTCTTTTCCCCCTTCAGAATTCCACCTACTGTGCAAAAATTTCATATGCTAAATTAACTCAATGAGATTTTCCCTTTTTTGCCTGCTCATGGTCTATTGGAAACAAGTGGGTTTTTTTGCACTGGAGCCTCTTATGTTCTTCTACTCATGAGTAAGAGTGGCAGAATGCGGCATGTATAAATGATCTGTTCTTGCAGTTTTGGAGGTCTCCCTAGCTAACAGGAAGCACTAATGATTTATGTGACAGTGGGACTAACATTTTGAAAATGTTACTGGCTACGAATCAGCGAGGGATTGGCCAAAGTTTGTAATTATATGAAAGTGGTGGAAGTTAGACCCTTCCATCTTACACTAACGTAGACCTCAGATACTCAGATTCCTTGGGCTCTATCTACCTGCTCTTGGTCATGTGAAAAGACGTCTAAGTGCTTTTGGAAGGGCAAAGGAGCCTGGTTTTCCTAAGAAGCAAATAGACTCACCCTATCACTAAGACACAGCTAGGTCTTGAGCCACATACATTTTTATGGGATATGAACCACATAGACCTCCAGAGACACATGCTGAAACTATGGCTTATGGTTTAACAGCCCACCAGGTTAGAAAACAGAGACCAAACGACAGAATATAGGAACTGTTAAGGCAATTTGACCAATTAATCTGTGGAACTAAATTTCAAGCTTTTCTAGTTATTCTATTTTTAGCAGTTGGTCTAGATGTGTTAATATTAAGCTTAATGTTTATTTTGGTTGTAATTTCCTCTTCATTTTCTACTCTCTTTTTCTCTCTCACACACACGTCTTTGCTTTTATTTAAAATAACATGAGTTGTAAATGAAGGTTATTAATTAATTAATTAGTTAATTAATCTAAACTGTCCAAACTGAACCTCTGACAATGTTGAGATTTTCCCCATCACTAATTTCTTATTTCTGTATAATTATTCTATGATTAGTTGTTTTAATTTATAAAGAGTTCCTTATTTTTACACAAACTTTAAATTGTTCTAACTTTTTATATATTGACTTGACGCACATACAAAAACTGGAGTGCACCTTAAAGTCTTGAGTCATGGAATAAAGGACAATAATATTCTTTCTTCTCCACATAGTGATCTGGGTTTTTTTTTCTTTTTTAATTTTTCACCAAATAAAATATCAACTAAACAGAATATCCAATATCAAAATAATAAAAAAACTCCTCCTTAAAGAATTTAAAATGTTGGCCTCATAACATTTCTAAATTGATATTATTGAAAGTTTAATAATGGAGTCCCAAACTTCCTGCATCGCCACCAAAATCTGGTCCAGCTCACAATGATAAATTATGTCTAAAGCCATATACTGCCATAATGCTATAATGTAAAAGTCCAATGATAGGACTGATCGTTCAATCCAAGGCAGAAGTACAACTGTCTGTGCTATAAAAATAGCATACGACAGAAACAATAAAGTTCATCTAACCTTCCAGTCAAGCTAGACTGGTTTATATTTTTAATATGGTAGGAATCCTTTTAAGAGTCAGCATTCCACAGTTGGAACATTGGCACATCAGTGCCACTTTGAGCAGTATGGGAGGTGCATTTTGCCCCACAAACCAGGTACTTTAGGCAGACTAAAGCGGTTAAGAAGTTTACACTATATTAAATTAACTAATATAAAGTCACCTGTCTATACATAAACCACATGCTTTATTAATTGGGGTCTATTTCATGTTACTGTTGGTCACTCTCAAACACCATTTTTATGATCAAGATAAAGACTTTTGATACTACAGAAGACATGATTACTTTATAGAGCATCCTGAAAACATCTGTACTCAGCCTCCTTTGCTTACTCTCTCTTTCTTCTCCTTTCCTCACATTTCTATAAAATGTTAATGTGATAATTTCGTCAGCCCTATTTCCTAATCAGTAAAGAGTACTCTGAGACAGAGCTGCAGTTTGTCTAGTCTAAACAGTTTGCATAGCCTGAACTCCACAGTCACATTGGGATTTGGCAATGTTGGATTTCTTGGTTTATTTTGGCTCTAATTTGATCATCATTGAATTTTGCCTTCTTATGTTTTACGGTGGTGTGTTTTTGAATAGGACTCACTGTGACCCCAGTGGAATGTTATATCCTTATAGTCAAAGAAAAACCTCTGGAATAAATAGGTGAACAGTGTCAGGTAAAAGGATGCAGATAGAGTTTTAGATATCTAAGTTCCTGCAAATAGACGCTTCCCCATCCCCCCACCTCACTTAATTAAAAGGCCATGTAATGCAGCCTGTTTTGTTTCAAATGGGACACTCCAGCCTTTCTGTATGAATGGGGAATATGAGAAGGGGGAAAAAGTGGCTGGATTAGATTTGGGCTGAATAAATGTTGATCTTTCCTCACCTGCTCTTGACAAGTCTTCACCTCACTGAAACATTTTTATTAAACTTTAATCAAAAGCACATAAAAGACTGTTGATTGTAGAAAAGTCTAACCTTTCTGTAAATTTCTTTGCCAGGCCAATCATACAGATGTTAACAACACTGCAGTTCAGACACCCAGTTTAATGTCAGGATATGTTATTTATATCCTAAGTGTACCAAGGATTGCCAAGCAGTCCACATGGAACCAGACAACCCCGCAACAAGTGAGTATACAACTGTGTTGACTGAAGAGCATAAGTCTTTAGAGATAGTTTCACATTAACTTGCATTCAGAATTTTCTCTCCAGATCTGTTTTTCTTCTAATGATACAATGTATCTGATTTAATAGAAATAATTTCACATTGTAGTTTCAAGGTCTTGGTTGAGAGTAGAATTTGGCCCTGGGGTTTTTGTGCTTATTTCAACCACTTTGGGCCACAACATATGTCTTTTGAAGGATCTGCCATCACAAACACAGACGATGTGCAGAGGATGTGTCTTTTTGTTTTGGTTTTTGGTTTTTGGTTTTGCTTTAGAAGTCATGCACAAGTCAGGAGATCCTTTAGTGAGATGAAAAGACGGCTGTCAATCACATAAAAATACATTAAAAAGGCAAATTTTACAGGTCCATGTTGTACATCAAATGGTATCACATGGACCTTTTAAATAGCTGAGGCCATTTCATAGGGAGATTTGTGACCACCATGTTGCTGTGTGTGTGAGCGGAGTGATCAGGGGTTTCTTCTTCCATTGATCATTCATGTCTTTCTGCCCTTAACATTACGTGGATCTGTGTATCAAAGAGAGATTAAACCACTCAGAATGAGAAAATGAATTCTACTATTGTTGACTGTATAATGGATATTAACAGGCTAATCATTTCCCAACTGTAATTATTCTGACTAAAGTAAACTCTTAGCAGGTGGTCAGAATTCAGGATTTTTATTCTACAATAAAAAATTACTAGATTGCTAAAGGTATCTGATCTCCTGAAAAGAAAAAAAAGCATCAGAAACGCAGCTCGATTATTTCAAATACTTTACTAACAACCTAACAGTGCTTTTGGCAAGGACGTAGGAAATGAGTTGAAAAGCATTAATAAACTTTCAGGCTACTTGAAAACATCTGATCCTGGTACTCAGTCTTTAAATTAACTCTAGATTATTTGCATTATTTGAAACCATAAGTATTGTTTATGGAAAAAGAAAGAAAAAAAAGTAGCGAGGGGAAGAAACCAGAAGAGACAGAAAAAACAATGCTGGGAAATAACTTTTATTCCAGGGACTCATTTTGCCACTGATTTGATTAATCCTTTTGGTATTGTGAAGGATGAAACACACAATTCCATTGGCATTCCATTATAATTTCAATTCCACAATATTTAACTTAATTTTACAAAAAAAGTTTTAATGAAAGAGACCCCAGTAGTGTGGCATGGCGTCACAGTAAGTCGAGTACAAACTAGTTGATAACAAGGGAGAGAAAAAATAAACTCTGTGAATCAAAGAAGTGCTTCCTGAACAATACTTTGCCTCGTGGCTTGACAGACACAGATGTGTCCGGGTATTAAGACAGCTCTACTCCAATCCTCCGTAATGAATGTGGAAAGTGTTGCACACCAATACAATGGGATATAAGACAGGTGACCTAAGGGAAGGGACCAGCCAAGCACTGTTGAACAAACACAAAGCTTGCATTAAAAGTGACTGGCAAAGGAGTTTTTAAAAAATTCCTTTTTGATTTTTTAATGATATTTACAGAAGGCCTGAAAGGTTTTTTTTTGCTTTCTGTTTTTACCTTAGAATTCACATTAAATATGTGTCTTCATATTTCTAATACCCAAATTGAAAGATGTATGTGAGTGTAGTGAAACTTAATAATGATGTAATGTATCCAGAATGTTAATTTGTTGAAGTTAGATGGGTGTTAACAAAAGACAAACAAAAAACCAAAAGATTTTAAACAGTGTGTCTAAAAATCTCTTCCCTTTTCAATTTCTCAGTTTTCATTCTCTTGCCTGTGTGTTGTTAACATTTCAAAAATCCTCCCATCATCTTAGAGTTTTCCAGGATAGACAGGGCCTGCACTTCTATTGTAAAAAAGCAAGCAGATAAAAGCCTTTTGTAAAAAAAGAAGAGGCAAGTGTTGTTGCCTTCTTTATACATTAATAATAAACAAGAAGTGGTTCAAGCCCAATAGTCTTTTCCCTCAAAATCACCTTTAACATAATGCAAATAACACATTTCTCTCACCATATAACAAAGAGGCAATAAAAAAAGGGTTGAACAGGCAAGTACTTTATAGTCTAAATACTTAGCTATAAATACTTAGTTTAATTATATATTTTAGATATTTATACCTATTTTTTTCTGTATTGTATGCCACTGTGACAGATATTGGTTAAAGTTTTTAAGGAGGAACATTCAACTGCTCTTTATTTGCAGCAACTATCCAAAAATATTGACCCTCAAACAGAAAAACCAAGGAAATAGGGAAGAATCTGCTCCAACGGAATTCAAAGGCAAAATTTAAAATATTAAGCCTGAGCTTCAGCTAACATAAACTGGCAGAACTCCATTGATTCCAATGAAGTTGTGCTGATTTGCCCTAGATGGGGATCTGGCCCATTATACAGAAATGAGAAATATGCTAAAGAAGGGATTTCCCAATATGCACTTAGAAAATAACGGGGAAACACCAGTAGAGGAGGCCTCAGGGGATGAAATGAGGGAAGAATGGCCCTGGTGGAGTTTTCCCAAAAATGTTGCATTGGGGAAGATAGGATTTGTACCTCAAGTACACACACACGTGGCGAGAGAGAGAGAAAGAGAGAAGTGCCTGACCAACCTGATTGCCTTCTGTGATGAGATAACTGGCTCTGTGGATATGGGGAAAGTGATGGACGTGATATATCTTGACTTTAGCAAAGCTTTTGATACAGTCTCCTACAGTATTCTTGCCAGCAAGTTAAAGAAGTTGGATTGTATGAATAGACTATAAGGTGGATAGAAAGCTGGCTAGATCTTCGGGCTCAACAGGTAGTGATCAATGGCTCAATGTATAATTGGCAGCTGGTATCAAGCAGAGTGCCCCAGGGGTCTGTCCTGGGGCCAATTTTGTTCAACATCTTCATTAATGATCTGGATGATGGGATGGATTGCACCCTCAGCAAGTTCGCAGATGACACTAAGCTGCGTGGAGAGGTAGATATGCTGGAGGGTAGGGATAGGGTCCAGAGTGACCTAGAGAAATTGAGGGATTGGGCTAAAAGAAATCTGATGAGGTTCAACAAGGACAAGTGCAGAGTCCTGCAATTAGGACGGAAGAATCCCATGCACTGCTACAGGCTGGGGACTAACTGGCTAAGCGGCAGGTCTGCAGAAAAGGACTTGGGGATTACAGTGGTCGAGAAGCTGGATATGAGTCAACATTGTACCCTTGTTGCCAAGAAGGCCAATGGCATATTGGGCTATATTAGTAGGAGCATTGCCAGCAGATCGAGGGAAGTGACTATTCCCCTCTATTCAGGTCTGGCGAGGCCACATCTGGAGTATTGCATCCAGTTTTGGGCCCCCCACTACAGAAATTATGTGGACAAATTGGAGTCCAGCGGAGGGCAACAAAAATGATTAGGGGGCTGGGGCACATGACTTATGAGGAGAGGCTGAGGAAACTGGGCTTATTTGGTTTGCAGAAGAGAAGAGTGTTGGGGGATTTGATAGCAGCTTTCAACTACCTGAAGGGGGGTTCCAAAGAGGCTGGAGTTAGGCTGTTCTCAATGGTGGCAGATGGCAGAACAAGGAGCAATGGTCTCAAGTTGCAGTGGGGGAGGTCTAGGTTGGATATTAGGAAAACACTATTTCACTAGGAATGTAGTGAAGCACTGGAATGGGTTACCTAGGGAAGTGGTGGAATTTCCATTCTTAGAAGTTTTTAGGGCCCAGCTTGATAAAGCCCTAGCTGGGATGATTTAGTTGGTGTTGGTCCTGCTTTGAGCAGGGGGTTGGACTAGATGACCTCCTGAGGTCTCTTCCAACCCTAATCTTCTATGATTCTATGAGAAAGAGAGAGAGAGAGAGAACAGGCAGTGGTTCTATCTTCCAAAAGCTACTAGCCTCTTCCCGGCTCTCCTTCATAAAACTTCAGTTAAAATTCTGTGTAACATAAAGCAATAGCAATTATTAGGCTTTGGGTTTACAATATTATTTTCTGGGCTGAATTCTGACTTTATTAGGAATTCTTATTATAGCTGATTATTTTGTGTACAACTTGATTCTTTGTCCAAGAAGCCAAAACAATAAAATTCATTAGTAACTAAAATGAGCTGACTAACTTAGGTACTTATATGGCCCCCATCACTGCACTTCATAGTCTTTTCATATATTTATCCACACAACATCCCTGTGAGGTAGGGAAGTATTATTATCCCTATTTTACAGAAGGGGAATTGAGGCACAGAGAGAGTAAGTGACTTTCCCAAAGTCTCACAGGAAGTGTGTGGTAGAGCAGGAAATTGAACCTGGGTGTCCTGAATTCTAGCCTCATTCCCTAACCACTGGACTATTCTTCACTTTTTGCTGATGGACAACTTTCATCTTAAGTGCTGGAACTAGGGGTGCTGTGAGTGCTGCTGCACCCCCGGCTTGAAGTGGTTTCCATTATATACAGGGTTTATAATTTGGTTCAATGGCTCTCCGCACCCCCACTGTACAAATTGTTCCAGTACCACTGTCTTTAGTTGTGTCGTCAAAGCAAGAAACATCATGTTGCTTCACGGAGGAGCTAGACTAATTCGTATACAACAAGACTTATTTATACCATAGGTGCTCAAAAAGCTCATTTGTTCATCTATTGTTGGGCTGGTGAATGCTCAATGGCTAGTTATAGGCTATTTAATTGCAAGGAGGCTGAGATCCAACATAAAACATATTTTGCTGCTGGCCTTCTGATTGCAGGTGACACTGGACCAGTGCACAAACAGACTAGGTAAGATGGACTTCAACTTTAACTCTCACTTTGAAATTGTGATGGGCAGTAGGAGGAGGGGAAAAGAGATCAGGTCAAAGAGAAAGTTTTAGCGCTAAAACCAGGTTTTTACGTAAAATATATATCAAAGAGCTCTGAAAATGGAGTGCAGTGCACAGGGCTGGCTCCAGGCACCAGCCAAGGAAGCAGGTGCTTGGGGCGGCCAATGGAAAGAGGCGACACATCTGGGTCTTTGGCAGCGGGTCCCTCAGTCCGTCTCTTCCTCTTTGAGCTGCTGCCGAAGTGCCGCCGACTAGGAAGAGAAGGAGCGAAGGACCCACCACCGAATTGCCGCAGAAGAATGAAGCAGCGCGATTGAGCTGCCGCCGAAGTGCTGCCGATCAGCTTTATCTTTTTTTTTTTTTTCACTTCGCCGCTTGGGGTGGCAAAAAAGCTGGAGCCGGCCTTGGCAGTACATACGGTTCTATTGTTTTATTCAATACTATTTGTGTTAATCACACTTGGTTAATAAGAATTTCTGTGAGGACTGAAAATGGGATACATACTAAGACCCTGGTCCTGCAGCTTGTTCGGCATGGGCAGACCCCTGCACTTATGCTGAATCCCACTGAACTCAATGCATGGGCAAGGTCCTGCCATGTGAAACAAGTTGAAAGATCAGGGCCAACAAGATTAATTCCATTCAATACCATGGCAATGGATGTCTTAAAACATCCAAAATACAAAGACAAAAAGATAGGAACATAAAGTTCAGATTTTCTTCATATCAGAGAACTTACCAGTGATTTAAATTTATTTATAACAGAGTTTCATAAACTGAACTCCCATTTATAGTCAAAGAAGTGTTAGTCTGACTAATACTTTGTGACTTCATGATGACTGAATTTCCAAGGACATGCATTCCTAGGACATTAGTTTGCAAAAAGCCAAAAAATGTATGAATCAAAAAAGGCCCCGTTTTTCCTTTGGAATGATAACTGAGCCCAGAGGTGACCCTTACACACAATTGCAGTTATTCAGGTTTTAAAAAGCCAGCAAATTCACATGTAACAATATCTTCCAGTTTCAACAGATTGGGAGCCTGTCAGCGCCCTCATCTGTCAACACCTGTTCAGGTAACTAGATGAAGATGACAGTGCACAGTAGCAATATGTTTGCTGCATGATATGCACCAAGCTAAAGAACCACAAAGGGTTTCAAATGAGGGCCAAAACCACTCAGTCATTTTCTCCTGTCAATGATAAGAAAACCAACTTAAAAGAGATAGCTGTTTGTCCAAGAGGTAGTATCAGTAGCAAACTGTCACCAAATCAAAATAGTTAAAACACCAGTGATTGTACTAATTCAGTACAAATAAACCAGGTTCTAGTTCCAACAAGCTTGACATTTCCTTTTGCTAGGGCTGAGTAGAGGGAAGCAGATGTCTTATTTGTTCAACAGAAAGGGCAATTTATGTGCATATTGCTTCCACTGAGAATTGCCAAAACAAAATATATAGTTAAGAGTCTCAAGTAATGGAGCACACAGTGTCCACTTTGCTTCCTGGTTTCTTCTAATAGCATACGATACACCAGAAAATTATTGGGAGTATTTCTGGCCTTTTTTCTCATACTGTGAAAGGATCTATCACAGTTACAGTCCTTCTCATATTTTCTAGATATTTTGATATAATTCTTACTGGACTTTTCTGTGGCATTCAATCATTGGCCCTCACGGGGGATGAAGCAGGTCAGAACAGTCTACCACAGAGCGTTGGGAAGCATTGTGTCTCAAAATGGCCAGAATGCAAGGGGACTGTGTTTATTGCACCATCCTTTCTCACAGTTTGCCAGTCATGAGCCTGTCTCCTCTCATCCTTTCCTATTCCCTTTGAGATAATGCACAAACCTGGAGGAACTCAGAGGGAGAAGTCCACGTACTCCATAAAGTGCAGGAGCTGCAGTTACAAGTGCCCCTGGAACATATTAATATTTTGCTTGCATTTTGATTTTTGCTTGCACTTCTACTATTCTAAGGCCTCATTGTCTACCACCAGCACCATATGTGTCAGGCCTGTGCAGAGAGCAAAAATAACACTCTCATTCTGATTTGGTAGAATTGTATACTCACCTTGCATGAATATAAATGACTATACAAGGTACAAAGCAGTGGAGAATTTGACCAAATGTCATCAAATCTACTATGTTTCTCCAATAATATACTATGTCAGAGGTTCTCAAACTGTGATCATGTGGTGAGCTCCATTCAGGTGGTCTGTGGAGAGTTCCCTCTAAGGTGCGCGCCTGGGCAGTCGCACATGAGAGAATGAAGGGCCACCCATCTTATTAGTCGAGCCATGCAGGGTGCCTGGACCCTGGAGAAGAGGCACATGTAAGGTGAGGTGATGGCCTTGGGAGGTATAGGAGGTAGCTGGGAGAAGGCAGTGGGGTGAGAAGAGGGAGTGGGGGGAATTTAGGAAGTGCAGGGCTGCGGCACCCAGAGAAAGAGGTGACTTTCTCCAGCTCCAGGGCTGTGGCTGCTGGGAAGAGATGGCCCTCCTTCCCAGCTTCAGCTTGGGGGCTGCTACGGCGGGGGAGGGAGGGAGAGACCCCACTCCTTCCCAGACCCAGCTCAGGAGCTGCTGCAGTGGGGGAGAGAGGGCACATCCATCGCATTATAAAAGTAAGACTACTGCTATTAAAACAAGAGTTTTGTGTTTTTCTTTGTATATCAAAAAAAGTTTATTATTATTAAGGTTTTTTAATATAGCGCTTTTATCCAAAGTGCTTTACAATAGTTAGCTAACGGTACAAACAATATTTGGAAAGATCATTAAGTGGTCCACTGAGACCATCAGCAATTTTCAAGTGGTCCATGAAAAAAAAAGTTTGAGAACCACTGTACTACGTGACTGATTCAGTTTAATTTGATGTATAAAGAAGGGGTTTGAGAATCATAAATCTTCTGAGAATTTTAATAATTTCTCAACCATACATGCATAGACACACTCAGATGCACACAGACATACCTGACAAACAACATAAGAACATAAGAATGGCTCTACTGGGTCAGACCAAAGATCCATCTAGCCCAGTATCCTGTCTTCTGATAGTGGCCAATGCCAGGTACCCCAGAGGAAATGAACAGAACAGGTCATCATCAAGTGATCCATCCCCTGTCACTCATTCCCAGCTTCTGGCAAACAGAGGCTAGGGAAACCCTTCCTGCCCATCCTGGCTAATAGCCATTGATAGACCTATCCTCCATGAATGTATCTAGTTCTTTTTTGAACCCTGTTATGGTCTTGGCCTTCACATCTTCTGGCAAGGTGTTCCACAGGTTGACTGTGCGATGTGTGAAGAAATACTTCCTTTTATTGTTAACAGGTTACCATTTTTATAACATATAAAGTTTAGAAACCTTTTCATTATATAAAAGATGCTACGTGACTACAGTTTTATTTGGGTGTTCACAATCCAAATTCAAAATGGACAAAATCACTGTAACACAGTTTGTGATATCATAATCATTTCCAGAGCATTCATTTGTGATATCACAAATGAATCATCTTCACATAAGGAATAAGCATCAGGAACAGATCAGTGCTTAAAATAAAAATCCTGTTTTTCTACAAATCAATATATGGATTTACTTTTAAATTGGGGAAACAAGAAATATAGCAAGCATATAAGAGGAAAAAATAATCTTAAATATTAGAGTGTATTTTCAAAGATTTCCAAATTAAGTACTAATTCAGATGTTAATTTTTATTAAAAAATAATGAGAAAACTTGTACCTTTCTCAGATTAAAATTCCTCTGTTTTTAAGAACACTGTATGTATTGGTACTTAGCATTTGGCAGTAGACAAAACACAGTCTGAAGAAAAAATGTGAGAGGGTTGCTATAGCCAAGATTTAAAAAAAAAAAATCTTTTGTTTGGATTCAAAAATCTCTTCCTTTTATTCTGTTTCACTCAGTGTCTCTGAAACATTCAAGGAGGAAAAACCCCACTTAGAGTGATGTTTTCAGTATTTGATGCTCTATTGAACTCTCATTCCACTTTCATTTTTTTTTTTCTGTCTATCTCTTTCACTGATGTCAGTAGTTTGCTTTCTATTTGACTAGCTTCTCACTCCTCCTTTTTGGGAGCTAAAACAAAAGATGTTCAGAAAGAGACCATACACAGTGATTTCATTCAGGCTTGATGTTTGATTTCAGCAGCTTTTTTGGATCTAGCTTCCAAAACTTTCACTGTTCAGACAGCTTAGAGAAAGGGTACTTTTAGTTTACAACTTGCTGCCATTGCCATCCTGAATATAGATGTTGCCTGTTGTGTTACTCTTTTCAACTCACAGCACCCACGATGCTCCAAGTCCCTACTACATGGGCTATTCCTGCACTAGGAATTGGAAACTGTGAGCTTGATTCATGGGTCCTAATTCTGAGCTGTGGCTGATCTGAGCTTGGTGCAGTCCCAGGGGAGGGTGTGTGTGTATAAAGATTGCTTTATGACACCTTCGTACCTCTCAGATTCTAGAGTAAGTGGGGGACTGGAGTAACCACTAGCATAAACAAAAGCAGCCATAAGTGCTGCTGCAATTTACACTGTGCTTCTGCATTTCCCTTTGCAACCATTCAGTAGCCCAGAACAACTGGAGAGTACATCTGCAATCCCAAACTACCCTGGCAATGCCTGGTAAAGGAGCAAGGTGTAGAGATGCTTTATGGGAGCCAGTCTACCAGAGCTACTGCAAAAGGCAGAATTTGAGCACTCAAGTTTGCAATGAATTCTTCACTTGGGTGGGGGGAGGGAGGACAGAGTTTGCCTTATAAGAAGAAGCAGAGGAATGGATCCCCCAAACCAGCAGATGCCCCTGAAATCCTCATGAATCCCAAGGGGATACATGTAAAAAAGAGCCATCTGTTTGAAGATCCTCTGCCAGGGACTCACCAGCTAGCCACTGCCCCCGAACCTCACTATGCCCCTTTCATAGATTTATATATTATAAGGCTAGAAGGGACCACTGTGATTATCTAGTCAGCCCTCTTGTATAACACAGGCCATAGAACTTTCCTAAATTAATTCTTGTTTGAACTAGAGCATGCCGTGTAGAAAAATATCCAATCTTAATTTAAAAATTGCCAGTATTCAGGGCCGGCTCCAGGGTTTTGGCCGCCCCAAGCAGCCAAAAAAAAAAGCCGCGATCGTGATCTGCGGCGGCAATTCGGCAGAAGGTCCGAGCGGGAGTAAGGGACCGTCCACCGAATTGCTGCCGAATAGTTGGACCTGCTGCCCCTCTCCGGAATGGCCACCCCAAGCACCTGCTTGCCAAGCTGGTGCCTGGAGCCAGCCCTGCCAGTAATGGAGAATCTATCATGACCCTTGGTAAATTGCTCCCATAGTTCATAATTCTCACTGTTATAAATTTGCACCTTATTTCCACTCTGCATTAGTCCAGCTACAAATTCCAGCCATTGGATTTTGCTATAACTTCGTCTACTAGATTGAAGAGCCCTCTCCTATTCATCTCCTTAAGTATATCACTATAAGATCTGTTTTCTAATTCTTTAATCATTCTTTTAGCTCTTCTCTGAACTCTGTTAATGTCCTCCTTGAATTGTGGACACAAGATCTGGACACAGCATGCCACCAGTTCCAATCATGCAGGTAATATAACCTCTCTAATTGTACTTAATATTCCAAAACATCACACTATGAGTTCATGCTCAGTTGACAATCTCAGGACCCACAAAGTCTTTTTCAGTCATGACTTCCCAGGATAGAGTCCTCCATCATCTAAGTATGGCCTACATCAGGGGTCGGCAATGTTTGGCACGTGGCTTGCCAGGGTAAACACCCTAGCGGGCTGAGCCAGTTTATTTACCTGCTGACGTGGCAGGTTCGGCCGTTCGCAGGCTCCACTCGCCGCAGTTCACCGTCCCGGGCCAATGGGGGTGGCGGGAAGTGGCGCGGGTGAGGGATGTGCTGGCTGCGGCTTCCCGCTGCCAGGGACAGCGAACCGCGGCCAGTGGGGGCCATGATCGGCCGAACCTTCCGCGTCAGCAGGTAAATAAATTGGCCCGGTCCGCCAGGGTGCTTACCCTGGCGAGCCGCGTGCCAAACATTGCCGTACCCTGGCCTACATTCTTTATTCCTAGATTACCTTACATTTACAGACTCTGAAACACATATTATTTGCTTGTTCCTACTTTGCCAACTGATCCAGATTGCTCTGTATCAGTGACCTGTCCTGTTTATTATTTATCACTCTCCCAATCTTTTTGCATCATCTGCAAACTTCAACAGTGATGATTTTATGTTTTGAGGTCATTGATAAAATTTTAAATAGTATAGGGCCCAGAATCTACCCCTGTGGGATCCCACTAGAAACACACCTGCTCGATGATTATTACCTGTTTACAATTATAGTTTGAGGACTATCAAGTTAGCTTGCTTTAAAATCCATGTGAATCATGTTGAATTTTTATTGTTCTTGTTTTTTAACCACAATGGCATGTGGTACTAAGTCAAATGCCTTAGAGAAGTGTAAGTATATTATAGCAATATTATTACATTTATCAAAGAAATTTGTAATCTCATCAAAACATATTAAGTTAGTTTGACAAGATCTATTTTCCATAAAACATGGTGATTGACATTAACTATATTATCCTTCTTAATTTTTTATTAATTGAGTCCCTTGTTAATCTTTCCACTATTGTGTCCAGGATCCATGTTAGACTACTAGGCCTATAATCATCTGGATTTTCAAGTTTGCTCTTTTTAAATATTGGCACAACATTAGCTATTTTGTAATTCTCTGAAATTTCCTAAATGTTCCCAGACTTATTGATAATGAACATTACTTGTCCAGAATGTGTCTCAGCCAAATCCCTTAAAGTGCTTAGATGCAAGTTATCTGGACCTGCTGATTTTAAAATGTTTAACTTTAGTAGCTGCTGTTTAACACCTTTTTGCATTATTGTTGCAATCAAAAGAATTTCATGATCATATTGTATAAATACATCATTTTTTTTCCTCCCAGATACAGAACAGAAATATTTACTGAAAACTTCTGACTTTTCTGTATTATTATTCACAGTTCTACCATTTCATCTAGTAATGGATCAATACCATTGTTAGGATTCCTTTTGATCCTAAGATATTTACAAAACTGCTTTTTATTGTCCTTAACTTTGCTGGCCACGGAGTTCATCTTGAGTCCTTTTGCCTCCCTTATCAATTTTTTTTACAATTCTTTACTTCTAATTTATAATCATTGCTTTCAATTCCCTCTTTTTCAATGTATCTATAGATATATATTTTATAGCTTTTTTCACTTCCCCCTAAGCCAGGTTGGATCTTTAACTAGCACAGCCTTTTTTCTTGATTGTGGATTGTTGGGTACTAGTAAAATATTCATAAGCAGTTCCCAGTTCTCATTTATCTTTTTCTGTTTCTGCATTTGAAGACTTGAGGATCCCTTCCATTTTGCTCATTTCACACCCCTTCATTTTCATGGCCCTATCTCCATCTCATTCCTCCTGGGGTAGATTGCACCTCTGCAACTGTGACTGACTCCTGCACAGGAGTAAGGGGGAGGCAGTTTCCTTGTATTTCCCCCTCCTTTGTGTTGGTTGGGCTAACAATAATCTGGACCTTAAAAAAATGAGTATTGTTTGGGTTCATATTCTTTTTGGTGATTTTGATTGAGCTGAGGAGAGGGGAGAGAAAGAGTGAAAGTCATTATCATTTAGGGTATTTTGCTTGTTGATTACAATCCATATTAAAAATTATTTTGTTCACATTTACACATATTTTATTGCTTTTAAATATGAATTGGGAATTGTTGGTCATCTTTCTGGATGCATACACTAAATGAAATTTATCACAGTATATATAGTAATTAGACAGAGTACCAGAATTATCAATCAGATGTAGCGGCAAAGAACTTGATTGGTAGCAGCCTTCATTATAGTGAGAATCTTTCTATATGGGGTGAAATGATGAAAATGATCTCTGTATTTGATAAATTAAGCACGTCTACCAAAATATCTACATAAAATTTAAAATATCACGAAACCTGTGCCCTGTTGACATATTGAAAGAAAAAACAATATTCATTTCCCTTACTTTTTATTAAATTTTTAGTTCTTAAATTGTGGATACATATCATTTTACTGGTTAGCAAAGGTCACATGAAACTTTTGTATGGAACTAAATACATTATTCTGGACTTAAATTTGCAATTAGAATGGTATGTTTAAGTTGGAAAATAATATCTTAGGCATAAGATTAAATGCAGAAATAATAAAGAAAACAGACTCAAAACTTGCTAAGAAAATTGTTAAAATAGTATCAAATTGTACATGTCCTAAATATTGGTAAGTATTCTGAGGAAGGTGAAACAGCCAGGGTTGGGGAATAAAACTAAATAAACATCTCCCATCTATATGGAAATGGGGGTGGGAGTATAAAATTCCTTTGTGATCCATTATAAGCAAATTAAACAAGTGTATCAAAGGGTAAATGCCCCAACATCAGAGGTGCAGCCCTAAAATTAATCTAGGATGTTTGCCTCGACGTATCTTTGTGAGTCTGTTTTCTAGACACTCAAACATGTGAAATCCAAGCACCGATCCATTTTGACAGACATTCACTTAAGAGAACTGCTGCGTGTGAGCACAACTGGACACAAACCAAACTACAAGGGAATTGTTGAAATCAAGGATTGCCGGAAGTCCCACTAAGTAAAAGGTTAAGTTTTTATTATTATCATTAACTATACATTATAAATGTATAATAAATATACATTATCAAATTATATAATGATTATGTGTGTGCATATGTACACATTGACGTATATAATCATTACATATTACTGAGGCTCTTTGGCAATGTACATTGGTAAATTCTGGGTCCTTCTCAGGCTCAGGTTGGCCATCCCTGGTTTAGGATGATGAATAGATCAGAGTGGAGAAAGACTCATAAGATGTCAATTGGAAAATACTTTCATAGAATTAGTGCTTCCTGAAACTTCTGACACAATCTGTAGAATTTGCACAACGTACTATTCTGCTATTGGTGGAAAGCGTATTACAAATGAAGGATTGTATTCTGCTTGAGTTAACATGGTGAATAGCAGCTGATTTCAACTGAGTGGTGTTGGCATAGGTGAAAACAGGCTTTGATCTTTGTGTGTATGTGTAACAGCACTGCCTTGGTCCTGCCTCTGTCTCAGTCCACAAATTACACAGAGACCCTTTTGCTGGTTAGACACCCTGTACAATTTATTTACAGTTGCATCCTACCACCTTCACAGCATACCTAAGTCCTTTCCCAAGCAGAGGAGAGAAATCTCTCTCTCCTTCTTACTGCCTGCTTTCCCCCCTGTGCTCTTCCTCCCTGTGCCTATTTGTGGGCTCTTGGCTAATGGCTTAATTAGCCTTTCTGCCCTGCCCCTCCCACAAATTACACATAGTCTTGCATAGTCAGCTCCAATCTGATTTGCCTAATTGGGGCTGCTGTGAAGAGTGCTGACTCAGGCCTTTGTACCTAGCACTCTGTCACATACCTCCCCCCTTATTTAACTGCAAGGTTCTTCTTTCCCTGTGCTCTCCCTCCCTTGTGTGGCCACCCCATGAGAAACTTTATCCATCCCCAGGGTGATCATCTGGTTTTCCCTGTGAGGTTCGCTCATCCCTCACCCACAGATCTTACATGGGGTGGACACCCGCATAGCTCTGTAGCAACCCATTGATCTTCACACCATGGGCATCCTGGGGGGTTACTCCTCTCATTCTCTCTCATTGCATCTGGCAGAGGATCAAGGTTACTCCCCTTATCCCCAGATCACCCAGGGCCCCAGGTGCCATCAGTCTCCTAACTGTGCCTAGGTTTCTTCTCCTGGGGCTCATGTTGCAGGGAGATCCTTTGGCTCCCTTACCTTGGCTAAGGAGTTTGGGCTGTCTGTCTCCCTGGTACCTCCTTCCTTACATCCCTGGGGACATTTCTTGTCCTCCTGTCTCAGGCTTTGTTGTCTAGGGGGTCTTTCAAGTTTCCTTTTTTGGGTTCTGTCTCTGTCTCCCCCCTGGTTTTCCTTTTCCTAACATGGGATTCCTCTCACCACCTCGCTTCCCAATGAGGAAGGGACTCCAGTCTATGCCCAAGTCAACTTGATAAGGCAGCCCCTCCATTACCCCAACCTGTTTCCACCGAAATCTCCCTTGGACCTCCAGGGGCACCTGGGCTATGGGACAATGCTGCTTATCCCCATGGACAGACTCTATGTCCATAGTTGCTCCTGGAGTCATCCAGTGAGGCTTCACTAGCTCCCTCCAGACCAGAGAGCAAGCTGAGGACATATCCACAAGGCCCCTCTAGAGTTTCCTCCACACCATCACCGAAATCGTGGATAGTTTTTGCCCCTTTTTCTTCCCTCCAGCCCTGGCCCATCCACAAAACTCAGCAAAGTCACAATCCACATATGGGCAGTCCCATTTCTTGTGTCCGGGTCACCCATATTAGCAGCAAATAAGGGGCCGAGTTGGAAGCAAAATTGGAGCCACTTCCAGAATAGGATAAACCTTTGAATGGGCCTTTAGCTGCTGATGGCACAGTGGGGATTTTCAGACCCACTTCATGTGTGATGGTCTCCCATGCCTGCACAAAATTACAGATATGCCAATGGGACCCATTGTGAAATTCGTGTGTTACCACTCCAAGATGTCACATAACCTGCACTGGAATTGAAAGCTGTAACTCACATTTAGACCCTCTGCATGCTCTGTGCACATGTTTCCATTGCCCCATTGTCAGGGTCTTCACCCTAGACCTCCATTTGTCATCATTATAACCTTTGGAGTATGCCTGATACTTCCATATGTGGTTGTGAACCTCTCATGGACCTATATTCCTGCAAGCTTTAAGAAAGGGGCCTAATAAGTCTAATGATAAGCACAACTCAGCAACGCAGGGGACTTATCTGTAGTTCTCTGGGGAACAGCCCGGTAATGCTGTAATACTGAGTGGCGAGCTTGAGGAAAAGGCAAACCCTGAGACAGATGAGCCTTAAACCCATCCCTCAGTGTGAGATTAAATCTCTCTACACCCCCATTAGCCTGAGGGTGGTAACTGGGAGTACAGACATGCCAGATCCATTTATCTGCTAGGAATTGGTGAAATAAGCAGAAACAGACCAGTTTACCTCTGGTTTACCTTGTTTAGAGCTGTTGATGGTTAATAAATACCTTGGTTGTTTACACCCACACATTCTAGCTGTTTTTTGTTTGTTTTTTTTTTAAGGGGCTAACAACAAACCCTAATGATAGATGTGGGTATGGGGACATTCCTCTAGATTAGTTTCAATAAAGGGACCATCAGGACAATCTAATCTGATTTCCTGCACGTTGCAGACCACAGAACCTCACCCACCCACTCCTGTAATAGATCACTAACATCTGGCAGGGGTACTGAAGTCCTCAAATCATGATTTAAATATTTCAAGTTATGGAGAAACCACCATTTACACTAGTTTAAACCTGCAAGTGACCCAGGCCCCATGCAACAGGGGAAGATAAAATTGTAATGATTGATATTGCAAATGTTAAATACATTAATTTCATATATTATAACTCTTCTGCCTTGGTTTTATGTGCCCCAAATCATGTGAACTCTTACAAGGCATGTACTGGCAAGAATAGGATGAAATGTCAATATTTCAAAATGCTCAATCGTGATAAATCAGGCAGATTCTTAAAATGTATGGTCTTGAGATACAACATCCCCAGAAAAAAGGACCCTAAAAAAGGACCCATGTAAGGTGTGATGTTACACTCTATATGATTTTATGAAAATATGCTAATGAGTGTGAATATAATGTAACTGGAATATGCTTCATGCAAAAGGTCTTTTGTAAGGTATCATTACAAAGCTTATAATCTACTGAGTGTGATCATCCTATTTGTATGTATGTATCATTCTTGTATCTGAAACTAGAAATATAAAATATAACTCTGAGGGCTTATTGTAATTATGCAAAGTGTGGGCCTTTAATGGTGGTTTGGAATCTTGATGGCTTCCATCAACCAGGGCAATTGACCGTGGATGGCTCTGTTTGCTTGCAGGCCTCCCTGTGAGTCAGGATGGGAGGAATGAAGGCTTGGGGTCCTACAATGACATGTGACCATGTCACCTGGTACTGGAATCCATCTTTAACATGGTGCTTTTCCATTTAGAAGGAGGGGTGGGAACCCAGAGAGGGACAAAAGATTTCTGCCTTGTGCCAAAGCTATATAAGGGGTTGGAACAGAACAAAGGGAGCTGCAATCATGAGAAATCCCCGAGCTACCACCTGAGCTAGAACAAGGGCTGTATCAGGAGAAAGGATTGTGCCCAGACTAGGAAGGCATCCAGTCTGTGATAGAAGCTTATTGAAACATCTGAGGGTGAGATTTTATCTGTATTTAGCTTTCTTATTGTATTAGGTTTAGACTTACGTGTTTTATTTTATTTTGTTTGGTAATTCACTTTGTTCTGTCTGTTATTACTTGAAACCACTTAAATCCTACTTTTTGTATTTAATAAAATCACCTTTTACTTATTAATTAACCTAGAGTATGCATTAATACTTGGGGGGGGGGGGCAAACAGCTGTGCATATCTCTCTATCAGTGTTACAGAGGGCAAACAATTTATGAGTTTAACCTGTATAAGCTTTATACAGGGTAAACGGATTTATTTAGGGTTTGGACCCCACTGGGAGCTGGGCATCTGAATGTTGGAAACAGGAACACTTCTTAAGCTGTTTTCAGTTAAGCCTGCAGCTATTGGGGGACATGGTTCAGACCTGGGTCTGGGTTTGAGACAGGCAAGCGTGTCTGGCTCAAACCAGGCAGGGCACTGAAGTCCTAAACTGGCAGGGAAAACAGGCTCAGAGGTAGTCAAAGCACATCAGGTGGCAGTCCCAAAGGGAGTTTCTGTGATCCAACCCGTCACAGAAAAAAGGACCCTTCTAAGGACCCTAAAGCAAGGTTTACCAGAGTGGCTGCCAGACTATTATCCAAGTGCCAATTATAAGCCCAGCATGGAATGAGAAAGAGGCTATATCATTTGTAGCAATTAGTACCTGAACTTAACTGTTCCTGGCAAATAGTCACATTTGCAAAACCAAATTGTATGTGTAAGTTCAAATCCAAATTCAATTAATAAGTTCTTTGCCTGCAGGTCCTTGCCACAGACTTTGTAGAGAAAATCTAGAGTTTACTGGCTTCTGTTAATCTTAGACATGATGTCATCATACATAATGTTACTTAACCACTACTTTTTTCTGTATATGCATGTATATATCCCCTGATTAACTAGTCATCTGGGTGAGGGTGTAACATTATGCACAGTGCATTTTGTAAGACTGGATCTGAATGGAATTTAATGGACTTTTTATAAGGAAAAGGGCAAATGTGGTTAACTCGGTGTGCAGATCCAATCCCCAGACATTTGGTTGAATTCCAAATCCTTTGTGTAAGCTTTTAAATAATTTTTAAAAATAAAACAGAATAAAGTGAAAGTTGAGATGGCACAGAAGTACTCATTGCCTTTAAGTGCTTATAGGGATTCCCAAAATATCCATCCAACCCAGAGGCACTACAAAACAGCAGGGGTCAAAATGCTTGGTATTATTAACACAAGTACTTATTCTAGACAGTCTTAGCTGTTACAAAATCATGCAATATGGTCAATTTCGAAATGAATGTAAATTCCTAGGTTTCAAAAGAAATTCAAAAAAATCAAATGACATTCATTTTAAATGCTGAGATACTAGTAGGTATTTTAACTTTTTTTTTATTTTAAGCCATGCTCTTTATTGAACTCTCATTACTTACACAGTTGCCCTACATGGAGAAGACAATTGGTTTCATCTTATTTCTCAAGTGGCAGAAAGGGATGCTGAGCGTCCATGTTGCAATGCAGTTAATATGATCCTCCTCTGCTTCTAATCCCAGTGCTAAGGATGCTCAGAGCATTGATTTGTCTAATCACTAGAAAATGCAAGCATTGGTAATGCTCTAAGCATGCTGCATAGCTCATAAATATCCATTTATGCCAAAAAACTGACCCCTCTACTTTTTGTCATAGTGTCACTGACATAGTGACATAGTGTCATAGTGAAACTGACAATATCACTCAATTAAATACACATCCAAATTCTGTGTGTATCCTATATATTACATTTGTTTTTCTTTCATTATAGAAGGATAGTGGTTGCTTTATATATATATATATATATATATATAAAATTGTAAAAGGACATGAAGCTCAGAAGAGAGTCTGTTTCTCCTGACAATTTTATTTATATATATATATATAAAATTGTCAGGAGAAACAGACTCTCTTCTGAGCTTCATGTCCTTTTACAATT
>NC_048299.1:116143156-116333868 GCF_013100865.1 Trachemys scripta elegans | reverse complement strand
CCGGCAAGTTTGATATAAAGGCAAAGCAAGTTTGATATAACGCGGTTTCACCTATATCGCAGTAAGATTTTTTGGTTCCCAAGGACAGCGTTATATCGGGATAGAGGTGTAGTGACAGCAAAAATGTCATGAAGGTATTTTCAGAATTGTAAAAGGACATGAAGCTCAGAAGAGAGTCTGTTTCTCCTGACAATTTTATATATATATATATAAAATTGTCAGGAGAAACAGACTCTCTTCTGAGCTTCATGTCCTTTTACAATTCTGAAAATACCTTCATGACATTTTTGCTGTCACTACACCTCTATCCCGATATAACGCTGTCCTTGGGAACCAAAAAATCTTACTGCGATATAGGTGAAACCGCGTTATATCAAACTTGCTTTGCCTTTATATCAAACTTGCCGGAGTGCGCAGTCCCCCCCCCCCCCGGAGCGCTGCTTTACCACATTATATCCAAATTCATGTTATATTGGGTCACGTTATATCGGGGTAGAGGTGTATTAGATGATTAAAAGTAAGAATGTGCATTACAGCTTATTACAACAGGTTTTTACACCACAAAAATCACATCTGCTAAAAATAATTTCAATTTTCTTAACCCTTTTTATCCAGATTGTTCCTATAAAAAATATTTTTGTAATGTTAATTATTGACAGTAATAAACTCTGCAATTATGCATGACATTCAGTTTTTGAAATTTCTGCCTCATATTAATTATGAATGCTTTACAAGAACCCCTATGATATCTCACTCCATTTTTTTATTTAAATCTTCTCAGACACATTTTCTTTATGATAAATTTCAAAACTGTCTTAGTGGGGAATATTACTTTTAACAAAAGACATTTTACATGAGCCTAGACAACCGCGATACACTTTATTCAAACAAATTAAAACAAGAAAGCAGGAATATTTAAGTAGTCTCAATGTTCTACTTGCTTCTAAGTAGCAACCTCAAGAGTAAGCAGCCACTTGTTTAAATAACACCCAGAAATATACAGCTAGTCAAAGCTGAAAAGGGCTTCATAAAGTAATTTTAGAGGTACTCAAGTTAGGCAGATAGAATTCATTAAACAAGTCCATTGCTAGCAATAATTTCTCTTTGTTTCAACTGTCTCCAATAATTTATCATTCTATCGATATTTGTATCAAACAAACTATGTCATTTCACAATATGGTTTTGCCCTCCTATCTCTCAGTGTGCACTGGTGAAGCAGTATGGAGATTACTTGCTTACAAGCTGGTTCAACTACTCATGCACACAGCTACCAACTTCTCTTATGCAAACATATTACTCCTCATGTTTTGATACATATCTTAGGCTTATTATTTTTTCAGAATAAAAAACTCTTAAAATATGATGGAAAATAAAAATATTTAAAATAGAAACTTAGCTACACCTAAAACTTACCGAGACAGTGGCCCTTCCCGTATTTCCTTTACATTAGAATAGTTGGCAGAATAAATTTGAAAATAGCAAAATATAAATTACTCTTTCTCCATGATCACATTTAAATAAAAAAGAAGTGGTGAACCCAACAGGTTGAGACAATTCAACTAAAACAGTTTGGCTATTATCAAATAACATTCAAAGTATACAATTAAAATGAGTGACAGTTTTCCCTCCCAATTTCTCCTTTCTATATCTAGCAGTGACAGGGCTTCCCTGCTGGAAGGGTAACAATAGCACTAACCTACACTAATGCTTCAGAGTTAGTGGAGAAAAAAACAGCCTGCTTTCTGCTCCTATAACTCAGTTTCTCCCAAACCACACAGGTCACATGTCCTTTTATAAAGCAGCTGTCCTCAATGGAGTCTGAGTCCAGCTATAGGGAACTCATTGTGCATGCCCAAAACTACCACACCCAATTCCAGAAAGTTCTGGGTCTGGCACACTAATCGTGTATCAGCCTAGGAACAATGATGCAGACACAACTCTACCCCATTAATCTCTTAAAGAGAGATCTCCCTGTTAGGCAAGTGGGTGACATTAGAATTGTACAAATAGGTATCAGAATTTTAAGATTAATAAGAATGTGTTCAGTGCTCAGACTTTAGTAAAAGTTGCTGCATGCATTAATCTCATTTGTAACAGTTGTAGTAATAGTTGAGCAGTTGTGTCATGACTGTATAAATCTCTGTGTATGGCTTCAGAAGGGAGACATGAAATAAGGGTTATAACTTCAGGGACTTGGGTAATTGCAATCTGAATGTGACTGAGTTGATCCATGCCTCAGTCTTGAAAGGGCCCAGATATTGGTGGTCCAGTTTGGTTTAGGAGCAAATAAATTTAAGATTGCAGGTGGACAGCCAAACTTTGTCCCTATGGCAAGGTCAGGGGCGGACTGGCAGTCCTGGTCAGATTGACGTTTATATTCTTCCTTGACTGCTTGTAAAAGTGCTCTTTGAGTTCCCAGTGTACCTGGCGGAGATGGGTAGCTAGATCTGTGACAGCTGGTACTGGAGAGTTAGTGGAGACATCCAATAGAAAGCGGGGGTGAAAACCATAGTTGGAAAAAAAAACACCCCGCTACAACAAGAAATAAGTTTATTAACTACAAAATGTAAATTTTAAGTGATTATAAGGGATAGCTAACAGAACAAAGCAGACCACCTTAGTAAATAAACAAAAACCACAAACTGAGCCCAACACATTAGGCAGGTAGGATATAAATCAACTAATTTTCACCCTGAGTGATAAATAAGCTGGCAGATTCTTAAAGCACAAATTGCCTTGGTTTTCCCAGGTTTTCATACACAGGCAAAAAATCCCTCCAGACTGGGACCATCACCTCCCACAGTTTAGTCCTTATTCCTTGGGTGTTTCCAGATGTGCTGTGTTGGGGAGAGTGAGGTCCCCCCATAATGTAATTTCCCCCCTTTTATAACTTCTCCCCGCTTGCTGGATAGTTCTTTTGCTATGACCAGGGTCAAACCATTCCCATTGTGTAGCGCTATCTCTGAGAGGGTTCTATTGTACACAGTTTCTGGGGTAATCCTTGTGCTTGTGTGCATTTCCTCAATAAACCATTAACATTGTTTGGCCTTTTTACTGTCGTACCTGAAAGGCTGCTTGTGGGTGTTTTCAACCTCAGGACATGTTTCAGCGACACATACATAGCCAAATTTCATAACTTCACATACGACAATAGCACATACAATCCAATGAGCTATTACTGTCTATCAGATCAAGACTCCTGACACCTCACAAGGCATACTTTGTATAAGACATATCCTAATTACATGACATATCAAGAATCTGGTTGACCTGCTCCATTTGTCAATTAGTGTATGGATGGTAGGCAGTTGAGGGGAGAGGCTCAATCTCCAGAAGTTTTAGAAATTCTTGCCAGAATTGTGAAATGAATTGAGAACCATAGTGCTACATGATGCTTGATGGCAATCCATGAAGCCAAAAAATGTTTTTCAGGAAGAGGCAAGCCATTTCCTGGACAGTAGGGATGATGCTGCAGGGGGCAGAGGGTGCCATTTTGGTTAAGAGATTGACGACAATTAGGATCATTGTATGTCCCTGGAAAGGTGGCAATTCCACAATAAAGTCAACAGAAAAGGTATCCCATGGCTGAGGTGGAATTAGCATGGGAGCTGTAGAAGTCCAAGTGGTTTTGAGCAGGGCACTTGATCCGAGTGCACAAGTCACAGTAGCTTATGTAGCTCTTGATTGAGGTGTGCAAGCCTGGCCACCAGAAACTCCTTGTGATTAGGCTCCGGGTCTTGAGGTGGCTGAAGTTCCCTGAAAAGGGTGCATGATGACTTAATTGAAGAACCTCCAGCCTTGGTTGCCCCTTGGGGCCTAGATACAATCCTTATGGTAGAGGACCCCATCTTGGAACCTGAACCTGGGGGCTGGTTAACCATCAGCATTCTCCAGAGTCTGATGGATCTGAGCAGCAAAGGTGTCATTGGGTAACAAGGTACAAATTGACACCACTAGGCTGTGGATGCATTTAGAATCATAGATGGAGTTCTCTCACTCCCTTCCAAGAACTCAGCCTTATGGAACAGTGCATCATCCTTCCCATTTCTTGCTCCAAGGTGGTAGGTTACTATGAAGTCAAATCAGGTGAAGAAGAGGGATCAGCAGATCTGTCATTGGTTGAAGTGTCTGGCTGTTCAAATGTATTCCAGGTTCTTGTAATCTGTGAGCAGTTGAACAGGGAACCTAGGCCCTTCTAGTAGGTGCTGCCTTTCCTCAAGTGCTTCCTTGATAGTTAAGATTTCCTTAACCCTTGTATTATAATTCTTCTCTGCCAGGGTTAGCTTACCAGAATAATAGGCACATGGGTGAAGTCAACTTACAGGACCTATCAGTTGGGACAGTACTGCACCCAGGGTGAAATTGAATGCATCAGCCACCAATGTGAATGGTTTAACAGGTCTCGGTGAACCAAGATAGGTGATGTGATGAACTTCTCTTTTACCTGATCAAAAGCAGTTTGGACTCCCATGGACCAGGTGAACTGAACTCCTTTTCACTGAAGGGCAGTCAGAGGAGCAACTAGGCTAGAAAATCCCTCAGTGAACTACTGGTAGAAGTTAGCGAAGCCTAGGAACCATTGGACCCCACGAGTGTCCTTTGGTGCAACCCAGTCAGAGATTGCCACTACCTTGCATCGGTCCATGCTTAGGCCCTTCGGGGAGATAATATAACCAAGGAATTCTATTGTATCCTGGTCAACTTGCATTTTTCAGGCTTGGCATATAGAAGGTGTTTCTAGTCTTCCTAGGACACTGTAGACATGCTGGTCATGAGAAGCCTGATTGTCAGAAAAAGATGAGGATGTTGTCCAGATAAATGACTAGATAGCAGTATAACACAACATTGAAGATATCATTGATGAAGTACTGAAAGGTCGCTGGGGCATTGCACTGGCCAAACAGCATGACCAAGTTCTCAAAGTTTCTATACCATGTACAGACAGTGATCTTCCACTCTTCTCCCTCTTTAATCAGGACAAGGTTATAGGCCCTGCGAAGGTCCAGCTTAGTAAAAACCTTTAAGGAGCGGAGTCTTTCAGAAAGCTCACTAATGAGAGGGAGAGTGTATTGATATCGAATCATGACTCTGTTTAACGCCTGATAGTCAACACAGGGCCTTTTCTATCTCTATTTTTTTTTTTTTTTTTTTTTTTACAAAGCAAATTGGAGCCCCAGCTGGAAATGTGGAAGGATGGATAAATCCCTTTTGTAGATTTTCTGGGAGGTAGTCTTGGAAAGCCAGACATTCTGGCTCTGTAAGGGAGTAGATTGGCCAAAAGGGACATCTTCTCTGGGCTGGAGGTCAATAGGATAGTCATAACTGTGTTGTGTTGGCAGAGCGTTCGCATTCTTTTTATCAAACACATTGGCAAAATCTTTGTATTTAATCATTAACACAGGGTCAGTGGACCAGACCACAGAGGGGAACAAGATTTCCTGTGGGTTAACCTGTTCAGACTCAGAATCTCGAGGAAAGCAAGTTGAAGTATGAAGGATTGACAGTCTATGGTCCTTACAATCAGGTTTCAGGAGACAGAATTGTCAGCAATGTGTGGAACAGAACTGTATCTTGCCTCCCCACCAACAAATGTATGGGCTATGGGTAGTGATCCAGGACATGCCAAGGACTACTGGAAAGTGCAGTGCTTGGATAAGTCCAAACTGAGGAGTATTTTGGTGACCTGGAGAGTCACAATGTCCAGCTGTTCGGTCTGGTGGGCCTGATAAGAGCAGTGAGCTGTTGATAGACTATACCAAATCTGGAGTGTCCTTGCCTTGAGTGGGGATGTGATGTTTTTGTGCAAAGTCCTGATCCATGAAGTTGACTGAGGCACCCAAATCCACCAATCCCTCCAGGTGGACCTCGGAGTTAAAGGTGTGTCAGATTTTCAGAGGGAGTTTGAAATGTGTCGGGACTTGCTCAGTCATGGCTAAGTTATCTGGAGACAGGTACTGATGCTGGGTACCGATGGGTACCAATGAGGGAGGCAGGGAGTGCTACCCCAAGTAAGACCCCCAACCCCATCAGTGTCTGTGGTTTGGCCTTCCCTGATCAGAGTGCAGACCAGAGTTTAGCAGGGCAACCCGACACAAAATGTCCTGATCTTCCACAGTATAGGCATAGTCCCCAGGCCCAATGCTGCCTTTTCTCTGTGATGATGAGGTAGAACTGGACTTGGTCAGGCTTTATGGATCTGGGCTCTGGGGAAGATTCCCAAGGTTGGTGGGCCAGAGATGCCAGGACTGGTGTGAGTTGGGAAGCTGATATTCTCTCTTGGTGGCATCCACCAGGCAGTTGTCAATCTTGATGCTGAGGTCAATCAAAACATCCAGAGTGGGCAGGGAGTCCACTTGTGCCAGCTTGTCTTTGATGTCATCATTTAAGCCAAAGTGCAAATGATAACGCTGCTTGGCCTCATTCCATTTGGTGTCTGCTACCAAATGGAGGAATCCTGTGGCATATTTAGCAACATGACGATGGCCCTTTAGCAATGCCCAAAGTGTGGCCTCAGCTGTAAGCTCATGACTAGGTCATCAAAGATCACAACCATGGCTTGAATTAAGTCTTCAAGATTACCCAGGAGTTGGCTTACTTCCTCAAGCATTAGGGATGTCCAGGCCAGAGCCTCCCTAGTCAACAGGCTGATAATCAGCCCCACCCTGTATTGGTCAGTGGGGAATGACTGTGGGCACAAAAGGAATTGGCATTGGTATTAATTAACGAACCCCCAAAATGTGTCCCAATCGTTATTAAACTTATCAAGCAGGGGAATCTTTGGCTCATGTGGTGCAGGGTGTAGATATTGAGGCAGTGCTGCCTACCAGTGCAGTGCTGCATTCTGTGCCTGTAGAGCACTGGCCTGTGCCTGCAGCATAGTGGCCTGGGCCTGCAGGGCCTGCAAGGCACCGCATATCCCCAGCAGGGAATATTGGCCATGGAGGGATCCATACTAGTCACTGGTCTGGACCCTTGTCAGCCTATTTTTCCTCTGTTTACCTTAGGCTGCTCAAACTGTCAGCAGACCAGATTTAAGGCAGTTATGCCTATGGTCTGAGCAGGAGTCAGGCCTATTGGTCAGAGCCCGAATGCCAAAGCCAAGGGTTGAAGCAGAATTGGAGTCAGAAGTCAGAGCCAAAGGTCAGAGTTGAATTACCAGGAGTCAGGGAAGGCAGGTGTATGGCTGTTTTTGAGGCAGAAACAAGGCTTGAACAGGATGGAAACAAGACTGGATGCAGGGCAAAATTTGTGCTGGAGCTGAGGAGGAACAAAGCAGGAAAAGGCTTAGGGAGACTAGCACAGGGAGGCAGAGAGTCCATGGGCATGTGTGTTGAGCAGCCAGTGAGCTACTGCTGCTGCTAGGTTTAAGAACTGGCCTGCTGGCTTCCTCAGCCAATCAGAAAGGGTGGTCCACCAAGCAGCCTAGCTGGCTGAATAGAGTGTCAGGAGTACTGATCAGGCACAGCTGAGAGTCTTACTCCTGACAGGTATTCTGTCAGAAGAATAGGCTAAATGTTTAAGTGTAGGTCAGGTACAGGTAGCTCCTTTCCTTTACAGTGGAAGGGTGGAGTGCAAGTATTTGTGTGAGTGTTTGAGGACATTGCTCAAACAGGGCAGAGTTAATGTCACGTGGGAATGTATCTTAACTATGTATTTCCTTGTTTTCTGAAGATTGAGTTTTTCTGAATTTGACACTTTGGTAGGATATTAGCTATCACCCAGAAACCTTAAATCTTGATTAACAAAGTCTTTTGCCACTTAATTTCCTAGTTCTTTTTAAACATAAAGAGAAATATTAGTGAACATTTAGACAGTTTTAGTTCTCACCTAGTTTTGCAGCTAATGTGGTTAGGTAATAATCAAAAGGTCTAGCTTTTATATAGCATTTTTCATCAGTAAACGCAAAGAAATTTACATCATTCCCTTCACAGAGACACAGAGAGGTGAAGTGACTTGCCCAAGGTCACCCAGAAAGCCAACTGCAGCGCGAGGAACAGCCCCAGTCTAGTGTTCTTTCCAGTTGGCCACATGGTTGCTATGTGATTCCTACACGTCCATCTCTTTTCCAGTGGAACTGGGATAATGGTCATGCTTTGAAATATTTGCAATGTGCAGTTGCTAACTGGGCTGGTGTCATAACTATAAAGGGAAGGGTAACAGCTCTCCTGTGTACAGTACTATAAAATCCCTCCTGGCCAGAGACTCCAAAATCCTTTTCCCTGTAAAGGGTTAAGAAGCTCAGGTAACCTGGCTGACACCTGACCCAAAGGACCAATAAGGGGACAAGATACTTTCAAATCTTGGGGCGGGTGGGGGGGGAAGGCTTTTGTTTGTGCTCTTTGTTTGGGAAGTTGTTCACTCTTGGGACTGAAAGGGACCAGACATCAATCCAGGTTCTCCAAATCTTTCTGAACAAGTCTCTCATATTTCAAACTTGTAAGTAAACAGCCAGGCAAGGCGTGTTAGTTTATCTTTGTTTTCTCAGCTTGTAAATGTACCTTTTGCTAGAGTGTTTATCTCTGTTTGCTGTACTTTGAACCTCAGGCTAGATGGGGGTCCTCTGAGCTCTTTAAGTTTGATTACCCTGTAAAGTTATTTTTCCATCCTGATTTTACAGAGAGGATTTTTACCTTTTTCTTTAATTAGAAGCCTTCTTTTTAAGAACCTGATTGATTTTTCCTTGTTTTAAGATCCAAGGGGTTTGGATCTTGATCCACCAGGAGTTGGTGGGAGAAAGGAGGGGGATGGTTAGTTTCTCCTTGTTTTAAGATCCAAGGGGTTTGGATCTGTATTCACCAGGGAATTGGTGAAGGTCTCTCAAGGCTACCCAGGGAAGGGAATTAGCTTTGGGATGGTGGCAGCAGACCAGATCTAAGCTGGTAGTTAAGCTTAGAAGTTTTCATGCAGGCCCCCACATTTGCACCCTAAAGTTCAAAGTGGGGAAGCAGCCTTGACAGCTGGTGAAAGAAATCTCCTCCATGGTCTCTGTCTCCAAACCTTGACAGTTTTATTCCTCAGTGGTTACAGTAACTTTAAGCATGTGAAAGAAGACTGGTGTGTCTCTCTCCTTCTCCACCCCTTGCACCACCATTCTCCCAAATATGTAGCCTCCTCCCCAACATTTCCAGTTCCCCCTCCCCTTTCCATCCCAGTGAACCATTAGTAGGCACTGTAGAAGCCATTAACATGCAAGAAGTTGCTGTCTCCTGCCCTATGTTTCTGCATAGAGATATCAAGACAGTAGTTTACCAAAGGGCCACATACTACCTTGGTTATATAGCCTGAGCAGCACACTAAGCTGGACCCTCTCTCCCAGTACCCACCCTCAGCTGGGACTCCAGACCCTGCTTCAGCCAGGCTTCCCCAATCATGCCACAGGTCCACCCAGGTCATCCTTCCTCCAAATTGGGTCCCTCCTGCACACACTCTGGCTAACCCCCAACTTCCCATCCCTCACACCACCCAGGGGCAATGTGTATCTTAAATATTCATTTCTGGATTTCAGACATTCACATTTGCCTTACCTTCAGTCTTCCTCCACCTCCCCAGATCTCAGCTCACATGGAGGGGTAAATACTCCAATGTTACCCACACACTCTAGGGCACCCCACCTTCATCCTTCCATGGGCTCAAGGCATAACCCAGTTAATTTAGGCATCCCCACCCTTTCCCATTTTCTAGGGCTCTGGGTAATCCTTACCCAGTTCCTAGGGCTTAGGGTGTAATCTTCTGTGGGTTTGCAGGGTCGACCAGTGAAAGGGCCTTACACAGTAATATCCTTAATCTCTATACAGTAACAGGTACCAAAACAGAATACACATGCTAAGCATACAGTTCTCACCACTCCCAATAAGACTGGCCACCACTGAGGAATAAAACTTTTCATGGTGGCCAGTCAACATTAGATCGTCTGGGGCTCCAGCTTCTGCATTGTATGATCAGCAGCTCTGGCAACTTTGATCTTGGACTGTATCCTGAAATTAGGTTCCAAAGAACTTCCTTTTGGACCCGAGTCTATATAGTTAAAACTTGGGTTCTACTTAGTTATACCTTAACCAATCATTTTAAAGTAAAATACTACAAGACAGTATTTTTCATCAATCCTAGCCTATTATGAAACAATTATTTAACCAATCATATCCCACCACCTTAGTTATGCAATAGATAGAAACAAATCTGGCAAAATTAGTTATGCAATAGATAGAAACAATTAAAGAATCAGACAGAGACCATACAGATAAAGTATAGAGAAGTGGGGACCATAAATGCATACCAATAGAAGTATAGATTTCATAATCACAATTGTTAATAAGTTTTCTTTAGACATCTTAAGATCTGTTTCTTTATGTGGTGATGCTGGGTACTATTAGACCAGGATTGCCTTCTTAACAGCCCGATATTACTTACTGTTAATGCAATTTAGATGGAATGTGAGGATGTGACTTCTCTGCTTGTTAGCTCATGGCTGCTGCTGTTCTACTGTTGCTGCTGTTGCTTACTGCAGAAAAGGGCCTCAGACCTTACACCAAAAGGAAAAATTTTGAAAGAAACATTACAAGAGTAAATTCCTGAAGTTAAAGATTTACAAATGGTCCCATCTTTAAGGTAGGTCATAATATTGATCCAACAACCTTTCCAACATCCCTTTACAGTCCAGTTCCACACGACAATCTAACAGAATTATAGCCTATATCAAAAGAATACCCTCATCATCTTGAGTCTTAGTCTCAGAATGGAGCCAATTTTCAGGTATTATAGTATATTTAAATCTGTCTTTTAAAATTTAAAAATTACCAATTTCCCAGGGTGCTACAATGCTAGAGAGAGCATTACAAGGGATTATCATTTTTGTTGGAGCCCATAGGAGTAATTTGTAAAGCTGTAAGTCCAATAAATAAAACATTCAGAAAATGTTTTGTGGATAGCTTGACCTTCACAATATTGATTTCTATCAAAACATTCTAAAACTTTTAAAGCATGACCTTTTTTTTTATTCAAAGATAAAAATATTTTGAAAAACCTGACAACATTACACATTGCAAAATGAAACACTTGGCATAGTAGGGAAGTGTCATTGTGGGAATGTATAAGTATAATATTAACGACTGACTGCTATGTAAAGCAGATGCTGTGCATGTGGAAGAAATGTACTTTACTCATTCTCAGATTTGTTGTGTCTTAAACATGGCAGTGGTGCAGCTGGATACAAATTAATAGATCATATGTATTTTGCCTGTGATTAATGCCTTTTATTCATGGCAAACTGATATGTTACACAAGATTTGGGATAGGAACATAGTTAAAGGCATGCTTAAATGATGACACATTTTATTGTCCAGTGGAAATAGCTCTAAATGCTGGAACTTCATTGAAGTATAACAATAAAGTGTAAAAAGCAACGAAGAGTCCTGTGGCACCTTATAGATTAACACCGCTACCCCTCTGATACTCAATAAAGTGTAAAGTTACCCAATTCAAGGTCCAAAAATTAAGGTATCTGGGGAAAGGGCAGTAATCATGTATTTATATTATCTGTTATCCCATTTGTATACAGAAAAACCTGGGCCAGATTCTCTGCTGGCATACCTCCATTGAAATCAGTGGAATTACACTGGCAGACACTAGGGCTGGCCAGGAAATGGAGCTCAGAAATTGGGAACTCAAAAATTTCAACTAGAGAATCAGGTAGTGGTCTCATAAATGAATGCCAGGGACTCAAAGACGTGCATCCCAGGTATTGTCAGGGATGTACCGAGTCCAATCACGTACTCAGTGTAATTGACCAGTTCCAGGCATTTGAAAGTTTCATGTAAATCAACTCTTTCTATACATTCCTAGAGGGCAAGCGTTATTATTTCTTGTTTGGAGGAGTAGGCAGTATTTCCTCCAGTACAAAATGATGAGTGTTTGACTCCTCTTGTTGACAGTTCACTGCAGAGCTATGTAGATCTTGGCATATTAGATGCCCTTGAGAGAGATTGGATTTATGACACATCGCTAGGTGGTACTGCAGAGTAGGAGTTTGGAATGTTATTTATTGATAGTTTGTTTTTGTTAATTCCAGGCCTGCCTTTGTTGCCAGGTGAGGGGTGGGTGGGTGTAGATAAAGTCTATTGTATCTAGTGTATATAATTGTTTTGGTGATGCAAGCATTTGTGATCTGGAAATTGATGGATTTCTGTTGTTGTGGGGCTATTGGACTATATTAAAAGTTTTTCTTGGGGACTCATTGAAAGACTGTTATATCCTTAATGCTGAGGTAAGTATTTCTCGGCTCAGTTTTTGTTAGAAAGTCCAAATTACAAATAGTATTTGACACGATCCATGCAAATAGCTGTGAAATCATGAATTTATTTAAGGGTTTTTGATTTAATCCCCACAGGCCCCCAGATACTTTGAAATACAGCTTATCCTGCCACCCTGGATGTTTACATTCAACACAACTTCTAAGACTCAAGGCCTTCTGTGATTTCTGCTTCTAGAGCATGGGACGTTCAATCTAAGTTTGTATGTGAAGGAGGGACTCAGCACATGACTGTAAGAGAAACACAGTTTTAGTTGCTCTTACACCAGTTCAGAACAGACAGTGTGTGAGAAAGAAAGAAAGAAAGAAAGAAGGCCAGTCTTTATCAGATTTGAAAATGTAATATCATTTGTCATGCTATTGTTAGAAACCAATTGAGTAGAAGCAACCTGAGATCCTACGCTAGTGACTGCAGATGTTCTGCATTACCAAAGGGTTTGAAACTCTTAACTTGTAGGGTAGTACTCAAATGCTGCTTACCACTGTTGGCACTCTGGACTAGAAGTATAAACCTATCATGAGACAAAGAGGACATGGTCTTCAAAAAGGTCATTTATGAATCAGGAATTCTTTCTCCCAGGTCTCTTATATATATAAGGTTGCATTATGACATTAACATTGATAGGGTAATATTATGTTTGAGAGGTCATGTATATTAAAACACTTTTTACAAATTTAAACTTGGTAAATACATTGAAACTCTAAACAACTTTCCGATGCTAAGATTGGAGAAACTGATTTGTAGTGATAATGTTTTTTATGTCACTTTAGATGTATAAGTGGAGCCAGTAGAAATAAGTTACTTCAGTGTGGCTCTACATGGTCACGGTAGATCTCCCATGTACTGCATATTACAGAACCAATGCAGAGGGACCCTTGAACTATAACAGGGTTTAAAAGAGAACTGGATACATTCATGGAGGTTAAGTCCATTAATGGCTTTTAGCCAGGATGGGTAAGGAATGGTGTCCCTAGCCTCTGTTTGTCAGAGGGTAGAGATGGATGGCAGGAGAGAGATCACTTGATCATTACTTGTTAGGTTTACTCCCTCTGGGACACCTGACATTGGTCACCGTCGGTAGACAGGATACTGGGCTGGATGGACCTTTGGTCTGACCCAGTTTGGCCATTCTTATGTTCTTATGTTGAACAAAGCCCCATCAAAATCAGTGGGGCTCTATGCAGCCTCAAGAATCCACCCACATGAAGTCAGTTGCTGGCTAGTGCCTAAGGGACCAATCCTGCAAACATGCAATAAAGTCAATGGGATTATTCATTTAAGAAATGTTACTTCCAGGAGTGTTTACAGAATCAGGCCCCACATTAGACAAAGGGCAACAAGGGTTGACAAACACAAGTTGGAGAGTAGATGTATGTATAAATAATGCTTATGATGATGAGTAAATTATGACAAATATAAACAAACAAGCTTTTGGGCAGCTCTGACAATATATTCAAGCTCTAGCTGCCCTTAAACAACAGCAAACTATATTCTAATCAATAGGGATTCCCTAAGAAATTTCAGATAATTTGACAATCTGTTTCTCAAAAAAGGGTATGATGATGACTCCCAATGATAATTTATATTGTGTTCTTTCTGCCATTGAAATTCTGCTTTCATTTAGTGGTACATGTGTACTCAAGATGAGTTAAGAACATTTAAAGAACAAATCAGATATGTTTAGCTTTACCCATTAAAAGACATTTATAAAACATTGTGCAAATGAGATGCTGTATATAAAAGCCAGGATGATTATAATCTAGAAAGATTATATAACTGCACTTTATTCCCCTCCCATGATTAGAAAAATTATGGAAGATTTTTTTTTTAAATTAAAGTTTCTTAAAGAAGATGTCCATGTATCCACAGCAATCAGAAATCAGAAAATACCAGGGTTGGAAGGGACCTCAGGAGGTCATCTAGTCCAACCCCCTGCTCAAAACAGGACCAATTCCCAGGGAGATTTTTACCCCAGTTCCCTAAATGGCTCCCTCAAGGACTGAACTCACAATCTTGAGTTTAGCAGGCCAATGCTCAAGCCACTGAGCTATCCCTCCCCCCAAATTAAATTAATGGAGATATCTGATCTCCTAGAACTGGAAGGGACCTTGAAAGATCATTGAGTCCAGCCCCCTGCCTTCACTAGGAAGGACCAAGTACTGATTTCACCCCAAATCCCTAAGTGGCCCCTTCAAGGATTGAACTCACAACTGTGGGTTTAGCAAGCTAATACTCAAACCACTGAGCTATCCCTCCCCCCAATGCTGCAGAGAATTTACAAAAGACCTTATAATAAAAACACCAGCAAAAAGCAGCTCTAATTCTGTCTTTCTGGTGGCCTAGACTCATTGCCTGTCAAAAAACTAAATTTACCTAATTCTCAGAACATAGAAATTTATATTATTCATGTTGTTGATGCCCGAGGTGGAAAGCACTTCAACTCCAGGCTGCCGTAATATTAAAAAGAACTGTTGTAGAAATTTAGAAACAACAAACCCTTCTCAGGCCTGAGGGAAAGCCTACAGAGCAGTGTCCTAGCTAAAAAATTTTTAAAAGATGCTTTGAACTACTACATGGAAACAAATATAGATATTTTCTGTGAGTTCGGGGGGGGGGGGAGAGGGGGAGTAAGAAAGATAATAGATTATTCCTAGACTGAAATAGGGTCCTGGCACATAAACAATCAAAGGCTCTCAGGACCAGATAATATTTAGCCTCTAATCTTGATGTTTAGCTTTAGTTTTGCCTAAGAAAATGTTAACCTCCCAGATCAATACATCTTGGTAATGACCTCTGCAGAAGTCAATTTCCACTTAATTCTCTACAGTAGGGAACAAAGTGTGAGAGATTCAAAGATTTATAAAACATATTGTCAGGTTGGGAAGAACTGCAGGTTAAGTATAGCTCCTGAATCTTGCAACTTCAATAGGCAATATAAGAAAACTAGTGAAGGAACTGAGGACCAAAAGGAGACACTGATCAAAAGGTGTAATTGAGAGCATTCCTTCTTCAACTGAAGGTCAGAAGAACCCCATAAGGATCTAGAAGGAAAAGGGCCATGAAGAGGGCATGAAGCTGGATTAGTGACATATTTTACTTTTCTCATTGTCTTGAAACATTTACTCCTGTACATAAACATGTAAATTGTTACAAACAGTACAAGTGAAGACCAGGGCTGACGAGAGGGGGGGGAAGTCAGTACAAATTACCGGGGCATGGCAGTCCGGAAGGGGGCCCGGGACCCGGCTTCCCCCCCCTCCTCGTTGGCCCTGTTTAGCCGGTCCACCCTTGCTGGGGGACCCCAACATTTTTTTTCACTGGGGCCTGAATCTGCTCTCGGCAGCCCTGGTGAAGACTAGTAGTGTGAGTAGCCACTCACTAATGTGAATAAGGCTTCACAATCCAGCCTAAAAAAATTAATTAAATACTTAAATAAGGGGCCATATTCTGATGCTCTTACTCATATTGGAGAGTACCTTACTCCAGGAGTGGTCTAATTAAAGTCAATCGGTTCAGAGGGTAAGGTGCTATTTGATGTGACTAAGGGTGTCAAAATATGGTGCAAAAATCAGCTATATCTGACTACAACACAATGTAGCCATCACTGATTAGGATTATACATTCCCTGCCCTTGGCATACCTGGCCAGCTCTGTGGATCAGTAATGATAGTTGTACCCTCTCCCATCTACCTTCAAACTGTTTTTTTAGGTAATTTGCACTATTGAGGCACAAAGAGGGAGCAGTGTTTGTGTTCCTCCAGGTACAAAGTGATGGCCTTTAGCCTGTGTTTCATAATAATACTATCTTACCCAACTCACTGGGTTGTGAGAAGATTAATTAGTTAATGTATTTAAACTGTTTTGAAAATGAGTTTGACACCCTTAATCTACTACATCTCACTTCTTTAATGACTTGTTTTCAGCCTATTAAATCAAACTATGCTAGTTTGAAGACAGTAAAATCAATCCATGCATTAGATATTTTTAAAGTCTGAAAATATTTGACTAATTACTTTTTGGTTTTATTTGTTGTTAATTCTTGTGTTTCTCTGAATGTCCTCAATTCATATGGAAGAAGAAATGCAGAACTCAGAGTTGCACAAAATGTTCTCAATGAAACCCATGGCAATGTGAAACTCACCTAGTTTGGGGTTTCATCACACACCTGAAACTTAAAGCAGGTTCACAGTAAAGACTAGTAAGGTTCACAAACCTAGACCCATTGTTGAGCTAACGTGGTCCAGTTAGTTGTTTTGATGGGAAACCTGTTGAAACACTACAGATTAGCTTCCATTTTGAGGGTTGTTCAAACCTGAAACTCAAAGTGAAATTCAGGGGGTAAAAATCCACAAAGTCAAAGAAAATATGTGCATAAATCCCTATGAGTTGAAACTAATGAGTTTCTCACCGTTCCATCAGAATTTTGAAAGGAAGAAGTATTGGAACTCTCTCTTGATCTTTCTCTCAAATGCTCTCTTTGTCAAGCTGTGCAGTCTGTAATCATGCAATTTATTGCTGTTACCCTTACTATCCCACCCCTTTTTCCTCTTATTCTTGTCTTTTTCCACTCTGGGGAAAATATTACCACTTCCTCTGTGTGTATAGCACCTAGCAGAATACAGCCCTCATCCTGACTGGGGTCTCTGGGTGTTACATCATCATCATCATCATCATCACCACGACCATATTATATTGAACTGTATAGAAGTTCAGCCATATAAAAACAATGTGGAGTCCAGTGGCACCTTAAAGACTAATAGATTTATTTTGGCATAAGCTTTTGTGGGTAAAAAACCTCACTTCTTCAGATGCATGGAGTGAAAATTACAGATACAGGCATAAATATACTAGCACATGAAGAGAAGGGAGTTACCTTACAAGTGGAGAACCAGTGTTGATGAGGCCAATTCAGTCAGGGTGGATGTGGTCCACTCCCAATAATCAATGAGAAGGTGTCAATACCAAGCGAGGGGAAATTGCTTTTGTAGTGAACCAACCACTCCTAGTCCCTATTCAAGCCCAAATTAATGGTGTTAAGTATGCAAATGAATTGTAGCTCTGTAGTTTATCATTGAAGTCTGTTTTTGAAGTTTTGTTATTGAAGGATGGCTACTTTTAAATCTGTTATTGAATGTCCAGGGAGTTTGAAGTGTTCTACTGGCTTTTGTATGTTAACATTCCAGATTTCTGATTTGTGTCCATTTATTCTTTTACATAGAGACTGTCCGGTTTGGCCAATGTACGTGGCAGAGGGGCATTGCTGGCACATGATGGTATATATCACATTAGTAGATGTGCAGGTGAATGAGCTCCTGATGGTGTAGCTGATGTGGTTGGGTCCTCTGACGGTGTCACTAGAGTAGACAGAGTAGGAGACAGAGTAGGCAACGAGATTTGTTACAGGGATTGGTTCCTAGGTTAGTGTTTCTGTGGTGTGGTGTGTAGTTAGTGGTGATTATTTGCTTCAGGTTGGGGGGCTATCTATAAGCGAGGACTGGCCTGCCTCCCAAGGTCTGTGAGAGAGAGGGATCGTTTTCCAGGATAGGTTGTAGATCGTTGATGATATGCTGGAGAGGTTTTAGCTGAGGGCTATACGTGATGGCCAGTGGTGTTCTGTTATTTTCCTTGTTGGGCCTGTTCTGTAGTAGGTGACATCTGGGTACCCGTCTTGCTCTGTCAATCTGTTTCCTCATTTCCCTAGGTGGGTACTGCACTTTTAAGAATGCTTGATAAAGATCTTGTAAGTGTTTTTCTCTGCCTGAGGGATTGGAGCAAATGTGGTTGTACCTTAGGGCTTGGCTGTAGACAATGAATCATGTGATGTGTCCTGGATGGAAGATCGAGGCATGTAGGTAGTATAATGGTTAGTAGGTTTCCGATATTGGGTGGTGTTTATGTGACCGTCACTTATTTGCATGTAGTGTCCAGGAAGTGGATCTCTTGTGTGGACTGGTCCAGTCTGAGGTTGATGGTGGGGTGGAAATTGTTGAAATCCAGGTGGAATGCTTCAAGGGCCTCCTTCCCGTTGGTCCATATGATGAAGATGTCATCAATTTAGCCCAAGTAGAGGAGGAGTGCTAGGGGATGAGAACTGAGGAAGTGTTGTTCTAAGTCAGCCATAAAAATGTTATCATCCCGTGGGGCCATGTGGGTACCCATAGCAGTGCCGCTGACTTGAAGGTATAAGTTGTCCCCAAATCTGAAATGGTTGTGAGTGAGGACAAAGTCACAAAGCTCAGCCCCCAGGTGTGCCATGGCCTCATCAGGGATACTATTCCTGACAGCTTGTAGTCCATCGTTGTGTGAAATAGTGATGTAAAGAGCTTCTACATCCATGGTGGCCAGGATGGTGTTTTCAGGAAGACATCCTTCAACAAAAAAAATTCAAAAACAGACTTCAAAGAGAAACTGCAGAGCTATAATTCATTTGCAAACTTACCACCATTAATTTGGGTTGAATAGGGACTGGAAGTGGCTGGCTCACTACAAAAGCAATTTTCCCTCTCTTTGTATTGACACCTCTTCATCAATTATTGAGAGTGGACCACATCCACCCTGATTGAATTGGCCTGGTCAACACTGGCTCTCCACTTGTAAGGTAACTCCCTTCTCTTCATATGCCAGTATATTTATGCCTGTATCTGTAATTTTCACTCCATGCATCTGAAGAAGTAGGGTTTTTTTTACTCACAAAAGCTTATGCCGAAATAAATCTATTAGTCTTTAAGGTGCCACCAGACTCCTCATTGTTTTTGTGGATACTGTCAGGAAGGAGTTAAAATTCAACCAGCAGAAAACACAGAAACTGCAGAGAAGCAAGGACACAGACAACTGTAAACAATTGATAAGCGTATATGGTCAATGCCCGCCCAGTAACTCAGTTCTTAGAACAATGCTAACTCTCCCTTCACAACCCACTGGGTGTCTGTAAGCACTCATCCCTACTCCCCACCCCAACCTGCCTCCTTCCTCCACAAGGTAATCATAGATGTTTGATGCAATTAGGATGACCTCTATATGTACGTACTGTTCTTATTTTTATTTTTCTTCAGGGTTCTCTCTTGACCTGTAATAATATCTGTCTCTGTATGTACAGATAAATGCAAATGAATTGATAAGAGAATGTATATACGTGGCCACTATGGCACCATATTTTCAAAGCTGCTTGTCAGTCTTCCCAGTACCATAAATAAACCCCCTTCAGTATTGTCTTTGCTTGCCTGATTCTTGGGGAAAATAATCTTTTTGCCTAACCATACAGACTAACATGGCTACCCCTCTGATACTTAGCCATATAAAAGTTCATTCTTGCCCAAAAGACTGTTTTTATTAGATGACCTCAGCTGGGTCCCATTTTACCCCCTGCTCCCCCATGCAACTGTACATAGATTGTGCCAAGACCTTTCTTCAGCCACACAGAGGGCAAAAGGATTAAGGACTCTGCCCTTCCCCCTTGTACAGTCTGCACAAGGCCAACACAGAACAGCAACTCCTGCACACAAAGGAGCACACAGGCTACTGTGTTGTTCCCCAACATTTAAAGCAGCAAACTGTAAAAGGGAAAAAAACAGGGAAGAGTAGATGGAGCTCTATCTCTGATTCTCTTAAGTGCCAGCTATGGATGTGTGCACTGTGTCTTTAAAGTCAGAGATTCCCAGAGAGAGTATCTGGGTAGGATTCTGTGAAATCCTATTGTTATGCACAGCCAGATGGGGAAATGGACGTAGAATAAATAGATCTCTTGCTAGCACCTTAAAGGCTGGGTGATCACTGAATACCACATCAACCAGCAGAGTAAGGGGGAATGTGTTACACCCTTTAGAGAAATGTAGCAAATTACTCTTCCCAGTGAAACTAGGGAGCTCCAGAAGGCATTGTGTTCCCCATCATCCAGGGCAGTTCCACACTGTCCCTTACTATAGAAACTGTGCTAACACCATTATCCAGACTTAGTTTTTTGCTGATCTACTACATCAAGAGCACTAATGTGAGCTCTCTGACTTCATTTGTTCCCCTACCCAATTTTCTACTACAAATATATATTTTACCTAATTTATTTGTAATTGAAATTTTTGAAAAAGGCTGAATTTTGAGGGCATTCAAAGCATGCAGCACTATAACTACCACTTCCACTCACTTCAGTTTTATAAGTGAACCAGAGAAGTGAGCAGAAGTTCAAACTGTTTGATGTTAAAAAAACATTTTGCTGCATTTTTTCAAAAAGTCAACCCCACCAAAATGACTCCTGAAAACATGAATACATGTAAAAAAAGCAAATTGAAAAAATATCAAGTACTCACTACTATATTTGAAAAAAAAAAATCTCTGTATCCTAATCTACATCTATAATGTATTTTGTACCCCTTTTTCCAAATGTCTAATGCATTATTCATGGAGCTTTTCTTACCCTTTCTAACTTAGCTTCTCCTCTTGTTTTCTCCTAGCATGATGCCATACCATCAACAAGCTGAGAAAAGGCAATGGAAATTTTACCTCATTCTGGAATCCATGACCCAGTTTGTGCCCATGAATATACAGAGAGGAGAAACGTCTCACAAATACTGTATTTGTGGTTGGCATAGGAATAGGGAGTGCTGAAATTTTATAAATGTTATAGTCCAGATTTTCAGAATTTCATACAATTGTATTAAATGTATACTTAAATAATCAGATACACAGTTGCTTTTCCCTTTGGGCACACATTCCGATCAGAATATTTTGCACAGGTGTAACTATACAAGGCAGTAGCAAATCTAGCCAAATAACTTTAAATCTTTAACACTGTGACAAAAAACTGGGCAGTCATAAACGGATTTAGATGCATTATAATTAAAACAGGGTGTTAAACCCCCATGGACATGGAAGTCTTGAAAGTGAGTCTTATTCAATCTCACAAAATATTTCCACTTATAACTGTAGGCACCCCTTACTAGAGGGGCCTCTGAACTTAATTGGGAGTCTTCCAGCACCCTGAGTACTGCAATTACAGCCTTGGAGACTACAAATCCCATGATGCCTTGGGGGAAGACAGATGATTTTCCCTTCCTGGGGGTGTAGGGAGAGTGTGGGGTGGGCTCCATTTTGGATTTGCGATTGTTTTATGGAGCTCTGTCCAAACCAGAAGCTGCTGCTAAAAGCCAGCAGCTGCTGCTGAAAGTCTGCAGGGGCTTTGATCAAGCAGGGAGTCTTAGAGACTGTTGGTGGCTTCACTGGAGCCATGGCAGAGACTGTTGCTGTGCCCAGAGATGACTGAGGTGGGCCTGCAAGTGAAGCCAGTGTGAGTAACCACCAGCCTGGTTTTGGAAAGTGCTTGCAAGGGAAGGGGGACAGCAAAGAGACTTTAAGGGGTTGTCCAAGTCTGAGAAGAGGTGGAGTGGTCTTGTCATCTAACCAGAACCCCACGATGCTGACATCTGGTTAAACAAATCCAGTATTCAGAGGGGTTATGTAGCTTTGAATGATCCCAAGTTAGAACTGTTCTCTTTGTTGCCTGGGCTGGACTGATTTACTGGACCAACAGAGTGCTGTCCTCAGCTTAGGAAAGGCTGCATTGCCTGTGCCAATACTGCTCCTGTCTCCTCCACCTGCACCTGTATCCAGACAGAGAACCTAACCATGGATGCCTCTAGCCTGGCCCTGGTGTGGATTTGCTGAGACTTTGGCCTGCATTTCCCACTCCCAGAAAGCCAGGCTGGTGAGACCATCCACTGTGAAAGGTGCCTGCTGGTGGAATCTCTCAGGATGCAGATGGAAGAGCTACAGGAGGAGGTGGCTAGGCTGAGGAGCATCTGTGAACACTAGGAATTAATTGAGCGTATTCATATGGAAACATCCAAGGCTGAGGAAGCTGTCCAGCCAGAGAGGACTGCTGTCACACCACTGGGGGAGTAGGGTATCGCTCTGTCACAGGGAGGATACTGGCTGCTGGTACTTCTAGCAGCAGGCAGTGTTTCACCCCTACTCCCAACCCACCCACTATAGTGATGAAGAGCCATAATGCAGCCCTGGTAATGAGTGATGAGGAATCCCCCCAAAGATGGAGGAGGAGAAGCCTTGTACTCCCAAGGCTGGGAGGATCACAGCCACCACTCCCAAGAGGAAATGCAGGATAGTTGTGGTTAGTGACTCCCCTCTGTCAAGGCTGTATCCCCACTTTGAACTTTAGGGTACAAATGTAGGGGCCTGCATGAAAACTTCTAAGCTTAACTACCAGCTTAGCTCTGGTTCCGCTGCCACCATTTCAATGGATTCCCTTCCTGGGAAGCCTTGAAAAACCTTCACCAATTCCCTGGTGAATACAGATCCAAACCCCTTGGATCTAAAACAAGGAGAAAGTAACCATCCCCCCTCCTTCCTCCCACCAACTCCTGGTGAATCAAGATCCAAACCCCTTGGATCTTAAAAACAAGGAAAAATCAATCAGGTTCTTAAAAAGAAGGCTTTTAATTAAAGACAAAAGTAAAAATAATCTCTGTAAAATCAGTATGGAAATTAACCTTACAGGGTAATCAAACTTAAAGAGCTCAGAGGACTCCCCTCAAGTCTTAGGTTCAAAGTACAGCAAACAAAGATAAACACTCAAGTAAAAGGTACATTTACAAGTTGAGAAAACAAAGGAAAACTAACACGCCTTGCCTAGCTATTTACTTACAAGTTTGAAATAGGAGAGACTTGTTTAGAAAGATGTGGAGAACCTGGATTGATGTCTGGTTCCTCTCAGTCCCAAGAACGAACACACTCTCAAACAAAAAACACAAACAACAGCCTCCCCCCCCCCCAAGATTTGAAAGTATCTTGTTCCCTTATTGGTCCTTTAGGTCAGATGCCAGCCAGGTTACCTGAGCTTCTTAACCCTTTATAGGGAAAAGGATTTTGGAGTCTCTGGCCAGGAGGGATTTTATAGTACTGTACACAGGACAGCTGTTACCCTTCCCTTTATAGTTATGACACCCTCTATGGGAGGTGGAGGGAGGCACCCATCTGTCGGTCTGACCTGACATTCTGGGAGATGTGCTGCCTGCCAGGGGCCCATATCCAAGATGTTATGGAGGGACTTTTGAGGATCATCCGGCCCTCTGAATACTACCCCATGCTATTCTTCTATGTGAGCACTAATGATACTGCGAGATATGACCCTGAGCAGATCATAAGTGACTATAGGGCTCTGGGAGTAAGGGTGAAGGAGCTTGAAGGTGCAGGTGGTATTCTCTTCAATCCTTCCAGTCAAGAGTAGAGGCCCAGGTAGAGACAGAGGCATCCTGAAGGCGAATGCCTGGCTGTGAGAATGGTGTCGCCACAAGGGCTTCATCTTCTTTGACCAGTGGATCCTGTTCCGGGAAGAACTGCTAAGCAGAGATGGGGCCCATGTATCAAGGAAGGGGAAGAGCATATTTGTATAGAGATTGGTTAACCTAGTGAGGAGGGCTTTAAACTAGATTTGATGGGGGGCAGGAGATAAAAGACCACATGTAAGTCAAAAACATGGAGACCAGGGAGAGGGGTTGGAATCTGGAGGGAGCATGGGCTGTTATAGCAAGGATAAGGGAGAGACAAGAGAGAAAACAGAGGGAAATCAAATCAGTATCTTAGATGTCTGTATACTAATGCGAGAAGAATGGGAAATAAGCAGGAAGAACTAGAAATGCTAGTTAATAAAAACAATTATGACATAATTGGCATCACAGAGACTTGAAGGGATAATACACATGACTGGAATATTGGTATGGAAGGGTATAGCTTGCTCAGGAAGGACAGGCAGGTAGAAAAGGGAGGAAGTGTTGCCTTATATATCAAAAATGTATACACCTGGACTGAGGTTAAGATGGAAATAGGAGACAGACTTGTTCAAAGTCTCTGGCTAAGGGCAAAAGGGGTGAAAAAATGTCATGTTAGGGGTCTACTACAGACCACCTAACCAGGAAGAAGAGGTGGATGAGCCTTTTTATTAACTAACAAAAGCATCCAAATCACAGGACTTGGTGGTGATGGGGGACTTTAACTAACCAGACATCTCTTGGGAAAATAACACAGCAGGGCACAGATTATCCAACAACTTTTTGGAATGTATTGGAGACAATTTTTTATTTCAGAAGGTGGAGAAATCCACTAAGGGGAGAAGCTGTTCTAGGTTTGGTAGGGACAAACTGGTTAAGAATTTGAAAGTGGAAGGCAGCTTGGGTGCAAGTGATCATGAAATGACAAAGTTCATGGTTCTAAGGAATGGTCAGAGGGAAAGCAGCACAATAAAGATAATGGATTTCAGGAAACTCAGAGAGTTGGTAGGTAAGATCCCTTGGAAGCAAGTCTAATGGGAATTACAGTTCAGGAGAGTTGGCAGTTTTTCAAAGATACATTATTAAGGGCACAAGAGCAAACTATCTCCCTCTGTAGGAAAGATAGGAAGTATGGCAAGAGATCACCCTGGATTAACAAGGAGATCTTCAATTATCTGACATTCAAAAAAGAGTCCTACAAAAAGTGGAAACTAGGTCAATTTACAAAGGATGAATATAAACAAATAGCACAAGTGTGTAGGGACAAAATTAGAAAGGCCAAGGCACAAAATGAGATTAAACTATCTAAAGATATAAAGGATAACAAGAAAATATTCCACAAACACGTTAGAAGCAAGAGGAAGACCAAGGAAAGGGTAGGCTCATTACTCAATGAGAGAAGGGGGGAACAATAACAGAAAATGTGGAAATGGCAGAAGTGCTAAATGACATTTTTGTTTCAGTTTTCACCAAAAAGTTTAGTAGCCATTGGACATCTAACTTAATGAATGCCAGTGAAATACATCCTAGAATACTCAAGGAGCTTACTGAGGAGATATTTTAGCCATTAGCAATTATCTTTGAAAACTCATGGAAGATGGGAGAGATTCCAGAGGACTGGAAAAGTTCAAATATAGTGCCAACCTATAAATAGGGGAATAAGGACAACCTGGGAAATTACAAATCAGCCATCTTAACTTCAGTACCCAGAAAGATAATGGATCAAATAATTGAGCAATCAATTTGCAAACACCTAGAAGATAATAAGGTGATAAGTAACAGCCAGCATGGATTTGTCAAGAACAAATTGTGTCAAACCAACCTAATAGCTTTCTTTGACAGGGTAACAAGCCTTTTGGATAGGGGGGAAGTGGTAGGTATTGTATATCTTGACTATAGTAAGGCTTTTGATATTGTCTTGCATGACTTTCTCATAAACAAACTAGGGAAATACAACCTAGATGGAGGTTGTGATGTTCCCCTCTGGTGTTATCCAGATCAGTGATCTGCTAGGTCACTCCAATTCTCGACTCTGGGACCCAGCCTTACCTTGCTCTGCTGTGAGAACCCCCACTCCTGAGCTGTTCACACACAGCCTCTGGCATGTAAGCTGCTCCTTGGATTGTGCAACCAAATGACACTAGCCAATATCTCTGGTCCCAGACACAGCCCTAGGAATCTCTGTCTTGCAGTGTCCAGTTAAGCCACTGGATGCTGCAAGCTTATATGAGTTCATCAGTTTAACAAAGAAATTGATATATACCAAGCTTATTCTCCTAAGTGGAATCTCTGACATGCTTCAAACCAACACACTGCTTCAGGTAGAATAAACAAACAAATTTATTAACTATGAAAGGTAGATTTCAAGTGATATTAAGTGATAGTCAAAAAAGTCAGAGTTAGTTACCAAAAGAAATAAAATATAAGCATGCAGTCTAAACTCTCAACCCTATTAGACTGGGCAACAACTAGATTAAGCAGTTTTTCTCTTCGCACTGGATATTGCAGTCCTTAATATACAAGTTTGTTCCTTAAACCTGGGCCAATCTCCTCTGTTGGAGTCTTGTCTTCTCATTGTCTTGGTTGCTTGCAGCATAGGTGAGGACAGGAGAATGTGTCCACTCTGTTTTATATCCGTGCTTGGGGAGCACATGTCCAGGCATGTCTGCGGGGCATTGCTGAGGGCTTGTCTAAACTTGCAAGTTTTGTCACCAAAAACTGCCTTTTGGTGACAAAACAGTGATAGCATACACACTGCAATGGGACTTTTGTCGGGAAAAAAAGCCCAGTTTTGGCAACAAAAAACTTCCACCCCTGTCTTTTCCCCTCCCTTTATTGTCGACAAACAGCCAGTGTAGACATCACCACCTTTTTTTCTTCTTCTGATTTTATTGGCCTCCAGAAAGTATACCACAATTCCCATGCTGCTGCTCTGGTCAGCGGTTTGAACTCTGCTGCCCTGAAGCCAACCTGCCCCTCCCCCTCGCAAGCCCTGGGAATTTTATATCTCATTTCCTGCTTGCTGGCTTCCCATGTGAGCTTCCCAGGTGGCTTCCCAGGTAAGCATGGCTGGCTATTGCACCAAACGCTCTCCTGGTTGGTCCACCACTGAGCTGTTGGATCTGATCAGTATATGAGGAGAGGAGTCTGTTCAGTCACAGCTGTGATTGACCCGTAGGAATCGGGTAAATTTGGTACATATGGGCAAATTTCTTGAGGCTTGTGTGAAAAGGGCTATGATTGGGACATGCAGCAGTGCAGAGCAAAGATAAAGGAGCGGAGGCAGGTGTACCATAAAGCGTGGGAGGCAAACCATCACTCTGGTTTCAATAAGGAGCTGAATGCTTTCCTTGGTGGTGACCCCACCTCCATCGCCGATAGCCCCGCTGATACTTCGGAGGCAGCAGAAAGAGGGGGGAACCCGAGGCTGAAATTATGGATGAAGAAGTGGAGCTAGAAGAGGATGTAGAGCTCCCAGAGGGGTCGCCCAGTGGGGAAGGCAGCCAGAAACTTTTCTCCACTCCAGAAATGCACTACAGGGAGCAGGAAGCTGATGAGATGCTGGTTAAGTTGCTGTGGCTTGTGTAGGAAATCGAAAAAAAAAAAAATTAAATAAAATTAATGGAGATATCCCATCTCCTAGAACTGGAAGGGACCTTGAAAGGTCATCGAGTCCAGCCCCCTGCCTTCACTAGCAGGACCAAGTACTGATTTTGCCCCAGATCCCCAAGTGGCCCCCTCAAGGATTGAACTCACAACCCTGGGTTTAGCAGGCCAATGCTCAAACCACTGAGCTATACCTCCCCCCAAAAGCTCTACACTCTTCCCACACTGGGAATTGAACCTGGGCCACCTGGGTGAAAACTAGAGGCAGGTAGTGTTTTCTGGGAGCTGGACATTGCCCTGTGTAGCTAATCTGCATGGCCAAGCATGGTGTCAATGGACATCGAGACCTGCAGGGAATCCACCAGAGAGAGGCTCTGGAAAGTTTCCAAGAGGTACTTGTTAATCCTCTGCTGCAGATTCCAAGGGATTGCAGCCTTGTTAGTTCCCCCATTCTAGAAAACTGTACCATGCCATTTAGCAATCACTGGAGCTGAGACCAAAGCGGCACATAGCTGAGCTGCATATAGGCCGGGTTGAAAGCCGCAAGCATGCAGTAGTTGTGCCCTGGTTTCCCTGATCACCTGCAGCAGTGAGATGTCAGCAAGCAGGCTGGCTGCCTGTGAAAAAGTAAGTGATAATTTTAGAATGAGTTCCCTGCAAAGCTGCCCTACAAGCCACGACCATTTTGTTCGTATGCACAACTGCCTTCCCCCCACCTCCTGACACTCACCATGATTGGGGTGCTCACGGAGCTGTGTGCCTACCTAGAGTCAGTGAGAAAGTGATTGCAAAAGGCCCTTGTTACTGAAATGTTTCAGTCGTTTAATGGAATGTAACAATCCCTCTTCTGTGCATTGTCCACAGCAGCCGAGACCTTGAGGAACACACCATGCACCCCTGCCTACTGGCTTTGGCAAATAAGGAAGAAGCCGAGATGCAGCAAATAAGACATTCATGGAGGTGCTGCAGCGTGATGAGAGACAGACCAGGGAACGCAAGGAGTGCTGATTAGCCAATGCAGCATTTGCTAGGCAAGTGACAGAGCGGATGATAAAAGTTATCGAGGATCAGACAGATGCTCATTTGATACAGCTTCAGATTGAGCAGATCTGTGGTCAACCTCCACTGCAGCATATGCACATGTACAATTCTTTGCCAACTCCACCCCCTTCTATGCCACACATTCCTTTTCATTTCACAGCACTCCTGAGTTTCCCCATCACTTCACTCCCTCTCACAGCTTGAACAATGATAGCTGGAGCTACACACAGTTGTGAGGTTTTACCCTTTTTAACAATAAATAAAGGCTAAGGTATTTAATGGTACAGCGTTTTTGTTCTGTGTTCTACAAAAGCCAGGGAACTACAGACTAGTCAGCCACACTTCAATCCCCGGAAAAATCATGGAGCAGGTCCTCAAGGAATCCATTTTGAAGCACCTGGAGGAGAGGAAGGTGATCAGGAACAGTCACCATGGATTCACCAAGGGCAAGTCATGCCTGACCAACCTAATTGCCTGATGAGATAATTGGCTCTGTGGATATGGGGAAAGCGGTGGATGTGATATACCTTGACATTAGCAAAGCTTTTGATACAGTCTCCCACAATATTCTTGCCAGCAAGTTAACAAAGTATGGATTGGATGAATGGACTATAAGGTGGATAGAAAGCTGGCTAGATTGTTGGGCTCAATGGGTAGTGGTCAATGGCTCGATGTCTAGTTGGCAGCCGGTATCAAGTGGAGTTCCCCAGCTCAGCACATAGCTCCATGAAGGTTGCTTTATGCATCCTCAAGTTCTGTACCCACTGGTCGTCATCCCACACCTGCATGACAATGCGATCCCACCAATCCGTGCTTGTTTCCCTAGCCCAAAGCGACAGTCTACTGTATGCAGCTGCTCTGTGAATGCCAAAAGCACTGATAAGTTGCTGCTGTCCATATCACACTCGGGTGCCTGCGATTCATCCTCTGTCAGTAACTTTGCAAGTAACTTGGCTGCCATGCACGATATCCTCACGACAGTTAACAGCGCATAGGAGAGAAGTGCGAGATCCATCTTCTCTCACTGGAGATGCTGACGCGCACTACAAAGACTGACAGTTGGAAAAAGATTGCAAAAGGAAGCCAGAAACCATTGTAGGGCTGGGACACAAAGCGGTGCATGATAGGACATTTTGCATGTCCCAGGATGCGCTGTGCTCCATTTCCGCCTTCCCAGAACTCCTAGTGACAGATGGTGTCACCAGGCACTGTGGGATACATACCCACAGTGCATTGCTCACGCTATCGACAATGGTGCCCTGAATGTGGACACGATCTGTTGACGGAGCAAATGTAGACTCACTTTGGTGACTTTGCTTTTGTCAATTTTTGTGTGTTGACATTAGTTTCATTGACAAAACTTGCCAGTGTAGACAAGCCCTGAGTCTCTCCAAGCAAGATTGAGCAATTCCCTTGGTGTGGCCTCAGGCAGGTGAGTCACTGCATTGTAGCTCCCTTGCTGGACAATGGCCATTGATGGGTTGTTTGACACCCCACCTGGGCGTTGGTTACTTTCCTTACTGTTGCCTCTGGGGACCTAATATCTGTCTGACTCCCCAACTTACAGCATGCCTTACAGACCACCATACAACACAATTTTCATAACTTCATATGCATTAATGATACACATATATGGATAGAAAAATGACTTTCAGTAGATCATAACCTTTCCCTTGATACCTTACAAGACATGCTTTATATATAAGATCACGATTGTATGAAAATGAAGAAAATGGGGGTTACGGTATGCTTCCCAAAGGTATAGAATGTCACGCCTCCTCCCTTAGTTTACTGCAAGAAGATTAGTCACTGACTAGCTCGAAGGCAGTTTGTGTTATTGTTCTCTTGGCACCCAGCCATCAAGGCCATGAGGCGGTGTGCCTCAGTTTCCCCATTTGCACACAGCAAACCAGGTTTGTTATGGTTTCTCTGCTGTGATCAGCATTAAATCTGTTTACAGATATTAACTGAGAACTAGTGTTACCATAAGGTTTAACATCAGTAACAAAATTCTTATCCCAAAAGTTAACATTGATACCAAATTTTTTTATCACAGATGGGTGTTTACAAGTATCTTTATGATACCACGCCCTCTGTTCAGATAGTGTAGTTTGAGGTTAGTTTGTTCATGGTGTCTTTTGACATATAATCAGTCATTGGCTTTTCTTTCCCTCCAGTGTTCCCCTCTGTGTGGGCTCTTAATTTAATCATGTTTCTGGAATTTTGGTGCCTCAGGATCTGGCAAGATAGGTGTTTAGGAGGATCCTGCACATTGGCTGGCCCTTTGGGGAGTGGTGTCCCAACCCCAGGATAGTATATATACAGAAAATCCAGCTCCCTTTTTGGGGTTACCCTGTGTTTCCCCCTCCCCGTCCTTGCTTGTCCCCTAGTGGGCTGCGATCTGTGCTCTCTGGGCTAGGTGTGTTTACCCTTTGATTAGATGCACTTTTTTCCCCAGCAGCTTTCCCATAACTGGTCTCTGTGTCTCACCAGTCTGGGGGAAAACACCTGCTTCTCTGTCACCTGGCAATTTCATTGTCCCAACTCCTCTGTTATCACATAAGCTTTCGTGGACTACAGCCCACTTCTTCGGATGCATTCTATATGCATCCGAAGAAGTGGGCTGTAGTCCATGAAAGCTTATGCTCGAATAAATTTGTTAGTCTCTAAGGTGCCACAAGTACTCCTGTTCTTCTTTTTGCAGATACAGACTAACACGGCTACTACTCTGAAATCTGTTATCACAGGCATTGGAACTGTATATTGATTAAGAGACACAGTTACTTTCCAAAAACTTATCAGAAATAGCATCCTGAAAAATTGGGACCTGGATTGGAGTACCCTCCGCTATCTCTTTCTCTGTCCCTCCAGGAGGTCAGTCACACTGTTCCTTCTCAAAACTTGGGTCACAGGCCGAGTTCCTGGGTGCACAGATTCTGACCCAGCCATCCTCCTAGTGTCCTGGGCATCCTGCCCCAAGTGACTAGTGAGGAGAGATTTCTGTACTCCCACTATTCCTTCCCCAGTTTCCTCCTCTGGGCCCCTTCGTAAGACACACTTCTCTGTGCTCTCTAGGAAGGGTTCTATCTCTTGTTCATCTGCAAAACACTGCCAGCTAACAACTGGGACAGTTTCTTTAATCACTGACAACACCTCTCCTGTCCCTGCGCCTGAGGGCATGTTCCCTTCTGCTGGAAAGGAGCTAGTTTCAGCCTCTCCCCCTGCCCTTTCTCTGGGCTCTCCTCTGGGACACATTTCTCTCTGCTCCCTAGAGCCGGGTTTGTCTCTGGTTCAGTTGCGACCTGCTGGACAGCTCTCTCCCTGGCAGGCATTACACCCCCATCCCTTCACAACTATACAACACTACTTCTGGGATACTCAGGATTTCCTTTACTGTCAAAAACATCAGTAACCCAGGGAGGAAATAGGAGTTACATAAGTAATAAGGCTGAGGATATAGGTCTGTGATTTTGTATGAAGGGAGACTCTTTATACATTGTTGAAAGTGCATTACAGCTTAGGCCCCCAATTCTGCAAACACTTATGCAAGTGCTTAATGTTAAACATGTGGGTAATCCCAGGGAATTTAGCACCTATGTCAATGTTTGCTGGATCATGGCCTCAGTCCCTTTCTGACAAGATGTGTATTTTAACAGTGCATACCAATATGTTCTATATCACAATATTTGTAGGTGTTTGCTTCTGTTGTATGGACCCTGGAGCTCATTAATATATTAATGTAACACTAGCTATTCTAGAACAGGCGTTCCCATACTTTTTCTTGCTCTAGACAACAGCTTAAAAGAGACAGTGTCACATGGAAAACCACTCCTTCCATTAATTATTCCATGTTAGAGCTCTGGCAACTACCGCCATTACTTACATGGGAAAGCAATATTGAGAAAGTATTTAATCTATGTGTGGGTTTCATTTAATGTGATTTGGCAGCTAGAAATCAGGAGGAGTAGCCAGCACCATAGCATCAGCCGGTATTCCACAACCACTGGCAATTTTCTCTGTGGCCCGCAGTTTGAGGACTTTCGTAGAAAGATGAAGGATTCATAATGATTTTTCAAACAATAATGTGATGTCATATCATATTAAATCACTGCTGGCTAATTCTAATATAACAATTTTAATTTGTGTTTGTTTTGTAGAAATGCATCTCAGCCACAAAATTCAGATCCAAGTTTGGGGTGTTCACCAAGGTCAAAATGTTTGGATACAGGATTTTGGTTGAGGCCAATCATTAATTTTTGTTTTCAGTTTCCTTAAGAAAAAGTTAATTTGTGTATGACATTCATCTAGTCACACCTGGAAAAAAATATGCTCTTTCTGGAAGCAATGTTGTGAACAGGTTTATTACTCCAGGGGCCAAACTTTCTCTCAACAGGGATGCACTCTAGTAAGATTCTGACTGGCTGCAGAGACCACTGGTGATCACCAAAGTGATGCAGGATAAACTTGGCTGCACAGTTTGCTGAAATCAAATTAATAGAAAATCCAAATTTAGGAGCCACACTGGATCAGAGAGAAGGATCCTTCTACCATTTGTGATTCTCCATTTTAACTGAAGCTTAGGGAACGTGAGCCGGGCAAGCCTACAGGTCGATGCTGATAGGTATGACCCTCCTGGCCCCATACTTTGAAAAATGCCAGAAGCCTGTGTATAAACTGTGCACTTTTCCTCACTTCACTAATTTCAGCAGCTTAACAAGTCCCTGTAGTAAGGCAGGATGTGATGCCTCATCCAACGCATCACATCAACAAACAGGGAGCCCTCCGGAGATCTGAAGTCTATCAGTATCTCAACTCTGCTGAACTTGTGTGAGCAATGCTGAGTTAAGATCAGCCTTTCAACTAATGTCTAATACACTGGAGCAAATTGTGTTGTTTTTTTTTTGAATTGATATGATGCTGGAGATCTTTTTTTTTGGGGGGGGGGGGTATTAATAATTTAAAAGTCCCATCTTTATTTCTTAAACAATGTTATGCTTTAAAGTGTTAGTGTAGAATACTAATAAGAATATTTTGGTTTGGGTGATGCTAGTACAATGAAGAGTATCTTTAATAAAGTTCAGCAAGAGACATAGGTGATCCCTGGGTGTTTTGTGATATTTGATTTGATTTGTGGTCCTTTGCTAAAGAAACAAAACATGCTTGAATCTGATAAATGTCCTGACAGAGTAACAAAGATGGCTATTGGCCTGAGGAAAAAAATACCTCTCTAGAGGATGCTCTTTAAAAAGGGAATATTTTTCATATCCAACTTATTTCTGATAAGAAAGCAAGTCAGAGAAAGAGACAGAGAAAGGTCAGGGTTGAAGACTCTTGAAATTACTTTAATTTAGTCCCTGATAATAATTGAATAATAATGATGTTTTAAAGAACAAAGTCCTGACAAGGAATTAATTTAATAATTAGCACCAAGAATGGGCTTACTGGTTTAGGTAAAATGAGAACAGCTGAAACCAGAACTACATATTTTCATTGGTTTAAGAAAGTTTGGTTCACTTTCTTTTATAAACTTTCCAGAGCAGGGACCCTGTCTTTATTTATGGTTCTGCAGCACCTAAAACAGTAAGACTCTGAAGCGTGACAGGAGTTGGATGCTACTCTATTATTACTTCTACTACCGCAACTACTATCCCTACAACTAATGTTTCATGTGTTTTGACTGTGCTCCTGCAGGTTCTGACCAGAACTGGAAGATGACATCTTGCAACAAGGCTAGTTGTGGAATATTTCACCCCTATTCCTCAGACCAAAGAGGTTTGCTTAGTCTGACCAAGCTTCACTAGACAGCCAAACCTCTGTTATGTGGTAATCTGAAAAAAAAAAGAAAAATCCTCTAAAACATTTTAAGGTTCCTCCCTCACAACTTTTGATTTCCCCCACCAATCCGGATCCAGGGCAAAGGTAGTTTTTCTAGTAATGCTTTCCACTTTGTCAATATTGAAGAGCTTGTTTTCCTAAGGAATAAGGGCTGACACATCTAATATTAAAATAAACAAATAAATAATTATTATAAAAACAAAAAGAAATGGCCTTTTCACAATAACCAGATGCAATTATTAAAAGTTTTTCTCAGTCTGAATATATTCCATCTGTAAAGTCTTAAGCGTTCTTATCAAAGGAGAATTCCAGGTTTTGTCAATGGCAGGATCTTAATAAAAATTGAGATGTCTATTTTGGAATCAGGTGACTGCCTCTGGAATGAGGTTACACATATTGGTTGTCACATGAGTTTGACTATGGAGCTAGTTTATTATTTAACCATGCTGGGTGCTTGTGGGTATAAGGGAGCTATCCCAGTAAGGGAGTGGACGTGGCCCTAAAAAGGAACTATCCTGGAAAGAAAAATGGGTAGATAGTATTGGAAAGTGCTATAATAGTTTTTGTAACCAGACTTGGAATTCAGCATTACAGGTTAGTCAATATGGTCATTCTTATTCTCACTGTCCTTTTAAAAAATAAACAAACCTTTTTTAACCCAGTGGATGAAAAAAATGCATATTCAACTGATGGTGGAAAAGTAACAGTGCTGCCACTGCTATATGTGAACTCCATATTTTGCAATTAATTTGGGACTGTAGTTCCTATATATCACAGTAGTGAGGTGTCTAGTGTTCAGAAGAATGTTGATCACACCACTGACAGGGTAAAACACACAAGCTAATTTAGGGAACAGCCCATAAACCAAAATGTTCTCTTCTTTCCCTTCAACAGGCCAAGCTAGTGATATTTATCATGGATTATTCTGATAAACAAATATGTTGGCTGCAGGAAGAGGCAGAAGTGTGAAAAAGGGCAATTAAAAATGAAGGAATAAGAAAACCTTGACTCTCCAGCCTTTAGAGACTTGAGATTTTAAGCAACTATAGGAAATATAGTGTTACTATTTGTCCTTTGTTCCAGGTGAATGTGGCTGATGGGAGGAGTGGATAACTAAATCAAGCAGACACACACACACAAATTGTACATATCTTTCCTCTTATCACTAGCACTGGAAATGCTATTCTTCTTTTGAGCCTCTTCAATATACTCCAGACAACTCTAAGCTTTTCTCATTAACCTTTCTTTTCTGTACTTATCAGCATCTTTTCCATGTTGTTGGGGCCATTTTCCAAACAATTGTTTAAGGGGAGGAGAAAAGCCACAGTAATAATGGGCTCAGGGTCACAATTGAAACTGGTGCACATAATAAGCAAACCTGCAACAGTAAACAAGGCAAGAGAGAGAGAGGAAAGAGAATGCTGACTAGGTCAGAGGTCAGTTCTGTGATCTCATTGTCACCTCCTCTGCCTTTTGCATTATGGAATTTGTCTTTCATTACCCTGTCTGAGGATCCTGTGAATGCACCCTGAGAAGTCTCCTAAATGGGAAATTGTAGAGTTCTGGTTGAGGTAACAGGAGTAAAAGGCTTGTGCAGTTGACTTGTGACACTATAATTTTCCTAGTTTTCCTGCCTTTCTTGTGTTGATCCTTTCTCTACTGTGCTAAATAGTATGTGAATGGTTACCACTAAATCATAGTGGTTATGCAACCTCTCAGCAAAATAATAAAGGCAGAGAATCCCTACTGTTTGGTGTAATTTGTATCCTTAATGTGAAGCGCTCAGATACTACAAAGATGAACACAGAAATGCCTATAAGTAAATAAAAATACATACATGTAATATATTTATTTCCTCAATGCAAAGCAGGTAATGCTTCTATTAAACTAGGTCTTGTTGAGATAAGAAAATAAAATGGATGTTGTTCGTGCGTTAACAAGTGGATTCATTTTTTTAAAGTTGCTAGTATTGGTCTCCAGTATTTCAGAACATGTAGGAGGAGTTAAGATGGAATTCTCATTATAATTAAGGAACTCTGACATCTGTACTAAATCAATACATATTGCATCTCTTTAAAACTGAGGACTTAATTACTATTAGCACTACCGAGTGTCCCAAAGAGGAATTTTGCTGAGTGCACCTGGAAGAATGCTCCCAGTGATGCAAACATTCAGGCTCTATTGTTCTATTTGAAGGGTCAGATTTTTTAACTTGTTTTTACTTTATCATTCAATTTCTGATCTAGTAGCTGATTTAAATACCTGCCATTTTAGTTTAAACTTCTTTTTCCAAAAACTAGAAAAAGTTTGGGTGTCTCACAAAACCCTCTGTGGGAAACATTTGATCCTCTCTTATCATCTTATCAAAATATAGGGAATCCTCAGATCTTTGTGTCCTTTCTATTTTTGATGGTATGTATTATGCCCTTCATCTTCATAAAGTGTAAAGCAAATCATTTACACATTGCTTGCTCTTCACTGCGCTGAATGGCGTGCCTCCTCACATAAATGTTACTACTTTCACTGCAAAAGGTTGCAGTACATGATAGGGTTATTGTTCTGTTGAATTATTGGGGTCTGATTCTCAAGTGCATTGCTGTCATTTACACCAATGCAAAGTGAAGACAAAATGAGTGTTAAATGATACCATACTGATTAGCAACATGTTAAAACCATATGGGACACATGTAAATGACTACAGAAACCAGTAAGTAGTAAGCAACAGAGGGTCCTGTGGCACCTTTGAGACTAACAGAAGTACTGGGAGCATAAGCTTTCGTGGGTCCAGTTGCATCTGAAGAAGTGAGGTTCTTACCCACGAAAGCTTATGCTCCCAGTACTTCTGTTAGTCTCAAAGGTGCCACAGGACCCTCTGTTGCTTTTTACAGATTCAGACTAACACGGCTACCCCTCTGATACTTGACAGTAAGTAGTAGAGAATCAGGCTTTAAGGAAACAAAATCATACAAGAGGGAAGAGAGAACCATAGCCAACATGTGTGAGGAACCCATTATTTGGCTGTTCAGTCTTTTGGTGGAATATGGGCCTCTAGTATACCCACCTCTTCTGTGATAACTCTTCCAGATCTATGAGGTAATTGAATGTAGCTAGCTCTATCTCTGCTCCAACATCAGCCCCTAATGCAGCTAGCCACATGAGCAGCTCATATTCATAGCTCTGCCAATTCAAGCATAAGCGTCTCTTGTCTGTACTCATGGGACCCAATTAAACTGGAGGGGTTTATTTGACCTGGCCTCATAAAGCCACCATTGGAAACTCCTTCTACAAGCAGCAAGCACACTTCTGCAGTGTGAGGAATGGGGGATTACTAACCAAGAGCACAAAGAAGAGATAAAATGGTGTGCACACACATGCATAAATGTGAAAAAAGAGATAGAGAAAATGAAAGAAGAAAGAGCAGAGAGAATGGAGGCAATAGGAAAGGAAAGGAAAATGAAAACTTATCAGAAAAGATTGTGCAGGGTCATGGCATTAGGGGACATAAAATGGAAACCCCCATCTACTATTCTTTCATAAGTGGGGGATCAACCAAACAAATATTGGGAACCATTCCCTACACAAGTCTGGTTAGGTGGACACTTCATTGAAGGGGCTAATATTTGGCCATTAGATAATAAGAGGAAGTCAGGAAATGAGGATTTTTTAAAACTGTATAATATGTTTTGTTAGTCCATAGCTATTTCATAAATACTTGTCTCCCTCACATGCTTTTCTGCCAGCATTTACACACCAGAACTTATTCTTTATATAGCAGAACATATGGACCTTACAGACACAGTGTTTTTTCAAGATGTGTTGTTCACATGCATTTCACTCTTGGTGTGCATGTGGCTCATGAGTGCGAGATCAGAACTTTTTACCCTGTGATGTTTGTTGGGGCTGCTCCTGAGCCCTAGATGTCCTCATGCCTTCTCACATGACATTATAAATGGTGGAGGGGGCCAGCCATATCTCAGTTTCTTTAACAGTTCAGAATCCTAGAGGGATAGGACTCCAAAGTAGTAGGGAAGGAGAATGGGTCATCGAACCCATAAGGACAACACATCTAAAAGAACCACAGTTTCTGTAGAGTAAAAGTCACCTTTTTTTCTTCTTCAAGTGATTCTCCACATGGAGTCCACTCTTAGTCACATTTGTTTGCATGGAGGTGGCTAGTAGGAGTCCTATTTAAACAATGTCTGCAGAATAGCACTACTAAAGTGGGCATCTGATCTGGAAGCCTCTCCCAAATAATAGTGGTTTGTGAATGTGTGGACCAAGCTCCACATATCTGCCCTACCGAATTTAGAAACAGGGACTTTTTTCAGACACATAGCAGAGGCTATCTGTGTTGTAGTGGAATGAACTCTAATGTGGCTAAGTGGATCTAACATCGTTAAATCATAATATATCCTTACGTAGTTGAAGACTCACTTAGATAATCTCTGAGAGGATGTTTCCTGAACCTTAACCCTATCAGCAAAGGCTAGAAATAGTCTAGGGTGTTTATGAATGGTTTTGTCCTGTCAATTTAAAAAAAAAAAAAAAACAGTACTCTAACTACAGCATGTGTCTCAAGTTTAGCTTTCCCCCAGGTTCAGTGAAGTTTGGAGAGGAAACTGGAGAGAAATAAATGACTTGGTTCACATGGAATTCTGAAACAACTTTGGGCAAGAATTTGGGATGAGTACTGAGAGTGCCGCTTTCTTTATGGAACATTTTAAAGGAAGGACACATCATAAGGTCCTGCATTTTCCCTACCCTTCGAGCAGATGTAATAGCCCTTAAAAAGCAGTGTTCATAGATAGGTGATAAAGGGATAGGATGCTAAGTGCCGAAAGAGGGAGACACAACAATATTATATTAAGGTTCCAAGAGGCCCTTAGGAATCTTACCACTATAGTGTGGGAAAATACAGAATGGCTCTGGATAGAAAGGTGATATGCAGATATTGCTGCTAGAATGATCCTTATGCAGCTAACAGAAAGTTCAGTTTGTTTCAGGGCTTTTAGATATGGATGATGTCAAAGGAGACAGATGATGCTGAGATGCCCAAACAGAAATCCTCTTCCATTTAGCTTTGTAAGTCAGTCTGGTTGCAGCTTTTCTGCTTTCTAGCAGAATGTTCTAAACTTCAGCCAAACCACTTCTTTCAATGGATGTCATCCAGTCAGCATCTGGGCTGTCAGATGTAACAAAGCTGGGTCCAGATGTAGGCTCCAACTGCTGTTCTGTGAGACTATGTCAGGTAGGACAGGTAAGGTGATGGTGGGGGAGGAGGGTGCTTAGAGGTTTATCAGTTCAAATACCAGACATGCCCATAATTACTTCAGTATCATGGTAGTCAATGGAAAGGCATACATAAGTGTGACTGTCCAGGAGTGTGTTGGGAGAATGTAGCTTGTGGGAACACTGCCTTTGCCCCTAGTGTTCCTACCCTTGTCTGGCAGAGATGAAGGTAGTGACCTTTCCCCCCACCAACAAGCTGAGACTAAGGGTACATCTACACTACCCACCAGATCGGCGGGTAGTGATCGACCTATTGGGGACTGATTTATCGTGTCTAGTGTAGATGCAATAAATCTACACCCGATTGTTCTGCCGTCGACTCCTGTACTCCACCGCGGCGAGAGGCGGAAGCGGAGTCAATGGGGGAGTGGCGGCAGTCGACCCCGCACCGTGAGGACGCGAGGTGAGTTGACCTAAGCTACGTCGACTTCAGCTACACTATTCTCATAGCTGAAGTTGCGTATCTTAGGTCGATCCACCCCCGGTGTAGACCAGGCCTAATAACCATATCATTTCCACAACTGAAGTAATGGTCGAGCAAAATTTTAGGGGGAACTGATGGTCTCTGGACAGAAGATTGCCAGGGGCTAGCATCTGGATCAAACATTTTACCTCATATGGTTCTCAAGTAACTGGACCTGCAATGCTAACTTTCTTCTCCATATTCACACCATTTCTTACATCCTGCCTGGTTAGTTGTGCCCTTGAGGCATACTCTTCTCCAGAGATGTCAGTCTCAGGCAAAGCGGATTCTGCCACCTCCTCTTTGTCATTGTGGGATTCTGGTTCAGAATCGTCTCCCTTAACTTCCTGGATTTTGTGCTCCAGAACTTGCACAACAGCTTCTCCATGTAGCAAGCGCAGACTCTGAGACCAGGCCTTTCTTTGCTCCATAGAAGAATGCTATTTCAGAGCTGCCTCATGCTGGGGTCTGCTACTTCCACTGACACAGTTCTGAGATGTGGGCTCTGGGAGAGCTAGCTCAAGTTCTTTTCTGCTTATACAAGTAGCAGCATCAGATTTTTTTTCTCAGATGACTGCCGCTGTAAAGACCCTCTTTTCAACTTGCAAAATAGTGGTCAAGGTGAGGAGGCAGTCAGGTTGCGTGAGGTGAAATAATGAATGATTACTGCCTCACACTGCAGTGGCAACCAGAAGCAGATATAGGAGGGTGAGACAGACAGTACCTACTAATATTCTGGGAGAATCCTGTCCTAAGAGTCTGACTTTTCAGCCTGTTTCTTTCACCAGAGATAAGTACCAGATAAGATACTGTATGAGTGATATTGCAGCTTCACACACACAAACAAAGTGAACACTGTAGGCTGCAGCAGGTCACACTGTGAGTTCATGTAGGTAAACTGAACCAATCTGAAGCAAGAACACACAGTGTGACGTGTGACAAAAGTGACTGGCACACTACACTGAAATAAATTTCCTAGCATCAAGTCAAAACAAAGTGGGAAGATCAGAATAAAATTCTGAAGTCAGAACAAAATGATATGGAAATGGAAAAGTCAACAGCTCTTTGTTCTGAACTGTCTTCAGTGGAAATGTTATCAACATCAGAATGTCTCCACAACACATTTTAATTTGGATGAAACAGCAAATTTCAAGGAAAATAATTTGGCAATTGTTTTCCAACCAGCTCTTCTATCTATCTATCTATCTATCTATCTATCTATCTATCTATCTATCTATCTATCTATCTATCATCAATACATGTTGCTGTGTATTTATGTTAGAGAAGTCTAGCTCAAAGAAATTTGCCTTGCATTTAGAGGTCAGAGGGAAATAACTGAAATAATTGTACATGACGGCAAGGAGTCTAGGCAATAAAATGGAGAAACTGGAATTACTGGTTAGGATATCAAATCAGGTGTTATAGAGATTACAGAAATATGGTGGAATAGCAGTCATGGCTGGAATGCAGGTATTGAAGGATGTGTGCTATTTAAAAGACATAGGAATAAAGGTAAAGGTGCTGCGGTAGCATTGTACATCATTGAAGCAGTAAACCATAAAGAAAGAAATAATAGTCTGGACAAAACAGAATCTGTTTGGGTCACAATAACTTTGGGGAAGGATAACAAAGAGGCTGTACTGTGACAGTGTTAGGGGTCTGCCATAGACCCCGAGAGTCTGCCTCAGATATGCATAGTGATCTCTTTAATATTTTTAGAGAGAGAAATAAAATAGGAAAGTCTATAACTTCCCAGATAAAAATCAATGGGTTTTAACTTCCCAGATATAGATTGGAGACACCATGCTACTACTGCCAGTAGGTTATTCCTGGGTGTGATAGACAACAGTTGTCACTGAACCAACAATTTTGGACTTGGTAAGTAGTGAGGACATCATTGAAGAGCTGGTTTTAGGACATAACCTTAAAATGAGTGATCATGACTAGAGTCAGTTAAAATTAAATGGAAAGATAATCAAAAACAGGTAATCAAAAATGGATTTTTTTTTCAAAAGGGCAGACTTTGGGAAATTAAGGAAATTTGTTAAAGAAGTCAACTGGACTGAAGAGCTCAAAGACTTAAATTTGGAGGTTGCTTGGAATTTGTTTAAATCAACTATACAAAAACTATCAGAAATTTGCATCCCAAGCAAGGAGAAAAAACTTGTAGGGAAAGATTACAGACCCAGCTGGATGAATAACCATCTCAAAAAGGTTATTAGAAGTAAACTGTGAGCCTATTACCAATGGAAAAAGGTATTGATCAGCAAAGAAAGCTACATTTTGGAGGCTAGAAAATGTAGAAATAAAGTGAAAATTGCTGAAAGCCAATCTGAATTAGCTCTTGCCAAGGAAATTAAATAACAAAAGGGTTTTCAGTTATATAAATAAAAGAGAATAAGGAAGGATGAGGTTGGTCTACTACCCAGTAAGGATGGGAAGGAGATTAAAAATAATATAGGTATTGCCTAAAAACTAAATGAATACTTTGCCTTGCTTTTCAATAAGGATGATAATATGGAACATGAGCATGAAGGTAGGATAGCTGATGGAAATGAGTGCCTAAAAATGGAAATTACCACATCTAAGCTGAAAGAGAAACTTAAAGATCTTAATGTGCTCACATCAGAAGGATTGGAAATTTCTATCCCAGAATACTGAAAGAACTGTCATATGAGATTGCTAGTCTGGTAGCAAGGATTTTTTAATAAATCTGTCTATTTAGGGGTAGTACTATATGAATGGAGAATAGCTAATGTCATACCTATATTTAAGAAAGGGAAAAGAAGTGAGCTAGGTGATGACCTACATTTTAATCTGACCACCGTAATATGCAAGGCTTTAGAACAAATTGTGAAGGAAAGCATAATTAAATGAATGGAGGTATATGGAAAAGAGGGTGTAATGCAAGGTGAGTTTACCAAAGGTAGATCATGACAGACTAACCAGATTTCCTTCCCTGAGAAAAATCACTGATTTTCTGGATAAGGGAAATTCAGTAGATTTAATATACTTGGACTTCAGGAATATACTTGACATGGTATCACATGAGAAAATTATTAGTAAAATTAGAGAAGATGGGAATAAGTACAAGAATTTTAAGGTGCATAATGAACTGGCTAAAGGGGAGAAGGCAACAGTTTGTGCTGAAAGGTGAACTATTGGACTGAAGGGTGGTTACTAGTGTGGTTCCTCGAGGATCAGTTTGGGGACCAATCTTATTCAATATTTTTATTAAGGAGCTTGGCAAAGAAGTAGGAGTGTGCTAGTGAACTTTGCTGATGATCCAAAGTTGGGAGACATTGTCAATATTTGAATATTATATAGGAAGATCTGAATGACCTTGAAGACTGGGAATAACAGAAATGTGATTAAATTCAATAGTACAAAGTCCAACGTCATGCAGGTCTAATAATAAATTCTGCTACAATCTAGGAGCACAACAGTAGGAAGTGATAGAGGAGGAGAGAGACCTGGGTATTTTGTTTGATCACAGAATGACAATGAGCCACTAATGTGATTTGATTGTGAAAAAGGTAAACATGATCCTAGAATTCATAGAGTCCAAGGCCGGAAAGGACCACAGTGTTCATCTAGTCTGACCTTCTGTATAACACAGAATGTAGACATTTCCCCCCAAAATTCCTAGAGCATATCTTTTAGAAAAAAAATCCAGTCTTGATTTAAAATCTTGGTGTGTTAGGCGAGGAATTTTCAGTAGAGATAGAGAAGTATTAATGCCATTGCATAAGGCAGTGGTAAGACCTCATTTGGAATACTGGCAAGTGACCTGCACCCACATGCTGCAAAGGAAGGCCAAAAAAAACCCACAAAACAAAAACAAAGACAAGGTCACTGTCAACCTGACCTGGGGGGAAACTGTACAATCGAGATCACCTATGTTCAAGAAAGATGAATTCAAAGTGGAACAGGTACAGAGAAGGGCTACTAGGATGATCAGCAGAATGAATGGCCTAGGTGTAAACTGGCCATGAACAAATTTTGGCTGGAAATTAGAATAGGCTTTCTAACCATTAGAGAAGTAAGGTTCTGGAACAGCCTCCCAATAAGTGTTGTGGGGGCAAACAGCTCAGTGAGTTTAAAGACCGAGCTGGACAAATTTATGAGTGCAACTGTATGGCAGGGTTGCTTGTGATGGCAGGGCACAGGCCTCAACAGGCTTCGGACTCACTTCTGGTTTACGTCTGATGTTCGAAAAACCAGCCTCCTGCAGAGGTTAGGAAGGGATTTCTACACACACACACAACATGATTTTTGGGGATGGAGAACATTTGGTCTCCTTCCTCTGAAGCATCAGAGTTGGCTATGGCTGTAGATGGGAATGGATGAGGGGCAGTGAGCTAGGGCTCTGAGATGGCACCAAAAATTCTTTCTGTCAGGTGCTTGGCTGGCTGGTTCTTTCTCTCATGCTCAGGGTCGAACTGATCACCACATGTGGGATTGGGAAGAAATTTTTCTTCAAGTCAGGTTGGCAGTGATCTTGGGTTTTTTCCAACCATCCTCTGGAACATGTGGGTGCAGGTCACTTGCCAGGAATATCTGGATATATCTCACATAATATTGGTCTAATTTTGGTTGTTGAGTTTAGTGTGTGGGTACTGGATAGTGTTGGTGGCCTGTGATATACAGAAGGTCAGAATAGAATCATGATGTGGTGATCCCTCCAGGCCCTAAACTTTATTACTCTACAGAAGGTGGTCAGGTTTATGATTGCCCTTAGTTCCTGTTCTGTAAGACTGAATTTTTGACAGAGCACTCATAGTTGTCTGAGTTGTCCTGCAGCAATTGGTCTACCAAGGTGTTCCAAAGACCAGGAAAATGCGGAGCTACTGGTATGATTTGATTTGGAATGCACCTAGTCCACAGCCAGCTGGCCTCCTAGGATGGTGTTGAAGACCTGGTTTTGATCCTAGGCAGCCCTGTATTCACAGACTACATGCTACTGCAATGATATTTGTACAAAATATTTCTTATGAGGTATTATTTGAAAACTAATAACACACTGGTCAATAATATCATTGTGAAATGTATGTGACAATGCTGTATGTGGACTTATGGATGCCCTCTGATATTATGTTTTAAAGTCTGCATTTGAACAAAGCAGAAAACAGGTATGCCTAGGTCTTAAATACAAATGAAGAAGATTGACAATTTATATATGTGGTGAACAGAATTATCAAAGCTCACAAGTTTCTCAGGCAGTTAGCCTGTCAGGGTCATAAAAAGAAAGGACAACTTCTAGTCAATTTGCATCAGAAATTACTACAGTGGCATCTACATTGTAAAACTGCAGCAGGAAGCATTACATAGAAACACACCAGGGGACATCTTATCAAGATGGAGGTGGCCCCCCAGAGGAGATAGGAAACTGAAGCCCAGGGGATCAATTTGACCCTTGAAACAAAGGCAGACCTTGAGATATGAGGACACCAAGAAAGACTTTGAATTTTCCTTCACCTGGGGAGAAAAGAAAAAACAGTGTCTGGGACTCTGTGGGAATCCTGGATAAGACTGATGAGGAAACTACCTTGAACTAATATTGTAGTTTGTTAAGTTAGGGTCTTAGCCATTAGAAAGCATATTTTTACTTTGATTTGTTTGTAACCCTTCTATCTTTACTCCTTATACTTTGTATAACTTAACCCTATAACTTTTTGTTTAATACAGTCATTTTACTTTTACTATACACCAATTCAATGCTGTGACTGAAATAACTGTTTGTCAAACACCATTTAATTTAATGGGTTGCAGTATATTGACTCTTGAAAGGGGCTACCAATTTAATACCCTCTGTGAAAGGGGCTGTGCAATGCAGAGACACCTCTCTGAGGAGCTTGGGGACTGGAGTTCACTGATTGTTACCTGCTAGGCAAAGTTAAGACTTGTAGAGTCTCAGGGAGTTTGCTGGTGAGAAGACAGACTGGTGTGGCAGGAAGCTGACACACAGTCTAATCTCCAACAAAACCCACTCCTGTGTGTTACACTGTTTCTCCCTATCTGTTGACATAATGCATAGCTGTGGTATTATCTGTCAGCAACTGCTTTGTGATGCCTTGAATAGCAGTAAGATTGTCTTGCATGCCAGGTGGATGGTTCTGAGTTCCAGGATGTTTATGTGCAGATGAGCTTCCTGAGGAAACCACGTGTCCTGAATATGAAAGTGATCTATATGACCCCCCTCATCTTTTAGTGCAGGTGTCTGCTAACAGCATCTTGTCAGGCAAAGATGCAGACAGTTTCTTTGATACACACCTGAAGAGAGTCTTTCCACAGCTTTAAAGAGGAGAGGACTACTTGAAGTACCTCGACCAACATGTTCATGTGGTGTCTGCTGTTGTTGGATGAGTTTGAAGTTGGTTGATGAGACCTAATATTGTTTGGAATCTTTCTGTAGAGGGGAAGCTTTCACTGATCTGGAATCTAACATTTCCTCTATTAGCTCTATGCTATGAATGAGAGTCAGTATGGATTTTTCTTTGTTGTCTTTGAGGTCCATGGAGGCAAAGAGCTTTAAAGTTATTTGGATCCATTTTGTCACTTGTTGGAGCAATCGTCCTGAAATTAGCCAGTCATTAAGGTATGGGTAGCCCTGGATTCCTTATTTCCTTAGATGAGCTGCTATAATTGCAAAACACTTGGTGAATACCCTTAGTGCTGTGGAAAGACAAAAGGGCAGGACTTTGAACTGGTAGTGAGATGTTCCTACTGGGAATCTGAGGTACTTCTGCTGGAGTCATGAAATTGAATTGACGGATAAATTTGTTGAGATGGCAAAGGTCCAGAATGAGATGATAATTCCCTTTCTTCTTTAGAATGTGAATATAATGGGAATAAAAATACATGCCCTGAACTCTAAGGGCACCTGATCCACTGCTTCTAGTTGTTGAAGGGAATCCACTTGTTTTAAGAGTATCCCTTGAGAAGGGTCCCTGAAAAAGGATAGTGAAGGGAGATAAGGAATAGGAAGCGACTTGAACTGGATAGACTACCCCTTGTTTAGGATTTCCAGGACCCACTGGTATGGGATGATCTGAGACCAGGCTTCCCAAAAATAAAGAAAGTGGTTTCCAAAAAGGAAATGTAGAAACGAAGAAATCATATGGAGGTTCTGCCAGGCTCTTGACACTGATTTCAAACTTGCTGCTTGATGCAAGGCACAGAACAGAAGTAGAGGAAGAGGCAAAGGTTTGTAATCACTGGAACCTCTGCTTCTTTCTCAGGATTTCCAAAGTCATTTGAGGCCTCAATAGAAGGACGCTGCTTGAAGGAAATCTGTCATCTCTCTTGCTTCTTTCTTGGGGCTGGAACACAGAGACCCAGAAAATTCAGTCACCCTTGAGTTCTTTTAAGAACCAGAAATTTGATAATAGAGGGTTCTTCAGTGTAGCAGACAAAAGAATAATAAGATCCAATAGCTGGAAGCTGAAGCTAGGCAAATTCAGACTGCGCATATGGTGCAAATTTTTATCTGTGAGGGAAATTATCTATCAAAACAATTTACCAAGGGTTGTGGTGGATTCTCCATCACTGGAAATTGTAAAATCAAGATTAGGTATTTTTCTTAAAATATGTTCTAGCTGAAACATAAGTTAATTCAGGGAAGTTCTATGCAGGAGGTCAGACCAGAAGATCATAATGGTCCCTTCTTGTCTTAAAAGCTATGAAAGAAATGGAGGGCCTAATCCATCTTTGAATTATAAAGTTAATTATCTTGAAAAGGAAGGTCCTCAATTCCTGTTTGCACCTCCCTAGGAATCCCTGAAGTTTGGAGACAGAAAGATCTTCTGATAGTCACTGATGTAGTCATAATAAGCGCTGCTATGTTGGAGACATCTAGCACAGATGATACGAATGTGCAAGCTATAAGCTGTACTTTGAACATGACGGTCTTCAGTGCCTCTTGCTGTCCTTGAAGTAGTCTGTCCACAAACTTAGACAGTTTGTTCCTATTCAAATAATTACATTTGGACAGAAGTACTTGGTAATTAGTCACACACAAGCTGCAGTGTCCAAGGAGGCTTGCATGGTGAGCACTCCAGGAAGAACAATTTTAAGTGGGTTTCTCTAACTTTTTGAGTCCACTTAGAGAAGGAGTCATTATCATCATCATCATCATGGTGTTTAGGGCAGTGACAAAGCTCCTCCACTCCTGTCTGTTTCTGGCAAGTCTTTCAATGGTTCCCCAGCTGTGCCCCGGGTTTTTCAGGTCCGCTTTCACAGCTCTTTGCCATGTTGTTTTCGGGAGGCCTCATTTTCGCTTGCCTTCAAGTGTCCATCTGATTGCTACTCTGGTGATGGAATCAGTTTCCATCCGAAGCACATGACCGATCCATCTCCAACGCCTCCTGGCAATGATGGTGCTCAGATCATCTTGGCTGCACTGTGTCAATAGATCTTGGTTTGAGATTGTTCTGGGCCAAAAGATACAAGGATTTTTCTGAGGCAGGTTGTATGGAATGAAGACAGTTTGGACATGTCATACTTTCTCATTCCCCAGCCTTTTGCACTATAAATTATTGTTGAAAGTATGCAGCTCTAATAAATCTTGAGTTTGATTTTGGTGTATTTTGATGATTTTCAGACTGTATTTAAGTTCCTGAAGGTGTTCCCGCTTTATTGATTTTGTTCCAGATGTATTGGCTTGTTCCACCGTCCTGACTGATGGTGTTGCCCAAGTATGGGAATGTTTCTACATTGGTGAGAACATAATCCTCTATCCGTACTGGTGATGGTGAGTCAATATCAAAGGTCACAATATCTGTCTTATTGCGGTTGATTTTCAGTCCAATTTGCTGGCTGAATGTGTTGAGTCGAATTGTTTTTCTTGTATATGGTGTTGGGTGTGTGATAGGAGAGCGACATCATCTGCGAAGTCCAGGTCTTCAAGGGATGAGAAGAGTATCCATTTAATGCCTCTTAGCATATCTTCTACGCCGCATTACCCAGTCAATGGCAATGTTGAAGGGGATTGCAGACATGACACACCCCGATGTACTCCTGTTTTGACTTCAAAACTGAGTTCACTGTGATCAACATTGCATGTAAAGTTGAAATAGAAACTTTTGATGATGTTAATTATATGGAAAGGAATTCCATATGCCCGCAGAATGCACCATAGGCTGGTCCTGTGAATGCTATCAAAAGCCTTCTCAAAGTCTATGAAATTTATGTAGAGTTGCCATTGCCATTCAAAGCACTGTTCTATTGTGTTTCGTAGATTGAAGATCTGGTCTGTGCATCCATCCCCTTTCTGAAAACCAGCTTGCTCTTTTCTGAGAACGCTATCATCTGCCTCTGATATAGGCTGGACTATGCTCTTACATGATACTTACACGATGATAAAAGTGTGATACCACACCAATTCTTACAAACACTGGGAGTTCCTTTCTTTGGTATCTTCACTATAACCCCATTGGTCCACTCATCTGGCACTTTTCCCCTTTCCCAGACTAATGTAAACAGAGGAGCCAGGAGCTTTCCCATTTTTTAAGGATTTGATGGCTTGAATGATCTCGTCCTTAGCTGGGGTGTCTGTGTTGATATCAAGATCTTCTTCTGCCTCCTGGATGTTTGCTTCCTCTTTAGGTGGCTCCCTGTTCAGCAATTCTTGTTCTTTTTTGGTTGTTAGTAGATGGCAGAGATAAGAACCGGATTGACCATATCATGATCAATGGCAAATGGCGACACTCACTGACAGATGTGAAAGTGAGAAGGTATGTAGATATTGGCAGTGACCACCATTTTGTGACAGCTTTCATCAAGCTAAAACTGAGAAGTGTGGGTCCACCAAATAAGGGACATAGACGTTATGATATTGACAAGCTAAAGTCCCTTAAAATACAGAAAGCCTTCGTTCTGCAGTTAAAGAACAGGTTTCAAGCACTTGCAGACCTTGATGACGAGGAGGGGAATGCAGATGAGGAGATCAATAAGAAGTGAGACAAAGTAACAGCAATTTATAAACAGAGCAGTGAAGCCTGTCTAGGCTACAGGCAGAAGAGAAGGAAGGAGTGGATTACAGCCGGCGAATGGAACGCCATAGATGAGCCCTGAAAAAAAAGAGTTTTAGACACAAAATTCCAGAAGCTAAAGGACAAATACCATGATCAGGAGCAAGGCATACCAGGAAGTCAAATGCCTTGTGAGAGCAGACAAATGACATTGTATTGATAATCTGGCAACACAAGCAAAGGATGCAGCTGTTCATGGTGAACAAGGAACCATCTACAAAATGACGCAGCTTATCAGTGCTAAACTGCAGACACCAACAAACACTCTCATCAGGAACAAACAAGGACACCTACGAACAACCGAAAAAGAACAGAGAAGGAGTAGCATATGGTATACAGCTCATGAATATGTCTCTCTGTCAAACAAAATAGATACCTAGGTTATCTATCATTAAGTGACACTGAAGCTTGGATCTGAAGCCCTTCCCCCCCTCTTGTCTTCCAAGTCCAACCCAAGCCACAACTTCAAATCACTGTCTACACAGATATTTTTAGAGTGCTAGCGGAAACACTGCTAACGTGAGTCTGTCAACCCAGACTGAGAGGACTGCTTCCACCGGTAGCTTAGACATGACCATTATGTTCACATGCCTCAGATATTGAGGGGCAAACTAGATGTATTTTTTCTATGCTTAATGTTAGCTCCAGCTGAGTTTTTAATACATTGAGCTTCAAAAATTCTGTTTGTTTATAAGAATTTCTTCTCTTATGTCCTCAGAGAATTAATGAAAGATGTCTTAAATTAGTTTGATTTGTTACTTTATATAAATTCAAGCAGTGAAGAAACTCAGAGTTTTCATTTTCACACTGGAGGGAGGTATAGCTCAGTGGTTTGAGCATTGGCCTGCTAAACTCAGGGTTGTGAGCTCAATCCTTGAGAGGGGGTTTTGGGGATTGCTCCTGCTTTGAGCAGGGGGTTGAACTAGATGACCTCTTGAGATCCCTTCTAACCCTAATATTCTATTTTCAGGGGCCTGTGGGAACCTCTTATTTTAATCAAATTTTGATATATGTGGCTTCACTTCCTGAGTTTCACTATGGGTTTTGGGGTTTGAGGTTAAAATCAAAGTCTCAAAATAAAATGGAATAAAACCCACCAACTTTAACTAGGTTTCTCAATGAAGTCATGCAAAATTAAAAAAAAAATCCAGTTTTATGTGAAACCATTTTTCACCAGGTTCAATAAAAATGTTGAGCAGACACACAACACACACACAAATATAAATGTTTTAGCAAAACTGGGCTGAGTTTATAATTTGTATCAAAATTCCCCAAAGTCAGGTTTTAAATGGTTTTGTTTTTCAATGTAAACATTTTCCACAGTTCTAATGGCAATGATAATGTTGCAAGCACATAATAATAAATGCTACTATCATTAGTGCAAATGATAAAAATCAATAAACACTCATCAGTGTGAATAAGAACTGTTAAATCTTAACATTATTTGAAAGTGAGCCCTCTGACATCTATGAAGGCACTGTCCAGCAATAAATATTAAATCAATTGTAATAATGTATGCATTTTAAGAATGCCTTAAGAATAAAAGGTTTGAACACACAAAAGAAGGATGAGATACTGTGGTGTGTTATTGTGAGTCCTTAATGAGTCAAATCAGGGACTTGAATGGGGGAGTTTAACCTCCCAGATGAGTGCCCTGATCACCAAACTATAGAATCAGTATTAGCTTTGGTCCCTTCATAACAAAGACACCTGCTGACATAAGAAACTACAGTAGAGTTTTTAAAAGATGTGTGGAGTTAGAGGGCAAGAATTCTTCAGAATGAGCATTAAAGAAGATGCCTCACATATAGGCAGAATCTATCCTAAAAACTGAACATTTGCAGTGGATAGCGTATGTACATGCAACCAACCCATAAGTGTGCCTATCCACAGAAGATGTGAGTTGTTGCTGCCCACAATTATGAAGACTCTTTGGCTCAAGATGTAGCAGCTCATACTTTTAGCTCTGTAGGTCCTTGAGTCAATGCTGGTATGTCAGCCCAGATGGCAGGCATCACATACACATCCCTGCATCTTAAGGAGAGAAACTCACTCGACTTGCATAAAATCCAGTTAATCTGGATTTTATGTTTGTGAAGTGCAGCAGGGTTGATCTGTGTCACTTCAGCAGTTTGGAACGTCTACCAGATCCATGTAAATATGCTCACATAGCTCTTCCCTTGCTTTTACCCCAGCCCTCTTCCATCACTACCTTTTCCCACACAGAACCTATGCAGAGACCTGTGCTGTGGAATGGAATTGCAGTAGCTTCCATGTGGCCATTACACTGATGCCCCCTTCACTCAGCTTCAGTAAAAAGCTTAACTGATGAAGAGAGTCTTGTACCAGTCCAGTGCACCCTGGTGAATTTTACTCACTGTTATCATGCTACCCGGTTTACCAAAAAATATTGTTTTACAGGGAGATCTCTTATTAAATATTTTTTCCTTCATTACAAGACACTGTTATAAAAGTTACCCCCAATACCTTTTTGAAGCAATTTGACTCACAGTTTGGGTGAAGTCCAGTTCTTGCTATAAAGTACAATATACTTGGATGCTAACTGAAAAAAATATAGAAAAGAAGAAACATAATGTAATTAATACAAAATGAATCAGTTATATTATTAATAGCAATACTGGGAAAAGTCAGTTTTATTTTTCCTCCCAGATGATTATTAGATGTCCCCCACAGCTGGCATTTTTTTTTAAACTAATCATCCTTTTTCCAAAAGGTAAAGGATATTTTTACCTTCCATACTTTTCCTTTGTGAATATTTATAAGCCTCACTGTGCATACTTCATTCAACAGGAAGGGTCTACCTTCTGAAAAAGCAATTTGGGTTTACACACTTGGCAAAACTGTATGTTTGGCTAAACGAAGGGCACCTCTGTTAAGAAACAGCACATCAAAAAAGCCCTGACACCACTGATCATAATTCAATTAAAATAAATCTTCCCATACACTACTTTGATATGGCATAACACCCTGGATCCAACCTATCAATTCTGGCACTCTCTGATGCTGTGTGGGTGTATGGATTTGTTTGTGTGCATGTTTCAGTACACCTTGAGGCAATGAGATGTTTGTCTTCAGTATCCCTGTTTTTATTTAAACCTGTTTTCTTTTCTATTGAAAATTATAGGATAAGTTACATACTTAAACTTTTTAAAGGTGTTTCTTCCTAAAATATAATATTGTAAAGGAAATATTTTAGAATAATGCTGAACAACAACTAAAATATATAATGTTAAATATCATTACTCTCTATTCCATTTTTAACCAACCTAAAGTTCAATCATCTCCAAATTATTTTTATTTGAAGGAAAACATAGGTTAGATAGGGCAGGGAATGTTATTTTAAGATTAAAACAACCATGCATTACAAAGATCATGTGTTATTTTTATTATTGTTATATGTACAGTGAATAATACATTTGGAAATATCTGGGCCTTTGGACGTCAATTTATTTGATATGCCTAGGGACTTTTTTTATTAGGATAGTTACTGATTGGCTTTAGAAGCTAAACTAGTCTGTTACTCAAAACAATCAATTGTTTTGCACATTTACAACTTTAAGTGCTTTCTTCCCCCTTTTCACTCAATGTACAATAGATTTAAGTATCTTGTGGACTCTAATTAAAGAATTCTTTTTGGTGTGATTTTATGTTTTAATTTACTTTAATTTGGGTTTTGGGTGTATATTTTTTCCTTTTTGTTTTTTGGTGTTTTGTTTTGTTTGGTCTAATCATTACTCCATTTTGAAAGGACCATAGGGTCCTATACCTCATTACTCAGAGGTGTAATATCACCTGTACTTTTGGGGAGTTCCTTCAGCTGCCCAAACACTAACACATTTTTGTCTGATTTGTATCTTTCAGCTTCTTTGCTCCAGTGATCATTCAACAATGACAAAATTGAAGATAGTTTCTTAAATCTCTCTTTTATAGTTGTTTTGTAAACAATTTATCCATTACTCTTTAGGAGCCATTCTCACCCATAATCCTCTCTTGTGTACCATTGACAGAGTGACCTTCATTCTCACTGGCTCATCCATCATACATTGAACTTTTCACTCTATACCACACTCATCTCATCCTAGCAGAGAAACCTTTGTCCAGATCCCAGTTTACCACTCACTGGGGATTCTGTATTTGTGCAAATTTGTATCAGAGATGAGAGAGGGGAAAGTGGAGGAAAGATCGCCAGTTCAACACCTTTGAAAGTTAGTGCAGATGGTTACCTTTAAAGCCCATCTATCATTCTCATCTTCATCATTTTAGCTAATAAAACTCTTACAATTTTGCTCCAATACTCAACAGAAGCTGTCTAGTGAATCACGGAATACTTAATAGTCATCTGAAAAATGCCCTTCCCCTGGATTGCAGGATGCCTCTGTGTGTGTCCCTATATGCTTGCATGCATCTGTGAACATGTGTGGAACTGGTGAGGCAATTCCTTTTTATGAACATTATAAATAATTGTTTTCCATTTAAATGAACCATGCTGTACAAAATCATGGTATTTCTTATTGTTAGCAATATTTCAAAGATGGCAAAGTCAATTTTTAGAAATCCTCACCCCAAATATTTTCTTTTTTCCTTCCAAGCTATTATGTACAAGTTCTCATATGCTGTGATTTTTAAAAGTTCCTAGTACCTCTTCAAAACATGTAAAAAAAAAACATTAAATTTCAAGCCATTCTACTTGCATACATTTCCTGTATTTCTCTTCCTTCATTTTTTACTATTAAAGACACTTGTACAAAACTTACAATCCATGTTTTTAATCCCATCTGCTCCCATCACTTACCCCTTATTGGAATGAGGCAGTTGCAATTTAGAGGGTTTCATAGAACTCATTATACCCTGGAAAGAAAAGTAATACATGTTTGATTATCAATGGGGCACATAAGCATTACAAGCAAGAAGTGGGTACATGGATTCCTATGACTTGTTATTGTTTACAGTTAGCTTTTTGACCACTGTTTCTCCAGAGAGCTTCACTAATAGTTAAAAATGTTATACACTTGTTCAGTCTTTTGAATCATAGATGAGAGAATCAATCACAGAAAGAACTCAAGCTTAATAAGGGAAAACGAATTATTGGGCTCTATTTAACAATTGGAAGAAATAGTATAGTAAGACATAGAGTTGATGTGGAAAACTAAACACTTGGGAATGATCTAACAGTTGCACTAAGAGACAATGAATATAAACAAATTTTATTATCCTCAAAGTAATACCTGCTTTGCCTAAATTTTACAAACTTTTTGAATCTATAAAACAAGCTGAAATCTCATCAGCCTAGAAATGCCATGTGAACAATATTTCTTCTTTGTATCCAAAACAGACCCCACAAGTCAAGTGTCTTGCTACTTGTGGAATCATGGGGCCTGAATATTTTCTCATGTACCCTCAGCAGGTTCGTCACCCTCAGCAAGTTCACAGATGACACTAAACTGGGGGGAGAGATAAATATGACGAAGGGTAGGCATAGGGTCCAGAGTAATCTAGACAAATTGGAGGATTGGGCCAAAAGAAATCTGATGATGTTCAACAAGGACAAGTGCAGAGTTCTGCACTTAGGAAGGAAGAATCCCATGCACTACTACAGGCTGGGGACTGACTGTCTAAGCAGCAGTTCTGCAGAAAAGGACCTAGGGATTACAGTGGATGAGAAGCTGGATATGAGTCAGCAGTGTGCCCTTGTTGCCAAGAAGGCAAATGGCATATTGGGCTGTATTAATAGGAGCATTGCCAGCAGATCGAGGGACGTGATTATTCTCCTCTATTTGGCACTGGTGAGGCCACACCTGGAATATTGCATCCAGTTTTGGTCCCCCCACTACAGATGTGATGTGGACAAATTTGAGAGTCCAGTGGAGGGCAACGAAAATTATTAGGGGACTGGGGCACATGACTTACGAGGAGAGACTGAGGGAGCTGGGGTTATTTAGTCTGGAGAAGAGAAGAGTGAGGGGGAATTTGATAGCAGCCTTCACTTACCTGAAGGGGGTTTCAAAAGAGGATGGAGCTAGGCTGTTCTCAGTGGTGGCAGATGACAGAACAAGGAGCAGTGGGGGAGTTCTAGTTTGGATATTAGGAAACACTATTTCACTAGGAGGGTGGTGAAACTCTGGAATGGGTTACCTAGGGAAGTGGTGGAATCTCCATCCTTAGAGGATTTTAAGGCCTGGCTTGATAAAGCCTTGGCTGGAATGATTTAGCTGGTGTTGGTCCTGCTTTGAGCAGGGGGTTGGACTGGATGACCTCCTGAGGTCTCTTCCAACCCTAATATTCTATGATTCTATACCTTCATAACTCCAGGTGTGATTTCACTAATTTACACCAGGGAAAACGAGAGTAGAATCAAGCCCTGAGACTATAGAGCCCTTTTAAATTTTTTAGTCCATCTCCTTGCAAATGCTGGATTGTTCCTTATTATAAATTAACTAGTGTTTTGTCCAGTTTTGTTTTAAATGTGCTAATTAATGGAATTTCTAGAATTTCCTTTGGAAAATTATTCCACAGGTTAATAAATCTCAGGGAATTTTCTCTGATTTTCAGACCAAATTTTCTCCCTCTTAGTTATATCTCAATTGATGAAAGATATAATTAATTAAAGAAAAAGATGTTGAACCTCAAAAACCTCCTAAATTCAGACTAAGTCCAGTTCACAACCTTCACTCTGAACTACAGAATATGGACTTTTGAAAAACATTTTGTGAAATGTGCCTTTGGAATTCTTTTCTCTTTCCTTCTCCTGTGGCAGATGATATAGACAGCTTTACAGTGATTTTGTTACAAACAATGGAGATTTTCAGAGATGCAAGTGGCACTTAGGCACCCCGTTGGCTTTCAATGGGAGTTAGGCACCTAAATACCATTTGTACTTTTGAAATCTCCCCCTACCTTTAAATTCCTTCGGTCCAAATCTTGCCCTATTTAGTGCAGATGTAGGGGAGGGGGAAGGGGCGGAAAATGGCAGATAGCACAGAGACCTTCTTCCATCACCACTTTTGCTCAGCACTACTGCCCAATATAATCCTAGCTCATATTGCATAATGGGTGTGGTTAAAACACAAATAATCAGAAGTGGGCATGGTCTGCCAGCCTGACCCCTGGCTCTCATGTGCCTATGCTGGGATGTGTAGTACGTGTTAGAGGAGGAAGCATGCTGCTTCTTTCTGATGCCACGGTAAGTCACGTCCCACTAGGTGTTTCTCCCATAAACCTCTGCTTCTCTGAGCCACCCTATCCTGCACTGCTAGGACTGTTTAGTGCCTCACTATAGCAGCTAGAATCACTATTCTCCCCATCTGTATGGCTGCAAGAATAAAGGGCAGGAATTTGCTCATAGTATTTTTTCTATAAAATATGTTAACCAAATTTTGGAAAATAAAGTTTTATTATGTAGACAGAAAAAAATCTTTGGTGATGTTGATAAAAATCATCAATCACAGAAAACTTTAACTTAGATGTTTTAATACACCTGCTTGTATTAACATAACCCAGCAAAGAGAAAAGCCAGATCTTATCAGTGGTTTTATGTTCATGTATGCTCCTGAACAACCAATACATAATGGTCAAAGATGAAAGATTCTAATATTTCCAATGGGAATTTCTGCAATAGAAAACTGGCCTTAAGTGTGGAGGAAAACATTTTGCAAAATAGAAAGCTCAGTACTGAAAAGGTTGAGTTTATACTGTTTTTGCCATTTCTCTTTCAGGTCTCTCAATCTTGAGGAAGCAGAGCAGTGACCTTCTTAGTGGGAAAGATCAGGAGGAGGTCAGGTGGAATGACCTCCCTATTTTTCTCCCAGTGGCCTGCCTCCCATTAGATATCTCTTTAACTGTTCAGTCAGTAAAACAAACTGCAGGAGAGAGGAGTGGAGGTGGATAAAGAAATATATACAGTATGTTTCAGATTGAGCACTAGCCTTATGAAACCAGTGGATTTCAGTATGATGTCTCTCACTTCATCAACCTTTTAGGAAATATTGTTTACACCTGCTCTGAGACAATTACTTAGAGGGCACCACTAAGGCACCGCTGTGTTAGATATTTTTTTACCATGGTTAATATTTCTAGTGGAAAAGAGACCATACTCCATAATAAGCAGTAGAGTGAAGTATCACCTATTACATTTAACAAAATATAAGAATGAATGCTTTATCCATTCCTCAGTAGTAGGATATGGAGGAAGTTAGGATAAACTATATCCATTGAACTGCAGACTGTGGAATTTGGATGTATGCTCTATCTTGATGAACTCTGTGCATATGTGAAAAATATACTCACTGAGTGATTGTATTATCATGTATATGGAATGTATGTGGGATGTGTAATAATGGGAAATAATCTAATCGAGGCGGGGAGAATGGGTGTGGGAGAATTTGAAATACTTTCCATCCAAAAGAGTTCAGGACTGGGACCTCTAAAGAAAAGTTCCAGATGTTCTGCAAAACTCTTAAGAATAATATTTAAAGTGTTTTAATGTAAAATTACTTATTAAAGTAATTTTTTGTCATTGCACCCTAAGTAAACTGCCTATTGTTCATGTTACCTTATGAAAAGAAAATTTATCTCCCAATCCCAAAATGAGCATCACATAAGTCGTACCCTACACCAGGGCTGTGCACATCGGAGAATCAGGGGCTTAAATTTCAACAGCTGTGACTGGATTTATTTTAGTGTAAATCCACTGAACAGAAGTTTAGATATGGGTTAATGACTTGGAAGGCAATGAAAAGATAGACTGCATGTGAAAGTGGATTACAATGCAGGATCTCACTGTTTCAGATGAGAGTATGATCCATGTTCAACATAGCAATAAGAAACAGAATCTTTGTTTTCCCACTTTTAATGAAAAAATGTTGCTCTGTTTGTTACAATGTAAAAGTAGATTTTTTAAAAATGATCTAATGACAATTATTACAGTAGAATATATGTAGAAAAATGGCAATTCATATATATCAAATTGAGTAAGCTTTTGCATATGTGTCAGTTACTTACAAAAATCAAAAGTGGATAATTATCACTGGCGCTATTAATTAATCTGATTGTGATTTGTTTGTTAAAATTTGAAAAACAAAATTTAGTTCCTGTTAGCTCTTTGATTAATCTCACCTTGAAGCCCCACAAAATATATATCAAAACAACTCTTCAAACAGAGCAAAAATATATGTTACTAAATTTTTCAGGTTATTATTTCTTCTTCATTTTAGTACAAATAAATCCATATTTGCAGAAAGTATTTATAAAATTAGAATATTAAAGTGTGTAGCATATATTGAAAGGTGATTCTCTGGTTTACATTGTATTGTTTCAATTTCTTTTGTATCAGTTTTACTTAGTTTACAATTAAAACTAGTTTTCCTTGTGCTGTTAACACAGTTTAGAATCTGAAAGTCAGGTGGCTTGTATATTTCTGACTCGTGTCATCACCAGTAATAAATTCTCGGTAACTGGAATTTAATTATTAATAATCCAATGATGATGCATGAAGCAGAAAAAATCCATTTCCCTCTTCCATAGCTGTGTTTGTTCTGCAATACAATCAGGAATAAAAAAATAGTACTTTTTGTTATTGGTTTTTTTGGTCAGTAAAATAAGCATATATGAATGAAAACACACACTGACAAGTCTATCCTCACATATGCTGGGTTCCTTAGAAAAAAATGGCTTGGAAAGTCAACACTATCAATGGTATGTTTAAAACCATATAGCTAATTCACATCCTTGAGACCAGCCCCCAAACATTTGATAGCATGTAAGAATATGAATGACCTAAAAGCTGTTGGCTAGATTGTGCCTTGATCCTACATGGAGTACAGGAGGGAGTGAGGAACCCCACTTGTATGGCCTGCTCCATCTTGAGTCTGGAAGTCAACACAGCCATGAAACAGCTCCACAGCCCAAGCCCTGCAAGCCTAGTTGCTGTGTAGACTGCAAGCCGTCAGAGGCTTAGGGACACCCATGGCATGGGATTGCATCCCTGACCATCTTGGCTAATAGCCAGTGATGCACTTATCCACAGTGAACTTATCTAATTATTTTATGAATCCTGTTATAGTTTTCACCTTCACAACATCCCCTGGCAATGAGTTTCACAGGTTGACAGTGTGTTGACTGTGCTTCGAGGGAGCAGTCTCTGAGCCCTGTTAGCCTCTCTCTTCCAGCGCAATTGCACCAAGTCCAAACGTAAAAATATTTACCTTTAGACATTCTAGAACTGATGCCAAGATAAACAATATTAGCACTGCTAATTTTTTCTTGTTTAGCATAAATATGAAACAGTCTCAATTTTTTCTTTTGTTAAAACAATGTATAAAGTTCTTAGTTTCCATGATAATGTCAAATCATTTTTTCTCCCCACCCTCACACCCCAGTTTGACAAGTAAAATTCTGGAGCAGCTATGAAATGATTTTAGGGTTTTTTTCTAATCCTAATGTTTCATTCCTTTGATAGGTATGTAGACTTGGCTTATTCCAATATATGTATGTTTAATAAGATGTTTGGTTTTATGCTATAATTAAGTAGTTTAATGTGACAAATTTGTGTAAAGCAAAGGCGCATGGCATTGTTTTTTCTGCTGCTGACACATTTATTTAGCTGGGCCTCTGAAGCTGGCATTTTCTCTTCAAAATGTCCCATTAATTCCTATTAGGGAGTTACTAGTAAAGAAAATTGCATGTTAACTTCTATCAATCTGTATGAATAAATGTTAACCATTCTCAGTTAAAAGCCCTCCTTTTAGCTCCACTCAAGTGAAAACACCTAAAGCAGCACACACATTGGCAAATCATTCAGAAGATTAATGCACTGAGGCCTGTACAAAGACTCAGAGATGTGTATTAGCATTATAGATTTTAATTTGAAATGATGTCAGTCTTTTCTCGGCTGCATTGTAGTGAGAGGGCTGCCATCTGCTTATAATAATGAGTCTGACAATCCACGTAAATGTGATTTGCTGCTTCTTTTGCCAACATAATGGCCTGGATATTGATCCTAATGGTGGAGCAGTTGCTGTCATTTCATTGAATAGAAGGGGGAGGACAGGGTGCAGAAGTAAGATCTTCAAGACTTCTGGTGGAATGACAGTCAAAAACGAAGGTGTGTTTTCTCCCTGTGAGCAGCTGTTTCTACACTCATAGTTCTCAGCTTTGTCCTGGGATCAACCATAGAACTAATTACTTTAAAAAGAGTTACAAACTAAAATAAAGGACACCACAAACATATCTGTTGAGAAATAACCCCAGAACAAGATAGAAATATGTTAGGTGTAAGTAACATTTTTTAGAGCTTTTCATTGCTTATTTTTTGTTTATAATAAGGGCTGTGAAGCGGGAAAATAACTTATTTTCCTAATCATGAAATTGGTGAAATACTCATCTAAAGAATGACAGTTGTGAGGAAAGTTTGGACTCCAGCGATGAGCTATCTCTTTACTGGGTGAAAAATGAGGTGCCACAGATACAGGATACTGTAGCTTATTCTAATTCATTTACAAGTACACATACTCTTAAAGAAAGAAAGAAAGAAAGAAAGAAAGAAAGAAAGAAAGAATTGCAGTTTATAACTCACAAGTTTTAAGGGAAGTATCTCCCCATTTCAGGTATGAGCAAGTATTAAAAATGCATGGATTTTATGTTTGCAACTTTTGCCACAGCAAGGCAGAACCCCAAACATCCTCAACATGCATTTACTCAAGGAAATACAATCAAGCCTCTCAGCAAGCACTCATTCCAGTAACCTTCCAGAATGGAGGTGAAGTAATATTTCTCTAAGACTTTGCTATTATTATGTCTAAGTTGATTCTAACTCCACTCTTGAAGTGATTTGTGCCATGCACTACAATATTATAGCTTTCTGTATAATAGAGAATGTGGTTGTTTCCATGACAGAAAAAAAGGGGTAGGAATGGAAACTGCTACATGAGATAGTTAGAAAGTTTCATTGATATTGCACATAAGGTCAACAGCATTTACTAGCCAACTCCTATACCACTCTGGCTCGTTTTCTTTGAACAGGTGCTCTTCAAAGCAAATATCAAGGTGTTCATCATTAATAGATCTAATTCAATGTATTTTAAAAATCAGACCTGTATGAATAATTGTTAATTTTACCACATCCAATTCACTAACATAAGAACACAAGATAATTTGTCCTCCAAGGCTAAAATGCTAAACTCCAGGCTTATCTAAAGAAGCAGCTAACACTTGAGCATTACAGTGTATCAAAAGCTGATATAAAAATGTAGTTTAAAAAATAATTCCATTTGGTAACTGTTGCTCTTATTCAAATTCATTCAAGTACTATATTTTAAAGTTCCACCTCTAACTCTCTCTCTCTCAAATCTTGTTGGAAAGTTAAAATCAGAACTGTTTAAACATAAAATTGTAACACCAAAGAACATAATTAAAAATAATCTATTGTTTGTTTTGGGGGGGGCTGGCCATGGGAAGAGACATGCATCAAATCAAGACTTCCTCAATCAATTAACTTCTTCATGTAGTTTGCAACTTACAGGACCCTCATTTGGAGAACTAGTATCTAAGAACTATTTAACATACATTGTACCCAAGCCATATACACACACTTTTGATATTAATATAATGTAAGCTGAAATGTGGCTCTTCAGAGTAACTGATGTGAAAAACAGCTGCTTAGCTTGTATTTTTCATTGTACAGTGATATTCTATGCAATGGAGAGAAGGGGAAAAAAGCCCAGAAAGCTAAAGAGGACACTCTGAAAGAGAAGGCACAGCTCAGCTTTTCGGGTGGTGGGGGGTGAGGGGGAAGAGAGTGGTTAGGGGAGGGGATGACAGACTTATAAAGCAGCCTTACATAAATGTAATGAAAATTTACCAGCCCAGACACAAAATCTACTCACTCACCCTCTACCCAGATGATTGATGATAATGGAAAAAATAATGATACTCTACTTGACAGTCAAAAAATGTACTAGCCCTGAAGCAAGTGGGCAAGGAGAATTTGGCACAGCTGTATAAAGACATTATTTTTAGATAAGAATTTAAAAATTAGCTGACTTATAATGCATGAAAGGAGACACTCTCCAGTCAGAGGTAGGGGCCTAGGAGTAAGCACTTAACTCCCATTTGTTCCTTTGAAAATCTCCCCCTTAGTGCTAAATATATAGTTAGGAGTATAATTTTAGACTCCTAATTTTGAAAATCTAGCCCTAAGTGACTTGACCGTTGTTGCATAAGAATGAGGAGTTCTGCCTTCCAATCCTGAGCTTAAGCCAAAATAATATCCTTCCTCCTATGACAGGGTATTTTGAAGGAGTAGTCACTTAGGCCAAGATTTTCAAAATTAGGAGTCTGAAATTATACTCCTAACTATATATTTAGCACTAAGGGGGTAATTTTCAAAGGAACAAATGGGAGTTAAGTGCTTACTCCTAGGCCTAGTCTACACTGGGGAGGGGGGATTGATCTAAGATACGCAACTTCAGCTACGAGAATAGCGTAGCTGAAGTAGACGTATCTTATATCAACTTAGATTGACTTACTTCGCATCCTCGTGGCGTTGGATCGGCGGCCGCCGCTCCCCCGTCAACTCCACTTTTGCCTCTCGCCCTGGTGGAGTTCCAGAGTCGACGGGGAGCACGTTCAGAGATCGATGTATGGGGTCTAGACGAGACGCGATACATCGATCCCCAATAGATCTATCACTACCCGCTGACCCGGCAGGTAGTGTAGATGTACCCCTAATGACTTTAAATAGGAGTTTCCCTATGTGTCTTTTAAAATCTCCCCATAAATATGTAGCCTGATTTTTTTAAAAGCATCCTACAACTATGCTGCTCACTGTTTAAACAATACTGAGAAGTCGGAGTAAATCATACTTCACATTCAGAAGCAAGTCCCAATAAGGTATGCAGCTATCTATATAGTTCTGGGAAAGGCTAGAAGCTTCTTGAGGGTTACTTAAGTAAGGGTGCACAGCTCCCATGGCAATGTGATGCTGTTTTTCTCTGTTGGCACCCTGGAAACTTGGTCCAGGCACAAACTACAGCCAACAGTGCATTTCCAGAGCCTTGGCTACCAACAGCTTATTCACCAGTGTAAACCATTAAATCTCAAAGCAATCCTATAAGGGGGGAGGGAGGGGGAAATATTTTATTACATGTGATAAGCAGATGGAGTTCCCACTCTACTTTGAACCAAATATTCACAGACTGTATGAAGTCCAAACTTAACCCCTCCATGGGGTTTGGCTTTATCTGTAACTTGAATAACAATGACAGAACATAAAATTCAGCATTAACTTTCTTCTTAAAATTGGCTGTTCCTAATGTAGTTTTCCCAGTAGAACCTCCTCTCTCCTGGTCCCTAGATCTTTCTGCTTATGAGAGGGGCAACAACTGCTCTTATATTCTAAGGAAAATAACAGATGGTCCTGCCACTTAGCACTAGCAGTAACTACCCTGTATCTTTATGCAGGGTTCAAGCACCTGACATTGGATGATTCAACAGAGAAAACCTCTATCTCCAGACTTAGGGTACATCTACACTACAGCGGGGAGTCGATTTAAGATACGCAAATTCAGCTACGTGAATAGCGTAGCTGAATTCGACGTATTACAGCCGACTTACCCTGTTGTGAGGACGGCGGCAAAATCGACTTCTGCCGCTTTTTGTCGGCGGCGCTTACTACCACCTCCGCTGGTGGAGTTAGAGCGCCGATTCGGGGATCGATTGTCGCGTCCCGACGGGACGCGATAAATCGATCCCCGAGAGGTCGATTTCTACCTGCCGATTCAGGCGGGTAGTATAGACCAGGCCTTAGAGCACTTGCTTAGACTGTGACACTATATTACACATCTATTTTATAGATTCATTGCCATAACTAGAACTGTAAGAGAGAACTGATTTATACTTAATGAATATTTGATAAGTGAAAAGTATATGTTTTGCAAGTTTTCCCATATAATAAATAATAAAATACTGACTGGTCCTGTTTATAGGGCTAAAATGTTGCCATTATTGGCATATCAGTACTAGCTTTTCATGATGAAAATGGTGTAGTTTAGTCCCTGTGACAAGATTAGAATTCTCTGGTTTGATTTTTCCAGTTAAGTTTAATATAATTCTTTTACTTACTTCTCCTGAAGTTGAAACCTGAATTTGAAAAAGATAAAAAGCTAATCCAAAATTATTAAACTTGGGTTCGTAAAGTTAGTAAAAATTGATATTTAGGCACTTAAATAAGACTCCAATTAAGGAAAGAAGCATCTTTATTCAGAATAGGTGTAGAAGCACATGCTTAAATCCCTCTGAAAGTCAATGAAATTCAAACATATGCTAAGTATTAGAGCTGTCCAGAGGTTGACAATTCCATTTTGCAACAACCTTCAAGATTTCAAAATTTGTTTTTGTTTTGCTTTAGAAAGAAAACAAAACCTCTTAACATTTTCATCAGGTTTTCAATTCCTCTCTTTTTCTCTCTTTGTCAGAACTGATGAAAGAGCCCTGGATAAGACTGGACAGAGCTTCTTGGCAAATTCTCCACTGAAACCAATACATTTCCACAAAAAGTTTTGGCTTTTACGAAACAGCATATTTTGACAAAATGATATTTTGAAATTGTTACCAGACTCTGGAAAGAAAGAGTTTTTGTAAATTGAACCACTTACAACAAAATTACTTTTCTAAATTAGAGAGAACTAAAAGTTTAGGGAGAACTTTGCACTCTCATCTATCTGTAACATATGGCTTGTCCCATCTTCCTTTCATATTGGGCTGGAGCTCAAATGGTTTAGCTGGGCAGTGAATTCCCTTTCAAAAAGAATCCAACTTGGTCTAAGCACTCTATGGACAGTTAAGCTACGGAGCCTAGGGGCAATGGCGCTTTCAACCATTTGCTCTTTTGGGGGATATATGGAAGACATGGAGTGAGGAGAGGCAATTAAAGCTAATACCACTTCAGGATTGCTAGGGATTGCCTGATCCTTCAGCATGAGGCTGGACTGCTCTGCAGGGTAAGAAAGAAAATATTCAAAGGGTCAAAGAACATTAGATCTGTTCAGCAGCAAGAAGAAAGCCTTCAAATGCAGAAGCCTTCATGACATACAATAAAAGGAAGAAAGGGAGCAGTCTGGGATGCCTGTGATAACTTGGTTGCCCCTACCTCTGACTGGAGAGTGTCTCCTTTTTTCTGGTGGGAGCCAGTGATGATGCAAGTCAAGCTCAAGATTTTTAGAGGGGCAGAGGAAATCCAGGCCTCAGTGATTTATTCATTGCAAACCAATCTCTACATGAGTCTGGGTCAAATGGAAAATAGCCTTTTAGGGCAGGGTTCCGTTCCATCCAGTTGAGGAAATTCACAAGGGAAGAGGAGTCAGCAACTATGTAATAACTGAGGTATTTTAGATTTCTGGTGAAAAATTCAGCTAGTACAGAATAACCTGACTGCCAGCTTTTGTGAATGTGGCTGCACCTGTCTTCACCTGGTGCCATTTTAATGGGAAAAGTGAACAACCAAAACATGAACAAAAATCTGGCTTTATTTGTTGACAACCAGATATTATGTGGGTATTTATATTATTCATCTCAATATACTTTAAATGTACATATAAACGCACTGGATCCCTTGCTGATGGCCACACTTTCAACATATATGATCTATCCATACTCAGAATTGTATGGTTCGACTGTATTCCACAAAGTAGCACATCAGAAGGCAGTAATTTGAAATATGATGTCGCACGGACAGACACTCAATATTTCATCAGATGTTGCCAAATCTTCCCTCCATTATAAGGGGTAATAGAGTTAGGGAGGTAAATAATTATTTCAGTCCAACTGAAGGTCCTCCAAATACGCTGAGTCTGATGCTACCCTAGATGCACATTGATATCCTCTGGAGTGACTGGAGTACATTTGGATCAAAGGAAGTGCATTGTCTGAAGTCATGTGATGCCTGATAAGCAGCCAGACTTTTCAAACTTTTTTATTTTTACAATATGCAATCTCTTCGTTTGAAACTCACTGTGAGAGATGGAGGAACACCAAAAAATGGAAAACAGCCCCCTGAATATTAAAAGAGAAACACAGTTTTCCTTCCTGATGTAGAACAGAAAGGGGTCTGGATCTGTGTCAGCTCAGAATTCTGCCAACAGATCCCTAGGGGACAGCAACTGAATAAACTTCATTTGTCTGATGAGCAAAGACTGGATTTTGAATAGACCTTTAAGCTTTCTGTCCAGTGGAGTTATGGAGAAAACTGGGATATTTTACAGCTGTCACTGGCATTGTTCATGATACATCAATAAATACATGATTTATGATTATACCCCCTATAGTGTATTATCCAAACTCCTCCTCCCCTCTTTGATTTAGCATCCCTTTCTTTCAGTGTTAAAAACACTGGGTGGCAGGAGTTGATTTTTGAGTTTACATTTGTGAGCTGCCAGAAAGGCTTTTTGCAGAAACAAGAAGAACCAAAAAAATTGTTTTTCAGTGTTTCTTAATCAGCAGAAAGGGACCAGCTGTCAGCCTGCCGGAATTCAGAATTTAGATTAGCTGTGAGGTCGCACTTCTGTTACTCTGCATCTGGTTTGGAAACAAAGAACAACCTGTCTTTGGTTGCTCTCATGTTGTAAGTACAACTACAGCATAGGTAATTAACACTCTTAATGATAAGGGCTCACTTTCCATATCTTTGGAGTTTCTTTACCCTTCTAAACTGGAAGTATCCTTCCATGTGAAATAAAAAAGGCCGAGCAGATGAGAGGAAAAACTGAGCTTTTTTGTTAAGTCAAGCCACAAGTCAACTGAATTTCTTTTCTTGGTTGATTTTCAGAGAAAAACATTCTACAGTACACATTAAATTCAATACATCAACATTCCAGGGGGATGATTCTTGCCTTCCTTCCTAAAATGTTTTGAGGTGGATGAATAGAAACCACTAAGGAGTAATTAGTAGTAGCAGTATCTTTAAGAAGACCTCCAAAAGTAAACCGTCCTGGAACATACTGGTGCCATATAGCAACAGCAAAATGTACGTTATATAACACAGCATAAATTGTGCCATTTAGATATTATTCTAAGAAAAGGGCACCACAGAGCTGTACCTTCCCAAGGGGAGTGTACAAGTCTTGGTTCCCCTCCTGCCCACAGCACCCTGGCTCTATGGAAAAGGTGTGACACCAGGGGTGCACAAAGAGAGCAGTCACTTAGTTCTCCTCTGTGCAAGGACAGTGATTGACCTTGTCCTTAGTGTGGCCCATACAAAGGGAGGAGTTAGACTCCTTGTGTCCCATCCTGGGCGCTCATTCAAGAGCTAAAGACAATCTGGGCCTCAGTGATTTCAGCCATTGGCCTAGCAACTCAAGTCAAACCTCTTTTTGTGGGCCAGAGCTCCGGGAAAGATTGTGGTAAATGGGATTGTACGAGCAAGGAAATTTTAAGGACACTGACTATGTACGATAAAGGCAAGAAAGTCTGAGAATTGGAAGTGTTCCTCATTTATTTCAACACCACCTGATTGATTTTTTTCCCCTTTGGTGTTTATTTTTGAGAAGGGAATCCAATTGTACACAAGACTGACTGTCTTGTAATGTGATTCTTCACTCCTGTTCAGATGTTTTTCATTATATTCTTCCACAGAAAGGCTTAGAAAAAAAGAGTAACTTATTGAAAGTTCAGCTAAGCAAAACTCATCTATTGTCAGCTGGCTCTTCTTTGTACTTCTCTTTTCAGTTGTGTTACAATCCTTCTGATTGCTGCTAAGTTGTACTGTTTCAGATGACAAAATAAATAACATTTTCCTATGTTAGGGTGTGTTGGCCTTGTGCCACTGCTGAAATTAAACTTATTCAATATTAGTTAGGTGCAGCAAACATTTTTTATGGTAATGGTTGGTATGGGGGAGGAACAGAGCTTTCTGTTTTTGCTGCTACTCCATTTTTCTGAAACAATGGCAAGAATTGACATTGTCTATTCAGTGTGGAAGATGGGCTGTCAAATAAAGCAAGACAAATGTGATGTCCTGACTGATTATTTCCTTAGATACTAAATCAATGAGCTTATTATCACAGCAATTATATAACTAATATAAGCAGATGCTATGTGTAGACAACTGGTTAACAATTAGGTAGTCACAGAGTACATTTTTTTTCTTCCCTAAAAATATTGAGAGAATTTTATGATATTAATCACGGCTGCTGTTCCATATATCTGCATTTATTAACTGTAAACACACTGTACCATATACTGTTACATATATTTAAATAGTTACATATATTATAACAAAAGTGGTAGCTCTCACTATAATTAAGGATGAAATATAACTTGCATTATTAACTCAGTTTTCAGTTGCTTATAACTTTTTGTAACAAAATCATGTGAGGCTGAAATGATTCATGTGTGATCTCTGCCCAAAAGAAATTTAGTTTGAAAAGTTTAAAAAAAACCCCACAAACAAACAAAAATCAAATAAAAAAAACCTTTCTACTATTTCATTTTAGTGATTTCTCCTGTGTGTTCCATTTAGAAATTTTATGCACACATAACTTAGCCAGTTTTGTTCAAACCTGAATTGTTTTGCAGCTCTTAATGAGATCTAAAAAAGAAGAGATATTTGGTTTAATAGTTTTTCAATTATGAGTATTTTAATGCATGCACTATAAGATTATCTCTTTGTTTACTCCTCACAATCTCAACCTTTTAAAACACAGTGGAAATTTAGCAGACCTGGAAAGAAAATGGAATTTTTTTTAATTCTAGTAATTTATTAAAAATAATTGTGGAACTCATTGATTATATTTTAGATGAGTATTTTCATAAATTATTCTGCCAGTTCTATACTATGTGGCTAATGGAAAAATGTTGGTCTAGTATTTTATTTTTTTAAACCAAAAAGTCCAGCCCACTTTAACAGTGGGCCCAAATTTCAATCTGTAAATTATATGTTTTGGGTGATGTGTTATGCTAAAGCTAACTTTTCAATAATATGCAATAATAATATAAACAATAATACAAATTTAAATTTCTTATACAACCATGTATAGTAAGTTACAGTACAGTACATATCTGGCCAAATCCTATCCTGCACTAAGTCCCCTTCGCACTGCTCCAGTTGCCCACAGGGAACTTAATGCTATCTAAAGTGGCTGCTGAGAATTATTATTGTGTACTGTAATCCCCAGGTGGTGTAAACCCACATATTTGGACCTATCTATCCTATGACATCTGGTACTTGTTCTCCACATGATATGGGACATGCTGAAGATGTAAAAGAAGGTGGTGGCGGAGAAGGAACAGCAAGTGCTGAGTCATCATCCGAGACTACTGTACCATGAAATAAATGGCAGAATGTGGGTAAAAGAGAGCAGGAGACATACAATTCTCCTCCAAGAAGTTCAGTCGCAAATTTAATTAACACATTATTTTTTTAACAAGTGTCATCAGCATGGAAGCATGTCCTCTGGAACAATGGCCAAAGCATGAAGAAGCATATGAATCTTTAGCGCATCTGTCATGTAAATATCTTGCGACACCAGCTACAACACTGCCATGCGAATGCCTGTTCTAACTTTTAGGTGACATTGTAAATAAGAAGCAGGCAGCAGTATCTCCTGTAAATGTAAACAAACTTGTTTCTCTGAGCAATTGGCTGAACAAGAAGTAGGACTGAGTGGACTTGTAGGCTCCAATGTTTTACACTGTTTTGTTTTTGAGTGCAGTTATGTAACAAAAACACCTACATTTCTAAGTTGCACTTCCATAATAAAGAGATTTCACTCCAGTTCTTGTATGAAGTGAATTGAAAAATACCATTTATTTTATCATTTTTACAATGCAAATATTTGTAATAAAAATAATATAAAGTGAGTACTATACACTTTGTATTCTGTGTTGTAATTGAAACAGATATATTTAAAAATGTGGAAAAACGTCCAAAAATATTTAATAAATATCAATTGGTATTCTATTATTTAACAGTGTGATTAATCATGATTATTTTTTTTAATCCTGATTACTTTTTTTGAGTTAATCGCATGAGCTAACTATGATTAATTGAGAGCCCTAAACATTTTAAAATATTTTCATATAGCTATACTGGAATTTTCAATGTATTAATGTCCTTTTCCATAATAAATATGTTTCCCAATATTAATCTTTTCCACTTTCTAATTCTTGTCTCCAATTTTCTGACACATGAAATCATTCAAATACTTACAGAATGTTCTAAAAATTTGTATTCTTAATCCAAAGCAGTCTGACAAATGGTGAAAGTGAATTTATCAAGGTGTTCCAAATGTGCAGAAACTAATTAATCTTAACATTGATATGCTAAACACTTATTCATAAACTATAATGTCACGACATTGGCAATTCACTGCTAAATCTGTAATGGTTTGTAAAAGTCAACTTCTTAAGAATTATTTTCCTTCTAAAAAAAACCAAACAGATCTTGGTTTAGCAGATGATAATCCCTCTAACACATCCCTTAGGAGGCAGACAAGCATCACTACTCCTATTTTACAGATGTTGTTAATGAAGGACACTTATACCAGAGAGCTACTTACGCATAATCATGGGGTGAGGTTTCACTTAAAGGCTGCAGTCAGTAGAAGAGCTTGGGACAGAACTCAAATACGTCCATTCAAGTCCCAGCTTTAAACTAAGGGGACATTTTGGTGCAGAATGTACCATGACAGGAGCACTGGATGAAGATCTGTTTTACCAGATTCTGTGATTACATGAACATTTAGAAAAGGGTCCTTCAGAATACATGAGTTCTATGGATAAAAAACTAAGCAGCACATGAATGTGCAATAAAGCAATCTGTAGCTGTGCAGTTCACTAGCTTGGTATCTGATCCCGCTCCACTGAAGTCAATGGGAGCTACACCAATGACATCAATGGATGCAGGTATCAAGCCCTTAAGAAATAAAATGCTTAGAAAATCTGCACATAAGAAGCTCATGATTTTCATAAGCTAATAACTGACAAATAAAAAACAGTTATTCCCAGCACATTTCCACAGCGAGGGCTATTTCCATGCCAAATTTCAGTCCCAACTGTTTACAGTCATAAGGCACATTTTTATATTGGGGAAAGTGCATGTTTTTACTCTTCTTTTTTCAAAAATGGCCAAGCCATTTTCTGCTTAAGCTTGAAAAACGTACTTTTAGGTAGAGACCAAGTATGAAATATTTCATTGTGAAAGATTAAAATATTGTAAAGTTATGAGCAACTGAAAACAGCAGTAAACAAAGTGATGTAACAAGTGCTCTGCCCTTGTGCAAATTTATTCAAAATAAATCACAAACGTGACCCACATTTTAAAAATGTTTGTGTTAAAAAACTCCTGTCTGCTTTTAAAAACTATTTGTATTAAATAAACTTACAGGTCAAAAATGATACCAGAGATGATTCCAAGCATTTCACACTAATAGAGGAAAAAGCAATTTCCAAAAGTTCAAATTTCATGGACATTTTAAAATACAATATATAAAACTTGCACAATATAATTTGCAATTATCACATCTGGTAGATATATTACTGTTATATCTACTTTAATATCTACTAGCTTTGCTGCACAATATTAGTCTCTGTCTAAAAGCAATATTTTTAACCAGTTCTGTCAAAATTTGATTCTGTCACTTTTGAAATACTGGAACAGGAAAGCCCCCTTTTAAAAAAGATATTTTTGGATGAAAAATAACTCAATATGTTTTTCTTTTAAAACCACAAATTGGGCACATCATTAGTCATCGTGGATGCTGTTGTTCCTTGTGACTGAGTACTTCACTGATTTTCCATATATTGGTTTCCATAGTCAGAGATGCACTCTTTGGCCAAAACTCATTTGAGGGACTTGAGAATCTCTTCACTCCCAAAGCTTTCTCAAAAAATGGAGGCTAGTTTATTTCATATTACTTGTATAGAGTTGTTGTAGATTGTAATTTTTGCACTTTTATTAAATGCCAAGTGCAATTTGAAAAACAGGTATAGTATTTTGTTCTCTTTTTCAAATTCCTGTCTATAATTTATGACACCTCCTTTCTGGCATATAATTTTGAAAACCTGGAAAAAATGTTCTGGACTTAATCTTGCCTCATAAATTACAGAAATATTCTTTCCAAGAAATGTTGCCTATAATAATTATTAATCATTTTCTTCATGCTTTCTTTTTTCCTTCTTCCTCCAATATTTTCAACTTATTTAGAACCACATTAATTTCTGGTGTAATTCCACTGATTTCAATGTTGTTACAACCACGGATGAATTTTCATCCTTGGTCTGGAATTCAGAAAAGCACTTAAACCCATGCTGAATTTTAAGCATGTGCTGAAGTATATTTGGGTTCAATTTAAATTAGGGCTGTCAAGAGATTAAAAAAATTAATTGCAATTAATCAGATGATTAAAAAAAAATCACGATTAACAGCACAATTAATTGCGCTGTTAAACAACAATAGAATACCATTTGTTTTAAATCTTTTTTGATGTTTACTACATTTTCAAATACATTAATTTCAGTTACAACACAGAATACAAAGTGTACAGTGCTCACTTTATATTTATTTTTTATTACAAATATTTGCACTGTAAAAAACAAACAATATATTTTTCAATTCACCTCATACAAATACTGTAGTGCAATCTCTTGATCATGAAAGTTGAACTTACAAATGTAGAATTATGTAAAAAAAAACTACATTCAAAAATAAAACAATGTAAAACTTTACAGCCTACAGGTCCACTCAGTCCTACTTCTTGGTCAGCCAATCGCTCAGACAAACAAAGTTTGTTACAATTTGCAGGAGATAATGCCACCTGCTTCCTGTTTACAATGTCACCTGAAAGTCAGAACAGGTGTCACCTGGCACTGTTGTAGTTGGCATTGCAAGATATTTATGCTTCAACCACCATTGCAATGGACATGCTTCCATGGTGATGATGGGTACTGCTTAATAACAATCCAAAGGAGTGCGGACTGATGCATGTTCATTTCCATCATTTGAGTCAGATGCCACCAGCAGAAGGTTGATTTTCTTTTTTGGTGGTTTGGGTTCTGTAGTTTCCGCATCAGAGTGCTGCTCTTTTAAGACTTCTAAAATCATGCTCCACACCTCATCCCTCTCAGATTTTGGATGGCACTTCAGATTCTTAAAGCTTGGGTCGAGTGCTGTAGCTATTTTTATAAATCTCACATCAGTACCTTCTTTTCATTTTGTCAAATCTGCTGTGAAAGTGTTCTTAAAACGAACATGTGCTGGGTCATCATCCGAGACTGCTATAACATGAAATATATGCAGAATGCGGGTAAAACAGAGCAGGAGACATACAATTCTCTCCCCAAGGAGTACAGTCAGAAATTTAATTGACGCCCTTTTTTTTTCCCTAAGAGCATCATTAGCATGGAAGCATGTCTTCTGGAATGGTGGCCAAAGCATGAAGGGGCATACGAATGTTACCATATCTGGCATGTAAATACCTTGCAATGCTGGCTACAAAAGTGCCATACAAATGCCTGTTCTCACTTTCAGGTGATGTAAATAAGAAGCGGCAGCAGTATCTCCCGTCAATGTAAACAAACTTGTTTGTCTTAGCAATTGGCAGAATAAGACATAGGACTTAGTGGACTAGTAAGCTCTAAAGTTTTACAGTATTTTATTTTTGAGTGCAGTTATATAACCAAAAACAATCTGCATTTGTAAAATACACTTTCACGATAAAGAGACTGCACTTCAGTACTTGTATGAAGTGAATTGAAAAATACTATTTCTTTTATCATTTTTATAGTGCATGTATTTGTAATAAAAAATAATAATATAAAATGAGCACTGTGCACTTTGTATTCTGTGTTGTAATTGAAATCAATATTGTAGAAAAACACCCAAAATATTTAATACATTTCAACTGGTTTTCTATTATTATAAGTGTGATTAATAGCGATACATTTTTTTAATCGTGATTAATTTTTTCGACTTAATCGCGTGAGTTAACTGCGATTAATTGACAGCCCTAATTTAAATTATTGATTAGGTCAAGTAACCAAAGCTCAATCATCTTTATTAGTCAAAGACAAAACAGCACAACATGGGGGGGAAATTGATTAATATGTTACCAATCCAATTTGGGAAGCAGAGTCTCAAAGGAGTCAATTTGCCCCAAAATTATGGGCTCACTCCTGCTCATTATATACTACCATGGCTTGCTACAAAAAAACTCCACCAGAGAGGTCCTTTGGGGCCATCTGCCTGTCCCAAGTCAGGATAAAGGAGGAGGGTTGGGTGTGGGGCTAGCAACTCCACCCCGTAAAAAAATTAATTTGCTACAGAAACGCCAACAATAGAGATAACAGAGACTTTTAGCCTGGAAAAAGAAGGGCCTTCAACTCCAAGATGCATGACGCTGGGTGGTGAAAGTTGTGAGGAAGCCACTAAGCCAATTACTCTTCTTGCAACTAAGAGGATTACCATTGGTACATGGAATGTGAGGACCATGTACGAGTCAAGACAGACGGTGCAGGTCACAGCAGAGATGAGAAGCAACAACCTGACCCTACTAGGCATTAGCAAGACAAGATGGACGTAAGCTGGACAGAGACGATTGTTGACAGGAGAGCTGTTGCTGTATTCTGGACATGAAGAGAGCGAGGGAGTAGGCTTCATGTTGTCCAAGCAGGCACAGAGAACACTGATTGGTTGGGAGGCATATGGTTCCAGGATCATCACAGCATCCTTCAGAACTAAAATGGAGAGTATTAAGATGAGTGCTATGCTCCAACCAATGACAGTGAAGAGAGGGACAAAGACTATTTTTACAAGAGACTTCAGAAAATATTAGAGACTCTCCCAGACAAAGACATTACCATTCTTATGGGAGATTTTAATGCCAAACTTGGACCTGACAACACAGGATATGAACGAGTCATGGGGACCCACGCTCTGGGAGAGATGAGTGAGAATGGAGAGAGATTTGTGGATTTGTGTGCACTTAACAACCTGGTCATAGGAGGTAGCATCTTTCCTCACAAGAGGATCCACAAGAGTACCTGGGTATCGCCAGCAGGCATGATAGAAAACCAGATCGATCATGTCTGTATTAGTAAGAAGTTCAGAAGATCTTTGCAGGACGTTAGAGTTAGAAGAGGAGCAGACGTAGCATCCGACCATCACTTAGTGGTGGCCAGATTGAAGCTGAAGCTGAAGAAGAACTGGATAGATGCGTAAGATAGAAGAGTGAAGTACAACATCAGTCTTTTGAAGGATCATAAGATCAAGGAAGATTTTGGACTGACGCTGAAGAATAAGTTTTCAGTACTACAAGATCGGTCTGAGGAAGAGGAAGACAGTGTATCCAACAGATGGCAGAAAGTGAGAGAGACACTTAGGTCAGCATACCAGGAAGTGCTTGGAATCAAGAAATACAAGCAGAAAGAGTGGATCACAGCAGAGACATTGATTAAGATAGATGATAAAAAGAAGAAGAAGGCAGTAGTTAATAACAGCAGGACTAGAGCAGCAAAGGCTAAAGCACAAGAAGAGTATGTTGAAGCCCATAAAGTAGTGAAGAGGAATATTAGAAAGGATAAGAGAGATTATGTGGATGGACTGGCAGCAGAAGCGGCAGCATACAATGGTAATATGAAACAGCTGTATGACATCACCAAGCGACTGTCTGGAAAGTTCAGCAAGCCAGAACATCCCGTCAAAGACAAGCAGGGAAAGTCTATAACAGAAATAGAACAACAGATGAATAGATGGGCAGAGCACTTTGAGGAACTCCTAAATAGACTAGCACCACTAAATTCACCAGACATTGATCCAGCCAATGACGACCTTCCAATCAATTGTGATAGACCTACCAGAAATGAGATCAGAAAAGCCATCACTATGATGAAGAACAGGAAGGCGGCTGGACCTGACGATATTCCAGCAGAGGCCCTGAAAGTAGATCTGGATGCTTCAGTGGAAATGCTGTACCCCCTTTTTGAGAAGATATGGGAAGAAGAAGTGATTCCAGCAGACTGAAAAGAGTGATACCTTATTAAAATCCCTAAGAAAGGAGACCTCAGCAATTGTGCCAACTACAGAGGAATCACACTTCTGTTGGTGCCAGGGAAGGTCTTCAACTGAGTTCTCTTAGAGAGAATGAAGGATGCCGTTGATCCACAGCTATGAGATGAGCAGGCAGGTTTCCGGCAAAATAGATCATGCACGGACCAGATAGCAATGCTCCGCATCATAGTCGAGCAGTCTATGGAATGGAACTCCTTGTTGTACATCAACTTTGTTGACTATGAGAAAGCATTCGATAGCGTGGATCGAGAGACTCTCTGGAAGCTCCTTCGGCACTATGGCATTCCAGCAAAGGTGGTTACCTTGATTAAGAACTTATATGACGGCATACACTGTAGAGTGATCCATGGAGGGCAGCTTGCAAACAGCTTCCAGGTGCGAACCAGAGTCAGACAAGGATGTTTGTTGTCACCATTTCTCTTTCTCCTTGTCATTGATTGGATTATGAAGACATCCACTTATGAGCACAGGAACGGAATCCAGTGGATGTTGTGGACCCAGCCTGATGACCTGGACTTTGCCGATGACCTTGCACTCCTTTCACATAGCAAACAGCATATGCAAGAGAAGACTAACGTAGTGCAGCCACGTCATCACAGGTTGGCCTCAACATCCACAAGGACAAGACCAAGATCCTCAAGATTAACTCCACCAGTAATGACCCAGTCACACTGAATGGAAGCCATCTGGAAGAAGTGCAGTCCTTCACCTACCTAGGCAGCGTCATCAACCAACAGGGTGGCATGAACGCAGACATTAAAGCAAGGATTGGTAAGGCAAGAGCAGCTTTCTTACAGCTCAAGAACATCTGCAGCTCCAGAGAACTGTCTTTGGCAACAAAGATTAGACTGTTCAATTCCAAAGTGAAATCAGACTTGTTGTATGGAGCTGAAACCTGGAGGACAACTAAAACAACCACCAGGAAGATCCAGACCTTCATAAATAGTTGCCTTAGAAGGATTCTCCAGATCCGCTGGCCAGACACCATCAGCAACATCTACCTCTTGGAGAGGACCTGTCAACTTCCAGCAGAGGAAGAAATTAGAAGGAGAAGGTGGGGCTGGATAGGACACACACTACGCAAGCAGCCAACCAACATCACTAGACAGGCATTACGGTGGAACCCCCAAGGCAAGCGGAAAAGAGGCCGTCCAAGAAACACCTGGCGACGCGACCTTCAGGCTGATAGCATAAAAATAGGCTATACCTGGAACCAGCTAGAGCAAATGGCCCAGGATAGAGGACTCTGGAGATCTGTGGTTGGCAGCCCATACTCCGATTGGGGTGACGGGCATGAGTGAGTGAGTGTTGCTACAAAAAGAAGGCTATGCCCAGTTCTTACCCATGTCTTATTTTGAACGTTTTCCAGAACTCAGTACACCCTGACACAGTATGCAAGCTGAACCTATAGCACGACATAACTGGTAAGCTTCAACAGAACATACATTTGTTTCTGAAAGTACAAGTAACTGGCTTATACAATGTTCATTTTCATTATAAGCTTAGCATAGTACAAATGTATGTTTGGAATTCAAAGATTTCTAGCTATATAGATATAGATATATTGGCTAACAAATGTTTTTCAAGAATTGGGCCTAAGTGCCTTGCAGAATATGTATTGAATTAACTACATGTTTAAAGTTAAATATGTGTTCTGCTGAATCTGTGTTGGTGTATTTTCTCATTGCCAATTCATTTTTCTAATCAGATGTGGCCTTACATTTAAGGGGAAATTATGAATACAAAAATAAAAGTGTTTCTAAGTGTATCATTCATACACCTCTGTAGTGAAGAATGCATATTTCATAGCCATCAATCATTTAGTCTTCCATTAAATAGTTTATTATTTTGTTTGGTTGTTTTCTAGTAATCTAGGCAGTAAATAAAATCAACATTTTTAGTTTCTTGTCTTTATTTATTATAAAACCATGCATTACTGCATTGGATATAATCCATCAAAAAGGTTTGTTATCTCTTCAGCTATGCAGTTTGGTGCTAGTGGTCAATGATGAATGAGTCCCCAAACTGCCTACTGTGTGTTCTATTCATGCACATTGGAATGCTTGTTCTAATGATACTTATCGTAAGACTAATATATATATTGCAGGTGGAGGAGAGTTAAGACACTTTTCCAAGTAAGTACAGAATGGTGGATGCGTTGATGTTCCAGGCATGAACAGTATGGTAAACTTTATGTTCTCTCCTTATATATACTGTATGAATTGATTTAGATTAATAAGGGTAGCCCCATTCTCTTTAGGCTCAACTCAAGTCTGTTTTTAACTTATTTCTTATACATTCTTCTGGAGGATTTTAGCTCTTCAGAGTTCACTGCATTGCAACCCCTGTATGACAGTGGCATTCTTTGTGTCCAAAGACCACATAGCAGGTCTTATACATGACACAGCTCTGTGAGTGCATTTTAAAATCATATGTCTAGTATAGTATATTACACAGCAGATAAGTGGTGAAGAAGATAATTCTAAAGAAGTACTGCTTCAGAGTGCTACAAACAGTTGACATATCTCATTTTGTTGTCAAATGGATTAAAATGGGAGGTAAATTCATCTTTCTTTGTTAAAATAAACAAAATTTGGAGGACAAAAAGTGCAAAGACATACTACAGTAATATCAAATATTTCTTTATTTATTGAACTTGGCAGACATGTGCTTCTCTCATTTATGACTCAAATCTATGCAACATGACAAAGTTAATCTCCTCAATCCATATTCTGGCACCTACATAAAAATAGCCTGATTTTCAAAGATGCTGGACCGCTACAGCTCACAGGTACTTCACTGGAATTTGATGGTGTACAGTACTTATAAAAGTCAGGGAATTTAGAATTACATTCCTGTCACAGCATGACTGGCCCCTTTAAAAAGGCGCAGGGTCCAGTGCATCTGTGATTCAACAGCTGCTGCCCAACTTGGTTTAAGAGAAGGCACCTATGCCATATAAATTGGAGAGAGATTGAGACAACGAGTGATCAAGAAAGTGGTAGGTGAGAGCCATCTGAAAAAAACAGAAAAGGGCAGATGACAGCTGCCTGAGGAGAAAAGGAGAGACCCCAGGAGCAACTGGAGCGACAGAGGAGAGCTGGTACAGAGAGCCCTTGGGAAGAACAAAAGCTGAAGAAAGGTGAGGACTGGCCAGAGCTGGAGATCCCTTGCTGAATTACAGGACAGCTCATGCAGAGGCCCCTTGGAACAAGGGGCAGAACCAATCTGATTAGGAGAAGCCAAGCCCAAAACTAGAGGGTTGAATCTGGTGGGTGGATCGTAGAGACAACAGTAGGTCTCACAGGCCTGGGTGAGTGGAACATCATAGAAAGCCCCCTTAATAGCACACCTGAGTGGAGGGCTGTGGGAAGCTAAACCCACGGACAAGGGGTTTGGTCCTGGAAGGTGGTTCCCTGAGCAAGGACAGGACTCACAGGTGATGAGGCCTATTGAGTGGAACACTGTGGGGATCCCTTTCACAGGAAACCTGACTCAGGAAACTGGAGAACTGTTCTGAGAGAGAAGCAAATCTGGGAACTTTCAGGTAGGAGATTTGGAGAGTGGAGCCCTGAAACAAAGGCAGAAAGAGTCTGGGAAGAGACTGGAGATACAATCTTAGGGAATGAGCTGGAAATGGTGTCTCAGGAGGGCTTATGCAAAACTGCTGTGATTCTATTGTACTTTGGGGGAAAGCGTTTTATCATGAAGTTTCTGTGGACTATTGTATATGAACAAGAATGAATTATATCTAAATGTGGGCTTTTGAATTGGACATTGAGAGAGACTGTGTTACTTTTATGGCCATACCAAGGGGAAAGTGAGGCAGGTATACCTGTTTTGACATTACAGGGTGTTTGAGAAAGAACTTCCCAGCTACAGAGCCCAGATATGGTTTTTAGGGTCTATTTTTGGCACCCATGCTTAAAAATGCTGGCCAACATTTTTAAAAAAATAGGAACCTAAAATAAGGCTCCTAAATCTTAGGTACCAGAATAAAGGACCTAGTTTTCAGAAGTGATGAACATCTAGCAGCTATCATTTTTGAAAATCAGGTCACTTATTTAGATTCTTAAAGATGCATTTAGAAGCCTAACATCAGACTCCATTTTTTAAAAATCACGTATTTGAATTGTTGCATTTCCCCAGTATCTAAACCTCATGTGTGTTCAGCTATTGGATCTTAAATCCATAATTGATTCAAGATGAAACATTTTCCATCCTGCACCTCAGTCCAGTGTATACTTTAAAGACAAAATTATTTATATTTATGTCAGTTGCGATGATTCAAGAACCCCTAATGCTGCCTGGCAAGGGGGTTACAGAATGTCCTGAGTCTAGTATGTACATTCTGGTTCATCGAAGAATGTCACATGAGCTGTTAAATAAAACCCAGGGTCACACTGGTTATTAATATCCTTGTGAAATGTCTGTGCAGACACTATGTTAGGAAATATATATATATTGAAGATATGTTTTAAAGTCTATATAAAGACATAGCTGACAAACAGTTTTCCTGTCAGACCAGGGATGTTTATTCACCTGTCTCTCTGTCAAGATATAAATTAAGCATTGTAAGCTTACACAATGGGTATATATTTACGTATGAAATCAACAGGGAAGCCACACACTGGAGAAATAAGCCATGGGTGGTTATCCTGACTCTAAGTACAGTTAATGTACACAGTGGCTACATGACTGCAGGGGGTGAGGGTGGAGGTGCTGTAGAGGGCACAGGGGCAGAGGGATTCCACATTTGAAGGGGAAAGAAAAACTGTAAGGTGCTTGTTTGCTTTTTTTTAAGGTAACCCAGAAATCTGGATGTTTTCTCAGTCCTGGGGAAGACAGATTTTTGGGCAAGTGCACATGATGAGGTCAAAGATGTATGATAGGTGTAATTTATCACATGGATATCAGTATCAAATTTTCCATATTGTAACTCATTTATTTAGGTATTTTTTCATGAGCCAAATCAGCTGACTCTCTTGCCCAACTCTAATACTGTGGTTTCAGCTATTTGTTACATCCCTCCATTTTGTATTTGGACTACTTATTTCCTCTTTCTGGGTGTAATTAGTACCCAATTTCCTTAGAGTACTCACTACTCTAATCTCTCCAGATCACTTTGCAATTGAACTGGGGAAAAAAATGAAAAATATTCAAGAAAATTCTTGAATATTTTACTCGGGGTGGCTAGTCCATGCTGCCACTCAACGCTGCCCATACTACCATGGCTACACTTTTATTTTAGCATTCTAGCGCTCATCAATCTAGCACAAGTATGTCTACTCAAGCTAGGAATCATGCTCCAGCTCCAAGTGTTATCTTGCCATAAGGACAATTTTTGATGTGATCAACTATTTAACCAAACTTGCCCAAAATGAGTCTGAAATCAATGCACAGATACAACAATTACTGAAGCAGGACAAGGAATCCATTTCAAATAAACATTATGACTTTATTCCCCCGAATATGTAGGAAATAAAATGCTTCTAATAAAGGGCCCACAAGCAGATTAATCTGAGAATGGACTTGGTGTAGTTCTGCTCTAGAAAGGCTGATCACTATGTTATGTATTCAAGTCAGTCACAATAAAGGAATATTATGCATCAATAAAATAAGTGCAATTGTATTTGTAACTGTTCTTGCAGCACCATATATATATATATTTGCCCCGTGTGTGTGACCATATATTGATTTAATCTCTTCTTTAAAAATAATCTACAGCATACTCGTCTAGGTTCTATAAGTTTTATAGCTTCAGAGATACAATATTCTCATTGTGCGTTATCCAGGAAAAGATACACCTGAAGTTGACATTTTGTCAAAGCAATCTGGTACCACTGAATGAATGTTGGAGAAATGACAAGACACATTCCTAAATGTCCTAGACTAGAAGAGGACATCTATTGATAACTTTAAGTAATCTGCCCTGTTGATGTTAAATCAAAATCTCTGCTCAATACTCAGAACTCTCTGCAGATAAAGAGCTGAAATCTGAAACAGTGAATCCCAACCAGAGAGGTTAAAAAAAATGATAAAAGCATAACTACAACAAATCTGTCGGACTTACTCTCAGAACTGAATACTGATTGATATGGCGACTTGAGTGAGTCAGGATGATGACTGTTGGAAACTTACTGTCATTTGAAACTAGAAAATACTGAACGTTCATATTAAGCCTTCTCCTCGGAAGTAGGAGATTATCTTTCCAATCACCATCATTTTCTCTGGCCAGAAGAACACCCAAAATTCTCCAAATCCGTTTGAGTATGACAGCCTTACTGTTCTGGAATACAGGATACCAGAAGATAACAAAAACATATCCACCAGACTAATACAGTTTTATATCTTTTGTCTGCAAGTGCAATCACAATGTGTGAACTACTGGCTCAGTAACCCCAATAAAGTAGCAACAACCCCATTAAAACATGTCCTGCCATGCGTGCAGGGGACAGGACTAGATGATCTCTTGAGGTCCCTTCCAGTTCTATGATTCTATGATTCTGTGTATGCCTGTGAAGCCATATACTACTAAATCTGCCTTAGAAAAGTTTTAGGTTTATATGCAATTTTTATGACAATTGGATATGGGTATTTTTACATTGTAAAAACCTGAAATTATTATTTTTGTCTATATTATGTGTGCCATTCTTCACAATCAATAAGACTGATTCTGCTCTTCAGAATGATTGCTATATTAGTAAACTGTATTGGAAAGATACTTGCATTTTATGAAAAAGAGAGATAACAGAATGTGCTAAGCTCATCTGCAATATTCCTTATGCATGCAGGACAAAGAAACTTCCCCTGTCTTAATCAGCCTTATGATCTGAGTCAGAATGAATAGATTCAAATAAAGATTTCTTTTAACATATTGTGTCCTTGTAGTGTGCTTAAACATGAAACAAAACCTTGCAGGTTACAATTGGTAAATGTACAAGGATAGAGTCAAATGATTTTTGGTGAAGCATAAATAACAGTCTGGTGTAAAATAATTTCTGGGGCTCTCCGTTGACCACAATACCCTATTATGCTAATACTTCCAGGGTTGCATTTTCTATTTTTTTAAATGAGAGCTAAATATTTTATACCTTTATCTTATAATTTCTTAATTCGTTTTCAAGTTATCTTAAAAGCTGATTTGCCAAACAAAGTTTTAAATTTAACTAAACTACTTGTGATTTTTTGTATCCAAATTAGGTTTTTGAAGAAATTCAGCTGACCTCCTTCAAAGTTAAAAACCAGCTACTACACAACAAAATCCTTGGGCAGAAATGTGATTATGCAGATGAGTTTGTTAACAAAATTTACACATAAATGAGAACATTTTTTCCATCGTAGTTCCTATTACAAAGAAACACTGGGAAGTAAATTATCTGTAGAAGAGTACAAGATAAAAAATGTATTAAAAGCTGTAAGAGCTAAATTGAAATGTCAAACATAGTTACTTATAAAAAACAGGTGATAGGCTATTCGTAAGCTACCTATTAAAAACTGAAATCAAAGTGAACTAGGATGACTTCAGTTTTCTAGCAAACTTCCACCTCAAATTCTCATGGTTTACTAACTACTTGCAGGATATAATCCATTTCAAACTATTTATTGATTTCTGAGATCTAATACATTATAATAATAAGATTCTGTATTATACATATAGCAGTAGAATTCTGCAATACCATTAAATAAAATCCTGAAAAACACTTTTCAATACTCAAATTTCTACATCTTTTAAGCAGGATGATCTGTGGCTTGCAAGGAAAGTCACAAGCAGGACAAAGACCATTTTGACCAATACAGCTCACTCTTTCAAACAATGTTTCTTTCAGGAAATCTCCTCACCCTCCTTTCTCCTGCTCTCCCCCATGCTTGCCATTTCTTGTTGTATACTTTTGGCATAGTAGCCACGCCTCCTGCCTAGATACTACAGTCCAAAAACAATGGAAGCTGAGAGCATAAAGCATATCACTTTGACTGAAGCATACTAACAGTCAGTCCTTTTCAAGTTGATGGGAAGTAGTGCCACTTGAGCAGGACATGGCTGACTTGTTAGTTCCTGACAACAAACTGTGTTTGGTACGTGGTGCATTCATGGGCAATGTCAAGCTATTGTCCAGAGCCATGCTGCCTTTCCTTAGTCCAGATTCTGGCTTCTTCGGCTGGGCAACTGTATTGGGAAATCTAACCAAGCAGAAAAGGCCCCCCTGTTTTGTGATTTCTCACATTTAATTACTTGATTTTCCTTTCCTGCAGTCAGAGAGAAAATGGAATTACATCACGCACCATGTAGCTTTGGAAAAGCATTGATTGTTTCTAATAGAGCCACTGGTGACAGGCACAATAGATGTGATCCTTGTTTCACATCGGATATTAGATCCTCCAAACAACTTTGAGTGTTCTTGGTCTGAAGATCTTCAATAGGAAACAAAAGGGACCAGATTTCTGCTGTGTTATCCCCTGCACCTCACAAAAAGAAAATCTTTATTTAGCCTCACTTGACTCTTCCTTGCTCTTTTCAAGTAGCTCCTGAGATTCTGCAAAATGCTCTGAAATTACTGGCTTAGTAAATAAATACAGGGAAGGATTCTCTTTGGTTATTTCGTTGTTTGGTTGGTTTAAACTTGTGGTTGTTTTTGTCCTGTCCCCCCAAACTGGTTTAAATAAATATCCCTTTGGTAAGTAGAAATGACTAGGTTGCAGTCTCCCTTCACATGGGAACTTACAATCACCAAATGGCACTTTATAGGACTGCAGCAGATAGTTCTGTTTTATATGTTAATGGCAACTCATTCTGTCATATGTTCCTTTCAGCCACAGAAAAAAATGTCATTATGTAAGATATCTTTTAAAAATGTTTGGAAACTATTACTATTATTATGTAATAGTGCTAGTACAGGAGTTCTCCAACGCCCCAATCAGTTGTGCTAGGTGCTGTTCAAATGGATATGAGGAACTAGCCCTGCCTGCCCTGAAGATTTCACAATCTAGGGCAGTTGTTCTCAAACTTTGGTACCCCTTTCACATAGCAAGCCTCTGAGTGCGACCCCCCCTTATAAATTAAAAAAACATTTTTATAGATTTAATACCATTATAAATGCGGGAGGCAAAGTGGGGTTTGGGTTGGAGGCTGACAGCTCGCGACCCCCCATGTAATAGCCTCCCAACCTTTTGAGGGGTACCAACCCCCAGTTTGAGAACCCCTGATCTAGGGCATTAGCCCTGTACTGAGAATCTTTCAGGCAGACTCCTCTGCCCAGGCAGAGACTCACTCTCACTGAGCTCACATTAAATTCTGCCAGAATAAAAGCTAGCTGCTTATGCTTTAAATTAGTAGTTTCAAGATTTGTCTCAGATTTTGAACAGTAATAAAATAAATAATAGTTATGTGTTTTACCAATAAATTATTCACCAAAAATTAGTGATAAACTAATCCACTTGATGGCAGAAAGTTTGACTATCTTGGCAAAATCCATTTCCATATATTATCAGAGAATGCATTTATTATTTAGAATACCAGTATCAGAGGACTCCTCCCCGTACTTTTTCTGTTAGTACCAATGCCTCAGTTTTTCTAAGTTACAGTAGGTAAAACTGTTCCTTCATACTGTATGTAGACAGGATGCTAGTGTGGTAAGTGAACTCATGAGCAGAAACCAGAGACTATCCAGGATCAATGCTGTGGGTTGGAGGAGCAGGCCTGGCAGTCAGCACCCGCCAAAAGGGCATTTTAAAGATTTGGTGATGCAGGATAGTCGTCACTGGCTGCTTGAAATGACAAGAAAACATATTTTACTTTGCTTCCTGATGTTCATAACTAGTGGATCACATGTATGCATTCATCAGAGAATTACAAAGATTATTATTACATAAATAAAGCCAGAGCAAACACTAAGCTATCAAGGTTATTCATTCTAATTAAAAATAAACTACTACGACTGGCAGAATTCAGGGACTGATACTGCAATCCTGCACTCCCTACACAGAGACCCTTTGAATTCAGTAATAATGAGATTCTACGTGTAGGCACAGGTCCAGGGTAAAATGTGTGGGTTTTCAGTGTTATTGTAGGGCAGGAAGACAAACAGGGTCAAGTCTTACATTTATTTTAAAGTGGTATAAATAAGTTAGTGGTGTGAGAAATGTGAGGGATGAGGTGTTTAAGTAGACTAGCTGAGAATTTTCACCTTTCAAACAGGTTCTATTGTTTGTTTGTTTGTTTCAGTTCCAGCTTTATATTGTCTTACAACAAAGAAATAGACTTGACTGGTTCCTATCTTAATTATTTAAATAGTGACTTTTGCGATCTCCAACAGGGCCGGCTCCAGGGTTTGGGCCGCCCCAAGCAGCCAAAAAAAAAAAAAAAAGCCGCGATCGCGATCTGTGGCGGCAATTCGGCGGGAGGTCCTTCGCTCCGAGAGGGAGTGAGGGACCATCCGCCGAATTGCCGCCAAATAGCTGGACCTGCCACCTCTCTCTCTGGAGCGGCCGCCCCAAGCACCTGCTTGCCAGGCTGGTGCCTGGAGCCAGCCCTGCTCTCTAAAAAGTACCAATCTGGATAAGTAGTTTTGCAATGATGAGAGATCCAGGACTGATGCACAAATTTTTAGTGCTGCACATCTAAATGGACCTGTCTACTGTACTACAGCACAATACATTTTTTTCTTCACCATTCATTCAAAAATATCATAAGACACACAACTAATTACAAATCATTTGTGCAAATGTGTAAATATGTTGGGTGCAATATCGTATGTCATTGTTAATGGCATAAAGCCAGATTCATTTTAGCAACATACATACATCAGATTATGACCCCCAAAAAAGAAAATAATAAAACTAGGAAAACACACATCAATTTTTCCTTTCTTTCTTTTTCTTTCTTTCTTTCTTTTCCTGTGGTGGGGTTTTCAGATATTTAAGCACAGCCTTTTCATGAATCCTGGACATATTAGCTCTTTTTTTATTTCACTTCTCCTTCCTCAGGATAAGAGAGGGACCAAGTTTTGGGGCCTTGCTGTGGATATCATGTTAATCACCTTTTCAGGGCTGGGAAGGAATTATTCCCACACTGCCAGACTGATTTGGATACTCTGGGATTGTTTCACTTTCCTGCAGCAGTCCAGGAACCTATGCATAGGGCAGATTGTAAAATTCATGTTGTCACAATTTGGCAGGTGCCCAGTGCAGGTAATCATTCAAAAATTGGGCCATGTCTCTGATAAACCAGAATTAGAAGCAGATCAGAAGAGGGATCTCCTAAAGAAGGTGACAAATGTGATTGGGGCTTCTAATGCCTGGTGTAGAGAGGAGACAACCCCCCTTCCCTATCCTCTTCACCCTCATTAGAAGAGAGGGCAGTGGGATCCCAGCAACAGTGCTGAAACCAGGTTGGAGGTAAGATCGGGGGGACAACTTTCCACTAGGAGGTACATCTTACAGTAAGAAGGATTACCTGCACTGGATGGATAGTTAAACTGCGTGCCTGGTGTCTTGTGTTTCTTCCTGTAGGGCCCCCGGCAACATGTTGTAACCAAGTCCAGAGATCCTCTGGAACCTGAATGTCATGTGGAATCCACTCAGAGTCAATGTGTGATGAACAAAAACTTTCTTGACCCTAAGCTTCCTACACAGCTGCACCCTGAGCTACCTTTCCAGGCATCATACCAAACCATAAACATAAGGCCAAATTCATCCATGGTATAACCCCAATTTATCAGCACTTCAATTTAATCTAAATTTGGTTTTGTTGAATGTGGATCATTCTGTCATGTGTGGAAAAATCATCAAAACTTCCTAGAAAGCATACTATAGAGTTCTGTTCTGAGCTGTGTTGAGTTAACCAGAAATCTGACAGCATCACATGACTTACTGCAATATAAAAATATTTTGCAACTAAACAGCACCTGTCATTTGATGATCTCAATGTATGTTACAGACACATACATCAAAACAGCCCTGGGAGATAGTTAAGTATTATTGTACTCATTTTAACACATGGTACACTGTGGTATATAGCTAGGTTGAGTAAATCGTGCAAGGTCATATTGACTCAATGGTGGAGCTAGAGAGTGAACCCATGAATTCCAATAACCTGTTAGACAACTCTGTCATCAAAGTGGAAGCTCACATACATTTCTGGCAATTAAATTACAAGAAATGAACATAAGGAATATTATTTAATTTGTTAAATACCTATTTCTATGACACATTGAAATGTGTGAGCTCAGTAGGACTGAAGATATAAAGCTGGTTTTGACATATATCAAGTGGGTGCCATGGAAAGGCAACTTCAAAAACCAGGGATTGTTTAAAGTGGTTTAAATCTAACCCCTAAGCCAACTTGGTACTAAAATGCTGCAGAGGTTTAAAATAAAACTGCACATACTTAGACACTTGGAATTTCCTGTTCAAAGAGATTGTTCATCTTTAATCTTAACTCTTTATCTCCAGGATCTTGAATGGGGTGAAAGGACAGAGGCTATACCAGAGCCCTACACTTTATCAACAGATACATGGGAATTAGAAAATAACCCTCTGCTCATTTGCCAATTGCCTTTGCAAATCACCTAATTAGGTGATTAAGTCATTAAAGGGATATGTGCATCTGAAAAGCCCCTAGTCAGCCTCTGAAATCAGAGGAGATAAAGACAAGAGTCTTATTTCTTTTTTCTCTTACATTGAAAAGGTAATTATTCCATTTAACTCTGCCTAGCAGTAGAAAGGAGAGACTGAAGCAGGATAGCTTTTCAGAAACACTCTTTAAAACACACCAGAATGACAAATGCCTATTTCTTTTGCATACCACATGAGGATGGTAGTCTGAGCCCCCAGTGGTCAAAATTATTTAGACAAGAGATCATCATGAACATATATAATACTGACTTTGGAATACTGACTTTGGACTACCAGCTAATCTGACATTTTTGTAATTCAATACAGATTTACCTGGCCCCTTTCCACTGTAACTTCATGGCTATTAAATAAAATTATGAGGACAATATTGTCCAACAGCACCAACATCTGCCTGAAGGAGCCCCTGAACTCACATCATCTCGAGGAAGTGTTACAGACAGTACAAGGATTTACTTTAAAGCAGCAAAATAATGTACAGTGATTTTCTGGCATTTACTGTAAATACTGGAAGTGAGGTGGTTGAAATGACAGACACAAACATAGGGGTTGCCCTTACAATTAACAAAAGCTATGTATATGAAAATACCAACCAGATTTGTAAATCAACATGTTCCCTCCTGTTCAGCGGTACTTAGATCTCCATAGAAATAGCTATGACCTCATTATTGGGTTTTTTTAAGCTTATACATTTGGAATTTAATTTAATGACCATAAAAATGAAGGAATAGATGGCTTGACTAGAGCTCAAACAAGCAAATACTGTACATGCTAGCCTCAAAAATAACATGTAATACTGCTTAGTATTTGGTTAAAGGGCCTCTTTAGAACAGACACTGCCAATTGTGTTGAGGCAACCAACCTTTCTTTTCTGTGATATAAGAAAGGATTTGAACTGAGGGCTCTATAGATGGAAAACTAGTGCACTCATTTACTACCCTCTCCTCTAGCATTAAACTCAATGAATTGGGTGGGAACAGACTGAGTGCCCAGGCCAGTGAAGAAAGACATCCCACCTGTTCGTTTACTGCTACTAATAGAGAAGAATGCATTTCATAATGATTGCAGAATTCCCAATAATGCAACATAAGAAGTGGAAATACCAAACAGGGAGAGTATATTATTACTAATCATTATGAATTATGCTTATTATTCTAAATCTTGAAGTCTTTACAGAGGGTCAAAATCTGCTTTTAGAGGCACTGGAGTAAATAAAGAGCAAACTCACTCACTTCATTGGCTTTGGATTTACACTAGTGCAGTTGAACTCAGAATCTTAAAGGATATTAATGGGAATTTTGAATGAGAAAGGATTTCAGAATTTGGCCTATTATTAGTTATAAGATACTGATACTATTTGTTTATTCAGAGCTGTACATAGAGAAAGACAAGAAAGACAAAAAGGCAAATTTAAGGAGCTTACATTCTAAAAAAACAGGCAGTATAGTACAGATATAAAATGTTGGTCTTGTCTTAAACACTATGCAGAGTTTATGTGTGTGTGTGTGTGTGAATACACACACAAATATTTTAAATTCTGTGAAGAGTTGTGTATGTATCTAGAAAGACAGAGAGAGAGATTAAAGCAGATCATCACATTTTTTTCCTCCCAATGAAAAGTTTCAACGTTTTGGTGTTTGTCATTTTTTAGGTTAAAGAGTCTAAATTTTCCATGGAAAGACACATTTTTGCAAAAGTTTTTTTAGTCAAAACCCTAATTTTCCATCAAAAAGGTAGAGATATACAGAGATCAAATAGAATTCTGCATAGCTTTTAAGATTGGACCATCATCATATGCATGTGTATCTATCTATCTATCTATCTATCTATATGTTTCTTTCTCTAGCAATTTACCAAATTAATAATAATCATAATAATAATATAAATACTTTGACATTTTCTTAGCATGGAGTGTCTAAAGGGCAACAAATGAAACTCCCACTAAGACATTGAAATACAAAGCTGTAAGGATCATTTCTCCTTTTTTTATTTTGTGTAAATAATTCTGAAATTCTGAAAAAGTGCAAAGTGGATCAAGAGTCATTAACTGACTCAGTATTCTTTACTTTATAATCGTTAGTTGTGCACTCACTTTAATCTCAAAGGGGGTGGTTTACTTCAGCTATTATTCTCTGCAGAACCTCCATGTAATATGACATAGGGAAACAACTACTTCTCTGCTTATATGGTCAGACAGCAAATTTCACCAAGTATTTTACTGAACTACAATGGGATGCACAGTATTTTAAAAATAGTTTGAATTACGGACAATTACTGAAGATGTATGGTCAAATGACAGGGCAATATTTATTTTCAAGAATCTCTGGCTAATTAATTTTTCAGTTTCCTAAAAAGCATAAGCTTGAAAAAAAAATAGATATACAATGAATGGCTCAAAAAGGATTATGCATTATTTCAATGGCATGTGAGTTTTAACAGGTCAATAACAATTGTTTTGCAGAGCCATTAAAATGTGATAAATCAGAAAATTCAACATCAGAACCAGCTTCCAAATTACTCAAACAATCCTTTTGATTTTTAATCTGAGATATCAGAAATGATTTTCCATCATCACAGAAAAATGAAAGGTGTTGTCTCAGATCCTTGTATACTCTAGCTTTGCAAGGAAGGGGAGTAAAGCTGATAAACCCAAGGCTACAAACTCAGCCTTAAGCAAAAATAATTTATTGTGTATAGCTTGAGTGGCCCTTCACATGTAAAATTTTTTCGTATACAAAATATTTCCTTCCCCCACATCACAATTTGCATTACATATTCCTGACTGAAGACAGCGGCTACAGTACCAGAAATAGAAGTAAATTTATAAAAGAAGTTTAGGTATTAAGCTCTCAATGGTTAAAATCTTTCAAAGAGTTTAACTGAAAAGTAACAATAAACTAACAACTCTTCTTCTGCTATTGTTCAATATATATCAGTTTGAGGCCTATCTGCAATTTTCCAAGATTTCAAGCTCTATGTGTACTGAATAATTATCTCTGATTAAGATGCAAGGTAAAGTTTGGTGTCTTGCTCTTCAAACCCAAAGATGAAACTTTTTTCTCCCTATTTGTAATTCACTTTTTTCAGTCTTGTCTATTTGTTCACAGATTTTCCATGAAATAGAAATAGGCTAAATTTTACACTTATTTTGCTGTGAAGTGAATTATTCAATCATCTCTAAAAATGATGTAAAATATGGACTAGATTAAAAAAAAAGAAAGAAAGTTTGAAGCAAGCATTCTTGCAAACTAGTTACAAGAAAAGGAGAAAATACAGAGATGTTAATCACAGGCTGAGATTATGGTGGCATTTGAAGAAAAGAAGTGACAGAGACTCAGATATATATGTAACAAGAGTTAGGGTTGGAAATGGTATATGCCAATGAAGAAAAGAAGTGACAGAGACTCAGATATATATGTAACAAGAGTTACGGATGGAAATGGTATATGCCAAAGCAACTAATTTACCAGTGAGGACTTTACCAAGGTCCTAACATGACTTTGGGGAGTAGATATCAGTGATTTGCTGTCAAAGATGGAGAATGTACATAGTTGGGTCCCAGAAGGGTCTGCTACTATTCAATATTTTCATTAATTACTTGGTTAATGGAGTTGAGCATACACTTATTAGATATGTGGACAGAACCAAAGTGAGGGTTGCAAGCACTTTGGAAGACAGGATTAGAGTTTAAAATGACTTTGATAAATTGGAAATTCTATAAAGTCAAGAGAAAAGTACTAAACTCTGGAAGGAAAAATCAAATACAAGTACAAATTGGGAAATAACTGGTTAGACAGTAGTAATGTGAAAAAGGATCTGGGGGTTCCAGTGGATCACCAATTGAATATGAGCCAATATAATGCAGTTTCAAAAAAAGGTTAAAATCATTCTGGTTTGTATTAACAAGATGCTGTATGTAAAACATGGGAGATAATTGTCCCACTTTGCTCAGTACCGTTGAGGTACTCAGATGGAGTACTGTGTCCAATTTTGGGTGCCATACTTTAAGAAAGTTGTGGACAAGTTAGAGAGAGTGAAGTCAAAAGCAACAAAATTATAAAGGTTTAGAAAATCTGTGGGGAAGGATTAAAAACATTAGGCTTGTTTAGTCATGAGAAAAGAAGACTGGAGGGTGGGAGACCTGATAACAGTTTTCAAATTTGTTAAGGGTTGTTATCAAGAGGACAGTGATCAATTGTTCTCCATGTCCACTGAAAGTATGACAAGAAGTATTCCGCTTAATCGGCAGCAAAGCGGATTTAGCTTAGAAGTGAGGAAAAAATGTCTAACTGTAAGGATAGTTAACTATCAGAATATCTTACCAAGGAAGGTTGTGGAATCCTCATCATTGGGGGATTTTAAGAACAGGTTAGATAAACACCTGCCAGGGATGGTTTAGGTATATTTGGTTGTCACATAGTGCAGATAGATGGACTAGATGATCTCTTGAGGTTCCTTTCAGCCCTACCTTTCTATCATTCTATAATGTATAGAAAAGTAAAGAACCTCCTAGGATTTGTGGAGAGACAGGAACATGTGCTGGGGTAGGAGAAGGTTTTAGGAGGTTGACAGTATTTGGGGGCCACAGGGAATGCTGCCTAAGGTTTGAGGTAGTTAATTGTCTTCTGAAGTAGTTTGCATCTCCCCCAATTCTTTTGCCATCACAAAAAAAAAAAAGCTCCAGTTTTAGAAGAGTGGGTTTATCATATTTATCAGAATTGAAGTTCATCACCAGAGCTAGGTAAAGAAGCCCAACAGCATTTGCTGTTGCAAAGGACCAAATACTACATTCAGTCCCACATGCAGTTCCCGTTGTGGAACGTGGGAATTGCCTACAGGGCATGACAGCAATGTGCGGCCCATTCCTCATTTTAACACACTCAGTTTCTAATACAATCTCAGCACATCACTAACCTGACCTGAATTGATGTTGCTGACAGATGGTCATATGCAAAAACATGAGGCCTGAGAAATTGTTCTTAGGTATTAACTCACTATGAAACAGTATCAATGCCCTCTTTTCAAGATATTACTTACTTCTGTGTAATGCTTCAAGATATACTATTTATAGGTAAAGGAAAATGAGTTTTATTGTCTCTAGCTTGGGATTCATCTTTGCTGACCTCTAAAATTTAAAATGAGTTTTATTCCTATGACAGACTGAAAACATGAAGGAGAATGACGAGATAGTTTTGTTCTCCAAAAGGTTCATCTTAAAAATATTCTCTATCAGAACTTGGCATACTCCCTACCTTGTCTTCTCTCCTGGATTCAGCAAGAGGCTTCCAATATGACAACTGATCTACTAGGCTTCCCACTGAACAAGCCAGAGTATTATATTGGATAAGCCTCTACAAAGATAGCTGTGAGGAGCCTGCCATCCATGAGCTGCATGCAGATGAAAGTGAATAATGCAATATGCAGCATACAGCAATATTCTGCCAGTACTGATTCCATCTACACAACAAATACTCATCATGTGCACATAGATGGCAACTGAATCAATTATAATCTTTCAAGAAGCATAAAACAAAGACTCACATTTTCAAAGCAAATGTCACTAAAACAGCTAAAAGAGACAAAAGCCAGATAAAAAATATGAATAGGAAAGACCTGTTGATTATTTTTCTAGTTGTGAAATGCAGTTTGTTTTTTTTCCCCCTTTTGAAGGGTCACAGAAAAAGTCTTAAAGGCAAAATACATTTTAGCAATTAATCTTTAAAAGGAGCTACTTTTGGCAAGAAAAGAAAAGTGATGCTAATCTTTTAACACATAGGGGATCAAACTAGCAATGTCACTCACTCTCAGAAAGTAAAATTCACTTGAAACATGCTACTCCCAAACTTTCCTGCCCTAAAAAATAAGAAGTTTTCTAGTGAAGCAGGAACAAGTGAGTGCTTAGTAAATTTGAACATAGAAACCTCAACTGACTTTAACTTTTAGGGGAAAAAAATGCAAATTAGAACTTAAGAACATAAGAATGGCAGTACTGGGTCAGACCAAAGGTCCATCTAGCCCAGTATCCTGTCTACCGACAGTGGCCAATGCCAGGTGCTCCAGAGGGAGTGGACCAACAGGCAACGATCAAATGATCTCTCTCCTGCCATCATCTCCATCCTCTGACAAACAGAGGCTAGGGACACCATTCCTTACCCATCCTGGCTAATAGCCATTAATGGACTTAACCACCATGAATTTATCCAGTTCTCTTTTAAATGCTGTTATAGTCCTAGCCTTCACAACCTCCTCAAGTAAGGAGTTCCACAAGTTGACTGTGCGCTGCATGAAGAAGAACTTCCTTGTATTTGTTTTAAACCTGCTGCCTAATAATTTCATTTGGTGACCCCTAGTTCTTTTATTATGGGAATAAGTAAATAACTTTTCCTTATCCACTTTCTCCACGTCACTCATGATTTTATATACCTCTATCATATCCCCCCTTTGTCTCCTCTTTTCCAAGCTGAAGAGTCCTAGCCTCTTTAATCTCTCCTCATATGGGACCCATTCCAAGCCCCTAATCATTTTAGTTGCCCTTTTCTGAACCTTTTCTAGTGCCAGTATATCTTTTTTTAAATGAGGAGACCACACTGTACGCAGTATTTGAGATGTGGGCGTACCATCGATTTATATAAGGGCAATAATATATTCTCAGTCTTATTCTCTATCCCCTTTTTAATGATCCCTAACGTCCTGTTTGCTTTTTTGACCACCTCTGCACACTGCACGGACATCTTCAGAGAACTATCCATGATGACTCCAAGATCTTTTTCCTGACTTGTTGTAGCTAAATTAGCCCCCATCATATTGTATGTATGGTTGGGGCTATTTTTTCAAATGTGCATTACTTTACATTTATCCACATTAAATTTCATTTGCCATTTTGTTGCCCAATCACTTAGTTTTGTGAGATCTTTTTTTCATCACAGTCTGCTTTGGTCTTAACTATCTTGAGCAGTTTAGTATCATCTGCAAATTTTGCCACCTCACTGTTTACCCCTTTTTCCAGATCATTTATAAATAAGTTGAATAGGATTGGTCCGAGGACTGACCCTTGGGGAACACCACTAGTTATCCCTCTCCATTCTGCGAATTTACCATTCATTCCTACCCTTTGTTCCTGGTCTTTTAACCAGTTCTCAATCCAAGAAAGGACCTTCCCTTTTATCCCATGACAACTTACTTTACTTAAGAGCCTTTGGTGAGGGACCTTGTCAAAGGCTTTCTGGAAATCTAAGTACACTATGTCCACTGGATCCCCCTTGTCCACATGTTTGTTCTCCTTCAAAGAACTCTAATAGATTAGTAAGACACAATTTCCCTTTACAGAAACCATGTTGACTATTGTTCAACAGTTTATGTTTTTCTATGTGTCTGACAATTTTATTCTTAACTATTGTTTTGACTAATTTGCCCGGTACCAATGTTAGACTTACCGGGATGTAATTGCCGGGATCACCTCTAGAGCCCTTTTTAAATATTGGCGTTACATTAGCTAACTTCCAGTCATTGGGTACAGAAGCCGATGTAAAGGGCAGGTTACGAACCTTAGTTAACAGTTCCGCAACTTCACTTTTGAGTTTTTTCAGAACTCTTGGGTGAATGCCATCTGGTCCCGGTGACTTGTTAATGTTAAGTTTATCAATTAATTCCAAAACCTCCTCTAGTGAATGCTGAGCAAATTCAATTGTACTTCTTTCTCCTTATTTCTTGGAGAAAGACAAGTGTCATGTGACTACAGTGTCAACACAGGTTTCACAATTTAAATATTTGTAAGATCTGAAAATGTAGAACACATAAAAGAAAATATTTACACTGCACTTCCAGGGGAAGAAAACAGAAATAAGATTTACTAGCTACCATGCAAAACCTTGCAAATTAAAACTGCAAGATTCCAGATGTATACCTCACTCATGTTATCATCCAGTAGATTCAGGCTATGTTGCAAAGTAATGTGTATGTTTTATCCCAAAGGTTCTAGCTTCATCTCTATAAATAGGCTTAAAGAATCAAATGGGCATAGGAAAAGGGCAACAGTCTACAAATGAAAAGGAGTACTTGTGCACCTTAGAGACTAACAAATTTATTTCAGCATAAGCTTTCGTGGGCTACAGCTCACTCCTTCAGATGCATAGAGTGGAACACACAGACAGAAGATATTTATACATACAGAGAACATGAAAAGGTGGAAGTACGCATACCAATTGTAAGAGGCCAATCAACTGAGATGAGCTATCAGTAGCAGCAGAAGAAAAAACTTTGAAGTGATAATCGAGATGACCCATAGAAGGTGTGAGGAGAACTTAACATGGGGGGGAAAAATTCGGATAATGTAATGACCTAACCATTCCCAGTCTCTGTTTAGGCCTAAGTTAATTATGTCTAATTTGCATATTAATTCGAGTTCAGCAGTCTCTCTTTGGAGTCTGTTTTTGAAGTTTTTTTGTTGCAAAACTGACACCTTCAAGTCTGTCACTGAGTGATTAGAGAGGTTGAAGTGTTCTCCCACTGGTTTTTGAATGTTATGATCCCTGATGTCAGATTCGTATCCATTTATTCTTTTGTGTAGAGACTGTCCAGTTTGGCCAATGTACGTGGCAGAGGGGCATTGCTGGCACATGATGGCATATATCACGTTGGTAGATGTGCAGGTGAACAAGCCCCTGATGGTGTGGCTGACATGGTTCGGTCCTATGATGGTGTCACTTGAATAAATATGTGGACAGAGCTGGCATCGGGCTTTGTTGCAAGGATAGGTTCCTGGGTTAGTGTTTTTGTTGTATGGTGTGCGGTTGCTGGTGAGTATTTGCTTAAAGTTGGGAGGCTGTCTGTAAGCGAGGACTGGTCTGTCTCCCAAGATCTGTGAGAATGAGGGATCATCTTTCAGGATAGGTTGTAGTTCTTTGATGATGCGCTGGAGAGGTTTCAGTTGGGGGCTGAAGGTGGCGTTCTGTTATTTTCTTTGTTGGGCCTGTCCTGTAGTAGGTGGGTACTTGGGTACTCTTCTGGCTCTGTCAATCTGTTTTTTCACTTCAGCAGGTGGGTATTGTAGTTTTAAGAATGCTTGATAGAGATCTTGTAGGTGTTTATCTCTGTCTGAGGGATTGGAGCAAATGCGGTTGTATCTTAGAGCTTGGCTGTAGACAATGGATCATGTGGTGTGTCCTGGATGGAAGCTGGAGGCATGTAGGTAAATATAGTGGTCAGTGGGTTTCCGGTATAGGGTGCTGTTTATGTGACCATTGCTTATTAGCACAGTAGTGTCTAGGAAATGGACCGCTTGTGTGGATTGGTCTAGGCTGAGGTTGATGGTGGGATGGAAATTGTTAAAATCATGATGGAATTCATCGAGGGCTTCTTTTCCGTGGGTCCAGATGATGAAGATATCATCAATGTAGCACAAGTAAAGTAGGGGTGTTAGGGAACGAGAGTTAAGGAAGCGTTGTTCTAAGTCAGCCATTACTGGTTACTTTGTAACCAGTCTACAAATGGACTCAGTCCAGCCTCTAATCAATTTCTGCTCCCAAAGCCACGATCTGGCCTCAGCTTTTAGATAGCAGACAGCACCCCTTTTGGTATAATGCTCCTCAAGAAAGCACTAGGAGTGTATCCACTTTTGGCTGTCGTGTGGGGGCCTTGTTCCCTGTAGCTTTCTTATGCCAGTCAGAGCAGGGTTTGTCTTGGTTTCCTGTCTCAAACTATTTTGTAGTATTGCTTACATGGTGTTAAACTGTTGCCACATTTTATTCTAGATGTGGCTGTATTTAAGTAGGCAAATTGATACCTGAATATACTGTATGTAGCTAGTAAAACAGTTTGTAATGTGCTTTGGAATCCTAAACCAGATGAAAAATTATATATAAATGTAAACAATTTTTATGATCATTATCCTTTATCATTACCATTAATGAGACAGGAAAGAAAACTGAAGGCCCATGTTCACAGTTTAAGATAAGGCTGAACAAAGTCAGTTTTGACTTCCACAGTCTATGTTATCCAAGAAAAAAATTGCACTGCAAGAAGAACAGTAACTCTTTCATTTAGCAAAGTTAAAACTATTTTCTTTCCAGCCCCACCCTTTCTCAGGACTGAAATCTCAAGATGCTCAGATATTTCCAAACAAAAGTATTCTATTGTGATTGTGATTTAATAAGACATATTTGTTGGCTCTTGTTTCAGTTATGGAGAAATTCTGGCATTCATCCAGCCAGATATGGGTCCTGGTTTTAAAGTCTAAGAAATAAGACTTGAGGAAGACTAATCAACAGCCACAGATATTGAAAAATAAGTTTCCTCGTGCTGTTTTACTCGTCACTGATCCCTAATACTTGCCTATGGCTTAACAAAAACAAATGAAATCTGTAAGGAAAAATCAATTCGTGAGGTAGGAGATGGAGGGAGATGAGTGGATCTGGTTGTTGTACACATGCATAAAGAACAATCCCACAGTGTCCATTTTGAGTGGAAAAATCTGTCTCTAATTTTCCACTTACCTTGAAAGTTATATTGGGACATATTCCCAGATGGAATTTTAAATCTTCAACAGCACTCCTGAAGAAACCTAAGATGAAGTTTTTGGTTTGTTTTAGAAATGTGTTAACTGAGTTTACATATTTTTCATTGTTAGATGAGCAACTGCATTATGAACAGACTGAAACTGAGCCAGAAGAGGCAGCTCAGCAATACATCAGTCAAATTGACAAGAATGGGGTACGTATGTTCTCTTTAGCTTTATCTGGGGAGGAAAAAGCATCATATCCCAACATGTATCAGAGTTGAAGGAATAGTTCTGGATCTACAGAAGCAGGATTTCTTCAATCAATTAACTCATAATAAGCAGAAACCATGTCAGGTGTACGGAGTTTTGGTTTGCCCCTCAACATAATGGCATCCACTAGTACAATCTGTCTTTAGTATTTTTATATCCAATCTTTCACACATCCTTTGCCATTGTCAAAAGTCTTGCTTACAGGAATAGCACTTCTAAGAATTATGTTGTAGCCCTGAAAGAGGGAGCATTTCCATATGCTGGGACTGTAATATAATTTCTAGAAGTATCATCTTCCATTTCCCAGTATATACCATTCAGTAACATTGGCATCTGTTATCTGGTACCGGTACCAGATAATTAGTTCCAGCTCATTTCTTCTGGGCTTCTCTGTGTCTTTCCCTAACTTACATATGTCTGATAGGTTCCAGAGTAGAGATGGCCCTAACCTGATAATTTTCAGTCTTTTGTATAACTCCCTAAAATCATGTGAAGCGATAAAAGTTTCCCAAATTATTCACAGCTGTTAAAAATATGGAGAGTATGTGGCAAATAGATTTAGATGGCAATATTGGCTATAGCCCTCTGCTGCTTTTGTGTAGTTAATTCTCATGATTGACTCTCATGTATAGCATGTGACAGTATCATTAGCTAGACACATAGGGCTAAATTCTATCCAAAGTTACATAACACAACCTCATTTGCTTCAATGAGGGTTGCTCCAATGTTGACCAAGACTCTTTGAGTCTTATTATTCCTACTGGCACACTACAGCTTTTAGGCATTTTAATGCCTACAGTATTTCCTCCTACTCCTTTTAATTTATTTGCCTGGCTTCATTAAATACTGCAGTGAATGACTATATTCTGCCTCTTTTAGAGCCCTGTTTGCACATTAAGTTGCATCAAAGTTTATGCTATTTGGGCGGTATTTGTATCTTGTTCAAAATGCTGAACTTCCCACAGAACCCCAAATCCTTTTGAAAATTGACCCTTCTGTGTAGAAATAATATCATGTACATGAATCTCACTATTGGCCCTCAAGTAAAGACCGATGATGATGCCAACAATAATGACAACGACCCTCAGGGTCACTATTTAAAAAATAAAATGCAAGTCCACAGAGCATTCTTTCAGGATCTTAAAATTATATTCTTTTTCCCTGCCTTACATCTTTGTACAGGACAGTTAGTCAATGACACATAAACTATTAAAATGAGGAATAATCAAGCAGTCAAGATATGGATGGCATCTCCCACTACATAACAGAGAGATAGTGTGGTCTAGTGGACTGATATTAGTGCAGGGCTCCAGGATTTCCTGAGTTCCTTCCATCTCCATGCAGACACAAAGCTTGAGTGACTTGACTCTGTGGAACTATGCACATGTGGAGGGGGATGGGATTCACGTCATATACTCAATTCAAAGGCACTCTCAGTGGTGTCAGTGGCTCTCCCTCCACTGCTCTCACAATGTGAGGGGTTTGACTCAGTAGATCCTCCTAAGTTCAAATCCTGTGGCTCTTGGCTCATATCCAATGGCTCTCTTCACACCAAACAATTAGCATCCAGCACAAATACACCTTTCAATACACACATGCCTGTGGGGGACACAGGGCCTGTGGATGCCCTCTGTCTGCTACTCCACCCATTCTCTCCCTCCAACAGTACCACAACATGGGTTTTCTGCATCTAGTTGAATTTCACCCTTAGTGATTATCTTTCAAAGAATGGAAGTCCAACTTCCCTTTTAATTAGTGCAATTTGCACCAGCAACGTTCATGCCCACATTTTGTCTGCACAAAAATGAATGGTGGATGCAGATCTGAGCATTCAAACCTCTAACAACCTGATATGCTTCAACAATTTATTTGAAGGTGGAAAATCCTCTTACAAAGAAGGTGTCTTCAAAATTTGGATCTCAATATTGATTTCATACTTTGAAAATGCTTATTGCTATAGAATTATTATGGTCTAAATTTCACTCTGTACAATTAAGGATTTAAATCTTGAGGTCCTTAATCAGAAGGCTCAGAGCAATATACAGGGCTAAAAGCAAATTGCCCAGGTGTATCAGGTAGTCTCTGGGCAACTCATTAAGGGAGGAGTGGAGCTGGTTTGGGCAAGTTGAAGTGGGTGCCAGCTGGAAAGAGCAGGCTGGAAGCCCAAAACAGGAACATGGGCAGGATGGAAGCCGGAGCAGTCTGTATCACTATGAGATAGTGAGAGAATTCCCAACAGAATAATAACATTGCATAGACTAGCTTGATGCTCTTTCTGTGGGATTAAATAGCAGTCTCTTGGGGTCATCTGACTTAGTCCTGGCTCATGGATAGGCTGCTGCAGCACACCTGAAGGATGAGTCATCACAGGCTCTGGCTGAAGGACTACCTCACAAGAAAGTCCCATGACTTGGAGTCCCAAGACCCATCCAAACAGTAGCAGAGTAAGAACAGATCTCACAGGTCTGAGGACTAGATTCCTGCCTAGTAAGGGGTCTGTGTCTCAGAAGGGTTAGATACACAGAACCATTGTGGAGCCAAGAAGGCACCAGGAGAGAGGAGTCAGGCTAGAAAGCAGGGTTGGGGGCTAACTCTGTAGCCTTTTGTGTCAGAATTTAGCATGCTATGTTGTTACAGATAACGAGGCTTGATCGGAGATCTGCCTGCTCACCAGCGCATGGTACAGTAGCATGCTAAATTCAAACATGGAAGGCAACAAATGGCACAAGGGCAGGCACATGAGTCAGAGCAAGCAGCTGGGCCCATCAGAGAACCACAAAGGGGCAGTAGCAGTGCTTCCAAACCCCTACCTGAAGGAAGAAAAGACTGTCTCATCTTCCTAAGTGCAAGAAAAGGAGACAGTGATGGTGAGTAAACACTGTACAAGCCTCCACTTTCCACACCACACTCAGAGGCGCATCTTCTCCCTTTTTCCAGGAGACCCTTCCCTCCCCAGTGTGATGCTTTTAGTGAGGTTCAAATTCTGCCCTCAGTTACCCCAGTGAAAATGCTGAATAACTCCACAGACTACTTATGGGGAGTTCTGCGTAAAAATAGATGGTACAGTATGATGACACAGTTCTAAAAGTGCAGAATAAAATAATCAGAGCTCCCTTTCCATCTTTCCTTCCCTCCAGTGATGTAGGGTGCAGCCTCACAATTGAATAGATACCAAACTGGTGAGGGGACACCAACCCCCAGCAGCACCCTCTGCCTCTGCACCATGACCCAAGTCCTATCCAGAAGACTCCAGGGGCAGGATTTGGAGAATAGAGGAAGCTGACATCACACTCACCCCATAGCAGCAGCTCCTGTCCTGCGGGGCTGGGCCTGGATCCCTTCTCTGGGTGTTGCGACCCAGTGCAGAGGTTTGCTGTTAAGGAAGGCCAGACCAGACCTGAGTGGCACTGCAACTCTTTGAGCCACATCACTAAGACACTTGCTCAAATTTGAACTGGACACCCCTCCATTATGTGACATAGAAGTGTCCAGACCAAATCTGAGGTGTGGACCTGTGTAAATGCATCAAGTTCACATTGGTTACTCTGGGCCTGATTTCTGTAATGTAATTGCACACATGGACTACAGCAAAAGCCATCCCTGTTCCAATCTGTCTCCTCTCCTATCGCAAGCACAGTATGGAAAATAGCAGAGATGTGGCTAAGTATCAGAGGGGTAGCCGTGTTAGTCTGAATCTGTAAAAAGCAACAGAGGGTCCTGTGGCACCTTTAAGACTAACAGAAGTATTAGAGCATAAGCTTTCGTGGGTGAATGCCCACTTCATCAGACGCAAGAGATGGGGCTAGTGTCAGGTGAATGGGCTGCTTTTGAATTTCTATTGTTAGTGCATGCAAAAAGAGACCCACTTCCGACTTTATAAGTCCTGAATCTGCCTCAAATTTATTTCCATGAATTTGGAGTCAACTTTATAGCATACGATGTTTCTTAAAATTATGCACATCTACTGTCATGTAAGGAAGTTCACTTTTAATTTAGATAGACACAGTTGCTAAATATTACCACAATAGTATTTGCTGAAGCCTTTCTTAAATCAACAACCATGCACTGCAGTTAGAACTATATGTATGCACAACAATTTTAGGCTTTTTGACATCTTCACAAAGCCAGTGGTAGATACCCATTTTTAAACTTTGAGAATAATTTCTTGGCAGGCCAAGATGACAGTAAGCTGTTTCTAGATGTAATAATATATAGTGTTTGAAAGGGAGAAAATTAACACTTGCTTTAATGAGGCCTACAGCAGCAGCTAACTGAAGTTATAAACACATTTACACTTATTTTGAAATTTTCAGTGAATTTTTTCCTTACTTTATATACCTTGTTATCCTCATTTTGCTGCTTACCTTTATAACTTCAACATCTGTTTGTGTACCATCTTGTGTAAAGTATCTGGGAGAGACTCTAGGGCTGTTGTACTGATGGTGGGCATTTTTGGGGGGGGGAGGAGTTGTTTTGTTTAATCATACCTCAAGTCCCTTTGAATTTTTCCTTCAAGAAAGAAACTGTTTTCATTAAATACAACCATTTGGTTGAGTGTAAAAGCGTTAATTGGGGTATTTATTTACTCGGCTGAATTAAATTCCTCAGTGATTCTACACAGGGCCTCAGCAAATCCAGTATTTTTTCTTCTGAAAGCCTGTGCAGGTGGCGTCAGTACTGGATATTCTGTTTACAAATCATTAATGAAGTGATTGTGGCTTTTTTCATTTGCTCACACTTTTGAACTGCTCAGAGCGACACATTCCTAAATAGGAAACACAAGAGTAGCGAGAAGCACACAATAGCCTTATTATGGGGGCCACACAAACACTAGTAGTGCTGAGGGTTTATATTAACCCAATCAATTAAAGATGTACGGAAAGGGTTCAGCTAGTGGGGGACTGGGAAAAAACAGTACACAGCAATGAGTTGCTAGGCATGCTAATCTGGACTCTGAAATTTTCCCTTAGTGCTATATCTGAGCTTTCTTCCTGCATAATAAAAGGACCCTTTCAAAGCTGAGAGTCCTTAGCAGTGCAACCACTGGAAGTCACTGCATTCTCTGAATGAAATAAATGGCTCGCTTTAATTCCTATAAGGCTTGTGTAAATTTCCCTCAGTACAGAACCATTAGAATTCTGAGGGAAAAACGCATATATTAGACTATACTGTATCTCTATTGTGCTCTAAACATCAACTCTCATGCTACTGATATGGAGTTTAAAAGCTTAAATAAAGTGTAGAGCTCCTGCTGGGCAAACAAGCTGCATTGGCCCAATGAAGTAACCTTTTTGTTAAGAATTCTCATTTGAATAAACAGCATGGTATAACTGGTGAATGCAGATGGCTTAAGTGTTCAGTTTCTTCTGGAAAAAAAAGAGTTTTAGTCATTTTATTCTTTTATGAACTGGATCATATTTTACAAAGAATAAATCCCCCATCTTCTCAAAGATTGTATGACTACAATAAAAGAGCCATTACTATTAATTAGCTTATGTACTGGGTCTCAAGCAAGATGAGACAGATACATTTACTTCATTCTTTAACTCCCCTTTATATGCTCATCTTCACACAGAGACAGAGAGAGAGAGAGAGAGGGAGAGAGAGAGAGAGAGAGAAATGGTTCTTAGAGCTATGTAAGAACTCTCCTAGGGATAAATGAAAGGTCTATGTTTGGATTTTATACTATTTTCATGTTCTATATTCAGCTGTGATACTTCTTGAATTGAGCACAATATCATGAGTTTAACAAGTGGCTATAGAAGATTTAGTACTCTCCATAAATAGTCTGTCTTAAAAGCCTTATTTCAACTTTTATTGCATTCCCTATCATTTGTTGGGTAGATATTTTTCTTCCTGTCAGTTTGCATCCTTAGTTTTCGCCAGTGAGCAGATGGTGGGAGACTCCACTGATCATGGAAAGAGCTCAGAGTTCTGTATTAGAATATCACTGCCATAAGATATAAACATTAATTTGGGCTGGATACTTTTTAATAATATGCCATTGTACAAATGAAATTGCATGCTGATTGTGCTCAGCTGTACAGTAGATGTCCATTCTCTGTCTCTCTAAAATGAGTTACTAATTGTTGTGTAAAACAGCATGTAACCTGTTCCGAAGGACTTTTTTTTCTGTTGTGTGAACTGGATTATTTTAATTGTTACCTTTCTCTATCTATTCTTCTCAAAGATATACTTCTCTTCTTTGAGATATTCTACATGCATCTAAACTGTTGTTCTTTAGCTCTACAAAGGTGTGACTAATGGGTAGGTATGAAAGACCTCAGGGCCAAAATAACGCATGGGGAGAAATCTGTATCTGAGAGAGCCTGCTGAATGTGGGCAATGTCTCAAGGTGTACTAAATTCTAGGGAACTATTTGAAATCTATTGAAGTCAGATGGTGAGTTACTCCAGATTTACACTTTGTAGTGAGAGCAGAATTTGTCCCCACACTTTTTGTAAAAGCACATCTGCAGAACCAATGTATATTAGAAGATTCAGTTTCAGCCTGAGTATTGTAAGATACAAATCCTTAGTATGGTGGTATTCTAGCACATTGCTGAAACCCTCCTAGGTCCCATCCTGCCTGACCCCCTTTGGACAGCTTTACCCACTACAGAATCCTTGGTGAATCACATCCACAACCCTAACCCAACCAATAAACCTGGTACTGCCCACTGCAGAAACTTCACCGTATCTCAGCCCCTATACTGCCTCCTCCCACTCTCTATTCAACTAGAGTAACACTTTCAGTGGTTTCAGTGCTAGATCACATGCACAACCACTCTCTCCTCCCATTACACTCTCTCCTCAGAATGTTTATTCCTTTCACACAAGAGCACATGAACCAACCCCTCTCTTCTCATTCTATAACAGCCCTGGGGGGGGGAGGGGGGACAAAAAGGTTGGCTCTTCCCCCACACAAAGTTCATCAGCAGCAAAATATAAGCTTTAATTAAACAAATGGAGAAAAAACTAACAAGTCCTTATGGATGCAAAGAAACTCTTCCAAGCCTGAACTAAATGCAAACTACTGCGTTGCTGTGCTTCAGCACTTATGTCATGCCATCATTTATCTAATGCTTCATCTCCAGCAACTGAACTCTCTTTCACTCACATCCTGTCCACACCTCCTCCAGAACAGCACACAAAGTGTTTTATTGAGCCAGGCCCATCAACATCTGTCTCAGCACTGTCTTCAGATGACTTTGAACTGTTTAACATCTGAATTAGTGACTAGGAAAGCAACACTGTCTTGCTGCACAAATGTTTAGCAGTGATTCCTGTAATTAAGGACTAACAGGTCTAAAATCCATTAATGTCACAATTGTATTACATGTCTGAGGTATTGCATAGTGCATTACCACCTCTTGCCACTAAGCGACTCCAGTTGGGGCTAAAATCACTCCAGCCGCACTCCAGAGGTGGCAATAGTCTGGCTGCCCATAGGTGACTGCTGGCCCTGCAGCCCATCGACTGCAGGCAGCAGAAGGTAGCACAGAACTGGAAATCAGGCTTCTGTGGCACTATTTCACTTCAGCCATACAAAGGCAGAGTGGGGCTGTCTGCACACACTCCCTGCTGTCTATGCTTCTGCTTTTCTATTTCCAGAAACAGGGAGGGAAGAGAGACTCAGTATTGCCAACCCCCAAAATTAAAAAATCACAAGCCAGACTTCCCAAAATAATAAGATATTAAACAAAAAAAAATTAACTCATGTTTTTGGTCTGTGTTCTGATTTTTGTATTTCTCCTGCCCACCCCTAGCATGTGTGACAGTGCTGCCCATTCTCCCAAATGTGCGGGGTCAGTTGATTCTGGCCCCGCTGCAGGGTGTCTCGCTGCTGCCTGATGGCGCAGAGCTTCCAGCTTCTCCCCAACCTCAACATTCTAACTAATTAATTCTGTGACCCACCCTCAGACCTACATCCACCCATTGCCCAGCACAGCAATTGCCCAGTACCCCTCGCCAGCTCCATGTCAGTTCAGTCCCAATCTATCCCTTGCTCCTCAGTGCACCTCTGTCTGCTCCTTCTGCAACTCCAGGTGTTCTCCACCCTCCCTCTACCTTCCCAGCCCTAGTGTTGCAGGAATGGAGATGGGATGATGGAAGAGGAGGGAGGAGAATGACTCATTGATCACAGGAGGGGAGGGGGAAGAAGATAGTGGATCCGCCTTGAGCTGCTGGGCTCCTTCTGCTCCCTTCTGTGAGAATGGTGTCAGCTCCTAAGGGCAGAGGGAGAGCTATTGCTCTCTTGTTCTGAACCTAGGCGCTGTGGGCATAGTCTCAGTCCTGGTCCTTCTAGGGAGATAGCTGAGAGCTCAAAGTGGCTCTAAGATGTGTGCACAGGTTAAGTGGGAAGAGGAGGCATTTTCAGCCTGGGGCCCAGGCTTGTAGGTGGGGGTGTTTCTGAGCAGGTGCATTGATGGGAGCTCAGGGGCTGGGAGAGGAGGTGGCCAGGTTGGAAGGACTGAGTGCAGAAGGGAATAGAGCAATGTTACCAACTCTTGAGATTTCATCAGACCTGTAGGAATATAGACCCACATTAGTCCTGAATGAATTATGGTTTTAAATTGAGTTTGGATATTAGCATGAGCAATAGGCCCAAAATATTTAACCAAAAAGACTGAGACTGTGAGAAAGAAAAGCATTTATTTTAAACCTGTAGTGACCATTTGAATGCCAGCTTATCTTATTTAAAGTCTGTATTTGGCTGCACAAGAAGCTTTTTAGCTACCTAAAACCCCAAAAAGATACATATAGAAAATGGAAGAAGGGGCATGTCACCAAGGCAGTTTACATGGAATAGGATGAGCCTGTGGGGACAAAATCAGAAATGCCAAGGCAAAGAATGAGTTACAGCTGGCAAGGAATGTTAGACAACAGTAAAGGTTTCTTCAGATATGTCAGACAAAAAAGAAAGACCAAGGACGGTGTGGGTCTGCTGCTCAATGGAGGTGGTGAGCTGGTACCAGAAGATGATAGAAAGGCAAAGCTCCTCAAGGCCTACTCTGCTTCAGTCTTCTCACAAAAAAATAACATGAGACCGGATGACTAGCAAAGTTACCATAGACAATAAAGGGGAATGGATGCAGATCAGGATAAGTAAAGAACATGTCAGAGATCATCTGATCAATGTGAATTAATTCAAATCAGCAGGGCTGGATGCTATTCACCCGAGGTTCCTGAAGGAATTAACTAAAGAAATCTCAGTGCCACTGGCAATAATATTTACAAACTCATGGATGACTGGTGAGGTCCCGGAAGAAGGCTAATGTAGTGCCCTTCTTTAAAAAGGGGGAAAACGAGGAGGTGGGGAACTATGGACAAGTCACCCCGACCTTGGTACCTGAGAAGCTATTAAAGCAATGTATAAAACATTCAATATGTGAGTACCTGGAGGATGAAGAGGTAATCACCAGCAGCCAGAATGGATTTATCAAGAACAAATCATGCAAAACCAAGTTGATTTCCTTCTTTGACAGGGTAACTGATTTGGTAGATAGAGGGAATGCAGTGAACATAATATACATGGACTTCACCAAGGCTTTTAACACAGTCCCACATGACATTCTGATAAGTAAGCTGGAGAAACGCAGGCTTGGCAGAACTACCATTAAGTGGATATATGATTGGTTAAACAACCACAAAGAGTAACTATTAATGCAATGATGTTGGATTGGAAGAAGCTCTCAAGTGGGATTCCACTGGGATCTGTTCTGGGTCCGGTGTTGTTTAACATCTCTGTTAATGACCTGGATGTAGGTATAGAGAGCATACTCATCAAGTCTGTAGATAACACAAAGCTGGAGTGATTGCCAACATTTTGGAGGATAAAGCTAAAATTCAGAGGGATCTTGATAAATTGGAGAACTGGGCTATAGAAAACAAAATGAAATTAAACAAAAGGTGCTACAGTTAGTGAAGAAAAACCACATGCACAAATACAGAATGGGGAAAACTGGCTTGGCAACAGCGCTGCTGAGAAGGATCTAGGAGTTGTGATGAATCATAACCTCGACATGAGCCAGCAATGAGATATTGTCGCAAAAAAATGCAAATGGAATTTTAGGTGGCATTAACAGAGGCATAGCATGCAAGTCATGGGAAGTGATAGTACTACTCTACTTGGCACTGGTTAGTCCTCAGCTGGAGTACTGTGTTAGGTATTGAAAAGATGTGGAGAAACAGGAAAGGATCCAGAGGCAAGCAACAAAGATGATCAAAGGGAAGGAATACAAACCATGTGAGCAAAGGCTGAAGTATCTTGGTATGTTTAGCTTGGAAAAGAGAAGATTACATGGGTGTTCAGATACTTGAAAGGTTGCCATAAAAAAGATGGAAAAAGGTTGTTTTCTCTTGCCACAAAGAGCAGGATAAGAGGCAACGGGTTCAAACTACAGCATAGCAGATGTAGATTAAATCTCAGGGAAAACTTCCTAACTGTAAGAACAGTAGGACAATGGAACAGACTGCCTTGGGTGGTTGTGGAAGCTTCTTCCCTGAAGGTTTTCAAAAGGAGGCTGGATCGCCATCTGTCTTGGATGGTTTAGACACAACAAATCCTATATCTTGGAAGGCGGTTAGACTAGATGACCATTGTGGTCCCATCTTACCCTATGGTTCTGTGATTCTATGGATTGAGATAAGGAAAATAAAGAAAACATGGTTAATTGGGAAGCAGGTACAGTAAATAATTGGTTAGAAATGCTTAGTCGAGTAGTTAGGAAGAAATATGGCAAAATAAGAAAAGAAGAAGGTCTTGGGAAAGAGGCCCAGACATTAATTTTGTCTTGACCAGGCAAAGGAATAGGATTGAGCCCTAACTGCCCATCTGGCCTTAGCTAAGGTCCAATAACCAGCAATGACATCATTTATTTGTTAAATTAAATAAAAAAACAACATTTTTAGAGGTTTCTTTATCAGAACTTTCTCTTACCCCTCTGAAATCATGACATGATGGGAAGATTCCTTCCAGGACTGATCCTGTTGTGAGTGTCTTGGCCAGTATTTATAACTGAATTGTTGTTACAATGTGGAATATAGGTGTGCATATATGCTTATATTTGTATTTTGGAGGTAGCCAACACTAAGTGGCCCTCAAGCTAATAAAGGAATGCTTGTGTTGAAATTGAGTCATGTAAACCTTAATAAACTCTTTAGGGAAATAATTTCCAATGGAAATTAAGACAGACCAAAACACAGGGTATATATCTTTTAAAATAATCTCTTGATTTTTGGGACAATCTCATAATTCTGGAGGTCTAACTCATGATTTTTGAACTTTCTGGGTGTTGTTAGTGATAGAATTGGTGATGCATGGGTGTGTGGAGAATGATAAGCTAAGACCATGACTGGCGAGAGAGGGTTGGGACTTGGAGAGATCAGTGAAAGGGTCACACAGGGTATAATGTATCAATATTGCCAACTCTCATATTTTATCACCATTTACATGCAATTTCATGTTTCTCTAAAAGCCCTGGTTCTGGAAGTGAATTTGGTACATGAGAATCTGTTTTCATTTAACCAAAAATATCTTTCTCAGCCTCGTAGCTGGGGAGGATAGCTTGAAAAGGTGAACACTCAAGGCTCAAAAACCAGAAACCAAATAAAAAGAATGCAACATTAATTCATCTTAAAATCTAATGATTTTTAAACCCATCTAATGATTTGTTGGGCCTGACTCATGATTTTTGATTGCTTGGGATGGGTAGTGCTGATACTATTTTCTCTCTCCCTGCTCTTTATTATAAAGTATCCCAGTGTTTCCTTGTGAAAGGGGAAAGTGTGGGAGAGAACATGTCTTTTTCTTCCCCTTGTTTTACGACACCCTAACCACCATTTCCCAGTTGTTCACTTGAAAATATGATTAACTTCATGGGAGAGAAGAGAATGGATGTATGCAGATTACTACATGCAACCCCTCCACCTATTTTGGGCACCAAACCCACTAGGTAGATCACAGGGGTGTCATTTCCCTCTTCATCAAAATGGGACTACATTAAACCACATGAGCACCTTGAAAAATATCATTGGATGGTTTACAGCAAAGTAAATATCACCTATATACAAGAAGAAGGACAGTGCTTTTGCTCAACTGACCTTGCTCTTTAAGGTTCTCTGGCCATGCAAGTACAGGGGGAAATGTGCAGGTGACTATGCCTCAGCAGCAGAGCTACAAAGTCCACTCAGGGAACCACTTCTGAAGAAATTCCTGAGCAACAGAGTCAGTCACAGGAGGACTCTGCTGGGCAAGACGAATGCCCCCTATGGAGCATTGGAATCATCAACCGGGGAACAAGGATTGAGGGATCTGGATGACCTACATGCTCCACACATGTCCACTTATCCCCCCTGCCCATATCTCCACTAACCCTTCCAAGGCACCTCACATTTCTACTCATCTCCTTATTGCCTCCCCAAACACAATTGCTTCCCCAACTCCATTTGGCTCTTTGTTGCACTTCTTTGCTGTCAGAACCCCACCACAGCTGAGAAGCTCCTTCAAACACCCAGTCAGAATTTGACCTTATATGAAATAGACACAGCATACAATAATCTGGTACACCCCACTCACTAATATCAGACAATGGATATTTTACATAGCACCAGAGTATAAATGTGAAATATTTTAATGAAGTCTTTCAAATGAAACAGAACTTGACAAAGGGCCAGGAACAGATTACAGTATTGAATAAAGAAGGGGGAAATATATACAGATACAATTAACATTCAGAAAAACATACTATCAGTTATTAATTAGTACAAATTAGACCATTCTGCAGTAAAGGCTCACTTAAATATTTTCATACCAGTTTAACCTGGAATAAATGTATAAAATGACACCAACACAATTATTAATCAAAGTCATCTGACAAATAGCCAGGATTATTATGAGCAAAGTCAGACATCAAAGAGAAATATAAAACCTCACAAGTTAAGCTACTTTGCAGATGTGGTACTCCTGCTCTTATATCTGAAAGATTCTCCAGACTCACAACCATCCTCCATCAATCCAGACTGAGTTTTAGAAGAAAGAGAATACAATATCTGATCTCTTGCAACCCATTACTGTGAAGAAATTTTTCAAGACGGTTTACATTAGAAATCTGCCAATTGTTTGTAACAAAGCCTGAAACCAGGTGAAGCTCAGCTGCTTTCAGGTTACGTTACAAATTGAAAATTCAGCCTGGTTCACAAACCAGAGCCCAGTGTCAAATAAACAACAAGGAGGAAAGCAATAGCCTCTCCCCCAGTGAGTGTGCTGCAACCTCATCTGAAATATTGTATTCAGGCTGCAAACTACATTACTAGCAAGTTATTGATAATTTAGAGGCAGTTCAGAGAGGAACATAAAACACATCAGAAGAGAGGAGAAAACAACCTATGAGCAAGGAGGTTGTGCTATGCAGAATTTTAGATCCAAATTATGTGCTAAGGCTTCCTAATTTATGAGTGAAACCTGCAATGAAATATGTAGCAATATTCATTTGTTACAAAAAAATTCAATAATCTAGAGTTTTGTTGAAATAATTTAAAAATATACCACAGCATGAAATATTATTAGTTTGCAGTGTCGTGGGGAAATGTATTTGTTTGGCTTCAGTACTCCACAAAAAAAGGACCTCCCATTTTTCCCTTTTAAGGTGTGGAGCAATGACTCAATGAGCTGCCCCATGTGGGAAAAAATATAGGCAAATAGATATGGAATAAAAAAAGGCCACATCGTGGGTCGACACACTTAGGAGCTTGAAGGTGACAGAAAAAAGAGCAGTTTCTAGAGATTCATGCAGTGCAAACAGAGATTTATCTGGCAACTTGGCCAATAAAGGTACATTTTGTGGCATACTGCATGATTGTATATTGACCTCATATACAGGACTTTCTGATGAAAGATTAAAACACTATTTAATATTTATATTAATGACCTGAAAAAAATGTAAAATCATCACTGATAAAGTTTGCAGATGACACAAAAATTGAATGAATAAAGAAGAGGACAGGTCACTCATACAGTACAGAGCGATCTGGATTGCTTGGGAAACTGGGCACACGCAAACAATATGTGTCTTTTATATGACTAAATGTAAATGTATACATCTAGAGACAAAGAAGGTAGGCCATATTTACAAGATAGGGGACTCAATTCTGGGAAGCAATGACTCTGAAAAAGATTTGCGGATCATGTTTGATAATCAGCTGAACATGAGCTCCCACTTAATTTCTGTGACCAAAAAGGCTAGTGCAATCCTTGGATGTATAAGCAGAGGAATCTTAAATAGGAGAAGAGACATTGTTTTACCTCTGTATTTGGCTCTGGTGCAACTGCTGCTGGAATACTGTGTCCATTTCCGGGGCCCACAATTCAAGAAGGATGTTGATAATTTGGAGAGGGATGAGAAGGTGAGAGAACACCTATAAGAATGATTAAATGATTCAAAAACATGCCTTATATTGCATTAAGATCAATATATTTAGCTTATCAAAGAGAAGGTTAAGGGATGATTTGATTACAGTCTCTAAGTACCTATATGGGGAACAAATATTTAACAATGAGCTCTTCAATCTATCAGAGAGAAGTATAACATGATCCTAAGGTTGGAAGTTGAGCTAGACAAATGAGGTATAATTTTTGAACATTTAACCATTCGAACAATTTATCAAGGGTCATGGTGGAGTCTCCATCACTGACAAGTTTTAAATCAAGATTGGATATTTTTCTAAGACATATGCTCTAGGAATTATTTTGGGGAAGTTCTATGGTCTGTGTTAACACGAGGTCAGACTAGATGATCACAATGGTCCCTTCTGGCCTTGGAATCTATGAATTGATGACGATTAAGTATGTGAATAACATGAGCTAAATCCTGAATTATTTTACTGAGAGCCAATGTTTCTTATTTCATGAGATTAACCCACATATAATTGTGGAAAGGAAACTCCAAGAGTTTCTTATTCAATTGTAGAGAGGAAGTCAGATAATGAAGTATTATGGTGTACCTTCATGCCTCCAGCTTCCACCCCGGACACACCACACGATCCATCGTCTACAGCCAAGTGCTGAGGTACAACCGCATCTGCTCCAACCCCTCAGACAGAGACCAACACCTACAAGATCTTCACCAAGCATTCTCAAAACTACGATACCCACACAAGGAAATAAAGAAACAAATCAACAGAGCCACATGTGTACCCAGAAGCCTCCTGCTACAAGACAGGCCCAAAAAAGAAACCAACAGAACTCCACCGGCCACCACCTACAGTCCTCAGCTTAAACCTCTCCAACGCATCATCAGTGATCTACAACCCATCCTGGACAATGATCACTCACTTTCACAGACCTTGGGAGGCAGGCCAGTCCTCGCCCACAGACAACCCGCCAACCTTAAGCATATTCTCACCAGCAACCACGCACCACACCATAACAACTCTAACTCAGGAACCAACCCATGCAACAAATCTTGATGCCAACTCTGCCCAAATATCTACACCAGCAACACCATTTGCAAATTTGACACCATCGGATCAGGATTTAGCTCATGTTATTCACATACTTAATCCTCATCAATTCATAGATTCCAAGGCCAGAAGGGACCATTGTGATCATCTAGTCTGACCTCGTGTTAACATAGACCATAGCACTTCCCCAAACTGCTAGCAGAGCACCTCACCCTTCCTGATTGAACTAACCTCATTATCTCCATACTGATTTATACCTGCCTCTGGAAATTTCCATTACTTGCATCTGAAGAAGTGAGGTTCTTACCCACGAAAGCTTATGCTCCCAATACTTCTGTTAGTCTTAAAGGTGCCACAGGACCCTCTGTTGCTTATCACTTGGGATATTACAACAAGATAATACAAAACACTAGAAAATGAACTATAAGGAACAATCCTGCACTGGCAGGAATACAGACTGGATAATCTAATAGGAGTTGTTTTCCATCTCTCTAACTTCTGTTATTCTATGATTTGTTTTTGACAATTACTGCATGCATTTGGCCTAGAGAGTTCTCAGCTGAAAAAGAGACGTACTTTAATATAACTTGTTCGAGGTGACATGTTTTGCCTGGTAGAAAATTAAGGAGTTAGCTTTCCACCATCTCTTTTTTAGGTCGGAAAACTGTATCACTTGTAACCAAGCATCACATAACTGTGTTTCTAACAAAGATTACACAGATATTTCTGTCCAGCTACATGTCCTGCAGGGCTGTTCTGTGGTCTTCCGATCAGTAAAAATGCAATAACATTTTCACATAGTCAATATTTAATTCTGTAAATGCAACTGGTAGTTGTAATCTAGGTTATTAACCACACAGTGATTTATGATGGAGGGCAGACAGTGGAGGGGAACAGAGCACTAGGAAGGTCCTGTGGTGACAATAAAAAGGTTATAAATGTCATAGCTCTGCCTGAGAAATGTATTTATATCCTATATTAAGAAAAGCTTTTTATAAATTTTAATGACCCATGTTATTAATGGTGCTGTCATCATTACTGCCTGTGCAAGACTTAAGTCTTTTTTTCCTCTCCTTTTACTTTTCCATCAGCTGAAGGTCTTGTATATAAAAAAAAAAGCAAGCTCTTACTAGCAGTTTGCCAAAAATTCTTTAAGAGTTATAAGTCTATCTTTGTTTCACTGGACTGCAAAGAGTGCAAGGAGTAGTTTGCATAAAGTTTTATGGCCAAGAGTAAGGTTGGGCTAATTGGATAGGAAACAATTGCTGCTCTATCATGTTTACAAAGCCTAAGTCAATATGTAGAAATAAAACTAGCACCATATCAAAAAGAGGAATTTATACATGGAAATTGTTCACACTCTCTATATGGTGTACTGTATACTGTATATAAGCAACTTACAGCTATACACTATACCTTGGAACTGGGTATATATATCAGAGTTCCGAGATATATACTGTGTATAACTGTAAGTTACTTACATATATGTATGGTACAATATGGATGGAATATATGTATACCAAGAGAGACAGACAGCAATAGTATTTATGAAAACTAGATGTTTACTTAGTTTTAAAAAATGTTCTTTCAGAATGTTCTGTTGTCAAATTTAGCCAGATTCCTCAATACAGAAGCCATCAGTGCTTCCTGTTTCCGAATGACTTCTCTTTTACCTGGGTGCTCATAAAGCAATATTAGAAATACAAAAAGCAGTTCATGAATTGAGCAAAAGACAAAAATTAAACAAACAACAGTGGTATTAGCAGAAGCACATTGAATCAGAAATTGAGTTACAATTCCAGCTCTATGTATTTGACAACGTGTCACCTCTGACTGCAGAAACAGAGTCCTACAGCAACCACCTACTCCACCTGTATCAAGGCTGACTCTAGGTTTTGTGGGACTCCCTGGGAAGTAAAGCATGTGAGGCATCAGCTGAGTCCTCACACTACTTTCCAAACGGGGAACCGTCAGAGTACAAATGGGGAGTTCAATCTCATCTGTGACTCAGGTCTGCAGAGAAGGGAAGCAGGGATGGCATTCCAGTTGATCAGTTGGTAGAGTGCTTCTGGGAGAGTAGAACTCTATGATGCTATGTAAGCCACATAGACCCAAGGCCTCCAGGGATTTAAATGCCTGAAGATTTAGAAAAGGGAAAAGTAAAAATAAACTGTAACATAATAAGTGATTAGGCACCCAGATACTATAGTGATAGGAACCGCATCAGGAGAGAGAGAGATCAGAGTGGAAGAGTGATGTGGAGTAGAGTTCTTTGACAATACATATCTTGTTTATCTTCCATTTTAAAATATCCACCAAAGATGGAATAGTGAACAATATTTACCTTAAAAAAAAGCAATTTAGAAGTCTGATGGTGCTTCATGAACCTTATCCATACAAATGAAGAAATGCTTTATCCAGGGCCGGCTCCAGCATTTCTGCCGCCCCAAGCAAAAAAAAAAAAGCCGCGATCCGTGGAGGGAGTGAGAGACCTGCCACCCCTGAATTGCCGCACGTGCCGCCCCTCTCCCTTGGCCACCCCAAGCACCTCCATGTTAAGATGGTGCCTGGAGCTGGCCCTGGCTCTATCCGATAAGCATTATTATCAATTATTTAAAAAAACATGGGAACGCAAATTTGCAATATTGAGCCATATTCTTACAATTATAATTCACCATGTGATGACTATTTATCAGTTTTAGTCACCTAAATGTATGTATCAGCTCTGTTTCATAGCTGTGATTTTTTTCCCCTTTGTCTTTTAGTTCTTTACATAATTTCTGGGATTGGGAAACATGAATATTTATGCTTGTTAGTTAGGTAAACTGACTGCAAGATTCCACTGCAAATAGAGTATTTCAGATTTGCAGCTCATTTTTAAATCTTCTTGCTATTATTAGTGAGCCAGAGCCAAAGTACTCTTCTCTGCCTATTTTATTTCTGGCTCATGCTTGCCTCAAGTGCTATAAATACTCAAAGTCACTGTTTGGAGGTAAGCCCTGAACAGAAAGTGCAAGTGCCTATCACACTCCAATCACAAGATGAGTAAGGAGCAAGATGCTAGACAAAGTGATTTCAATGGAGATAGAAAATAAATTACCCTCAGGTTAAAAACCAGACTGGAGAAGTATCACTGTACTGATCTAACCAGAAATAAAGTTATGCTATCAACAAGCCAGCAAGAATGTAAGTGGCTAAATTTGAACTTGCTTTTTCAGTGGACAGTGTTCATATACCAGTCTTAATCTGACTAAACCATCCTTTCTTGTGGTGACAAATCATTCTGTTTACTTGCAGCTCAATTCTCTGTTTTTTTCCTAAGCAAACTCTGCCAACTTACCACAGTATATTTTTTCTAAGTCTCTTATTAAAATGATTTCAAATAGATGTGTTCTCATTTGCTAGAAACTGATAGAAAAAATAACTATTGAGCAGGAGAACAAAATTTTAATTCATTTACTTTGTCCTAATTTTTCTGAATTTCTTCTTTTGGTAAATATGAATGTCTGATACTTAAATTATCTTAAGGCTTACTCAATTTCCAATAATTGTTGATGCTAATGTAATAGTGAAGCTGAGTATTATTTTGGAAAGACTCATGTAATAATGATGGCAAACAGTTGCTATGTCACATACAGTATGCATAGGATTATAATTTCTGTCTCTCTGCAAGATTAGGTTGGAAAAAGAGTATAAATGATTAGAGAATAAGCCTAATTCTTTAAACATTCTTTCAGTTTAATTTCTTAAATAAAGTTTTCCTCAAACTCAAGAATTAGGAAATTCACCAGTTTACAAGCAAAGCAAACAGAACTTGGCATCCTCCCTGCTTAGAAAAAAACCTTCTATTTTGTTCTTGATGATGAGTCACTTTCACAACATGACATTATGCAATGTAAAGCATTCTAAATAGTGGGCTTTTTGATGCATGAATGAAAAAAGCTTTTATTCAAGGTGCTTACAGAGTACTCTATTGATTTAAGTAGTGGGTATTCACTCCAAGTTTCTTACAAATGACTGCAAAACAAGAAGATTTTCCTACAGCCAATAGGGTGATCTAAAAATGTGAACATCTAGTTCCAGGACATCTGCATTTGCCAATAATTACCATTATTGTATTTTATGGATTAGACACTTAAAAGAATCAAATAACATGGGAAAAAAGACGAGGAAGCTGCTCTTACTCCCATTGAAGTCAAGTAGCAGAATTCCCACTGATTTCAGTGGGAAAAAGTGTGGTCTCAGTTTGATAAAAAACAAAAACAAACAAAAAAAAAAAAACAAGGAAAAAGTAACTCGATACAGCAAAGCAGCTCTTTCTATTTAAGTTCTTGTACTTTAGCTCAAATAAAGCACAACAGAAAATATTAAATTAATTTACTGATTGGCAAATAACTCCAGCACATGCTGAATGTTGCAAAGCTGAGAAAAAAACAGATAAAAGAGTGAAGGGCTCCATCAATCTATCACCATATAAAGAGGTTTGGGAGAGGAAGACCCTAACTCACATCTATAAAAGAAGATAATACATGAAATTACAGTAGATCTAAAATCCTGCTTTGAAAGCTTAGGACAATATTTTCAAAAGTGAATGCTTCAAATTAAGTGATTAGATCCATAGGATCCCAAAAATGTGGCCTGATTCTATGAGTTCCCACTGCTACGCGTGATTTCTCCAAAGTTTTCTTTTTTTTCTTTTCTTTTTTTTACCAGTGTCTGAAATGGTGCTGAACATGATTTGTTTTTGGCTGTACTTGCAGCGAAATCAGCATTAGTTCAGCTGTAGTCTTGGCAGACTGCTTTTTACAGTTTGAACGCTGGACATTCTGCTGATAGGTTGTTTGTCCCTACTTCCTTCTTCTCCTCTCCCTCACAGCCTCTCTGCTGCCAGTTTCACTTTCCACGCTCCTCTCCATCCTTACCTCCCTCTTCTCCTAAACTTTCCTTCGTTCCCTGCTCTCTTTCTTTTTTCCTTCTCACTTGCTGCGATTAACACCCTACCTACTATTCCCTCTTACTCCACTCTGAACTGCCATTATAACAGAAATGGAACCAACAATGCATGTACCAAACATCCTGATTACTTTGCTTGCATGTTTTTTTTCCATGTCACTCCATTTGTCTGTTTTGTTTTGTTGTTGTTGTTTTTTTCGATTGTACGCTGTTTAGTGCAGCGAATATCTCTATATATATTAGGAAAGCAGCTAGCACACTTTGAGTAGTATCACAATCTAAATAAATCCTCGAAATAACAAGCTTTTATGGACCAATTTTTTTAAATACACAAAATTTAAAAACAAAATAGCACCTTCTTCAGTTATAAAAATTAAGACATGAGGAGACGTCCCGAGATTACAAGAAAAAAAGCTAAGGAATGCCAGAGTCCCATGCTGGCAATTGAAAGAAGACAACCACAAATCTGTGTCCTCACATGAGTAGGATGGAAGAGTTTGAAGCCAAAGAAAAAGCAATTGAACCACTTACTCATAAATGTAGAAAGGTTAGGGTGAATTAGTATTTTCTAAAGTTTATTGATAGAAGTTGTTACATTCAGAATATTGTTTGATTTGAAATAAGTAACATTAAAGAATAATGAAAGTGACAAATACAAGAATGAATTGACTGCATAATGAAGGAATAGAGTCATGAGTAAGGAAGAGGCATCCTGTCTGTAAGAAACTTGTGGTGAAATACTGACCCCATTAAAGTCAATAGGAAAACTCCCATTGACTTAAATGGGGTAGGATTTCACTCTGACTGGGAAGGCTCAAAGGAAGGATATTAGGGTGACCAGATATCCTGATTTTATAAGGACAGTCCCGATACTTGGGGTTTTGTCTTATTTAAGCTGCTATTACCCTCCCAACTACTGTCCTGATTTTTTCACACCTGCTATCTGGTCATCCTAGCGGATATTCAAAAACATCTGATATACATGATCATAGACATTAAACGTAATAGTATCTATCCTTATCCCCTGCTGCTTCCTGCATTTCTCGTTCAAATCCATGTAGGCCCTGATCCTATGAACAATTAAGCGTGTGCCTAACTTTATGCATCTGATTAGTCCAACTGAAGTCAATGGGACTATGCTTGTGCATAAAGTTAAGCACTTGCATTAGGGCTTTAAGCTCTTCAAGCTCTTCACCAAGGGTGAAATCCTGGCTTCATTGAAGTTAATTGCAGAACTCCTGTTGATTTCTTTGCGGCCAGGATTTCACCCTTAATGTTCATTTCTGCTTGAATAATACCTACCACATTGTTGGACTTTTATTAATAGAATGGCAATGTTAATGATAATAAATAGCCTCTGAGGGATGTTCAGCACCTCCTCTCTATTCTCTGCTGTTGAGCTGCAAAATTCATCAGTCCAAAGTATGGAGATGGTTTACTTATTGCTTCCACTTTTGTGGTCAGGTGAATGTGACAGCTCTCTTAGCTCTTGAGCAATGGAGTTGGAAGAAAGAATGACTGCAGAAGGAACCTAGAGACAATTCTCCCCGAGGATGATAGACACTGAAAAATGCAGAAATAACAGAGTTGACTGACTGACGGCATGTAATTCATACTGAATAATCTGTCTGTACTAACCAGTAGTTGTATAGATTTGTGTGAAAGATTTATCAACTCATTGGTAAGCTTACAGTCTATCGTCCATTTCAAATTATGGTAGTACAAGTGACAGATGTCCAACACTGCTCTCAGGAAGCAGATTAATGAAAGGGAGGGATTTGCTTTAATATTGCCCCATTCCAAGAAAAATGTCCCCATCTCTGCTAAATATTAATCTGACTCATATAAATATAATACCAGGCATAGGCATTATAGCTAGGAAGAGAAGGGAGCTTTCAAGATGATGTAGTTTTCTTGTTTGTGTTATGATATCTTTTAACATATCCCACTCTATCAAGTGAAGTATTTTTTTCCTATTTTAATTTATAAAGTTACAAAAATTTCAGTAGATTGAATTATATATAACAGATATAAAAAAGCTGCAACCAATCAATATATGAATGGAAAACACTCAGTAATCTTGAATAAAAACTCACCAAAAAACTGAAGGTATACTTAAATTGTAGAAAGAAAAGGAAATAAGTATTAGTTCCTTTCCATCTCCTCAGGCACAAACGCACACACACACACACAAAGTAGGTACCAATATCCCATTTATCCGGCTGATAAATTCAATTATCAAGAGTACTATAAAACTCTTTCTTCAAAATGCATCTCCAAATGATTTTTTTTTAAATACATGTACAATCAGGTAAGACTGAATCATCTACTGTTTCCTCTTTTTTTTCCAGTGAGAAGGCCTCCTCTTTCTTTAATTGGTATGATAAGAAATTTTTATCATAAATCAAACGTCTCTTAACATCCTTAAGTAATCCGAGTTTTCCAGGAAAACTAACAGATGTATATACCTACAGTCTGAAATTCAAATTAAAACTGGAATTGTTTTCTTTCTGGACTGAGTTGTTTTGCTATCATTAGGAAAGAAGCATTTTCTTGTCACTTAAAAAGATGTTATTCTGAGTTTTCCAAACCTAGTACTCAATTTGTTTATTAAAGAAACAACAAGAAGTCCAGTGGCACCTTAAAGACTAACAGATTTATTTGGGCATAAGCTTTCGTGGGTAAAAAAACACTTCTTCAGATGCATGGAGTGAAAATTACAGAATCAGGCATAAATATATACTGGCAGATGAAGAGAAGGGAGTTACCTTACAAGTCTTGTTACCTTACAAGTCGTCTAAGGTAACTCTCTTCTCTTCATGTGCCAATATATATTTATGCCTGTTTCTGTAATTTTCACTTCATGCATCTGAAGAAGGGTTTTTTTTACCCATGAAAGCTTATGCCCAAATAAATCTGTTAGTCTTTAAGGTGCCACTGGACTCCTCGTTGTTTTTGTTGATACAGACTAACATGGCTACCTCTCCGATAATTTGTTTATTATCACTTGCAGATACTAAAAAACAATTAAACAATGATCATATAAACATTTACAGGAGTATTTGGGCCTGATCTGGCAAAACTTTACTGAAATGTAAAAAGAGAATAAACAGTGTTCTAAATTTGTTATTGTAAGCAATTAATGTAGAATCAAGTGAATCAAGTTTTGTTTTTAAAGACAGAATTGCACTAAATATGGAGCCCGATTCCTCTCAAATAACAGAATAAATTAGAATTATCTCTGAAATTAATGGAGTTACACTAGTGAGAAACTGGTGTAAACAAGAGGAGAATCATTGATATCAGATTTGGAATACATCTGTAGTTAGAGATGAACAAAATTCTCCCAAGTGATTGTATAACCTTTAATGGCGAAAGACAAAGGACTGATGAGACCAATGGCCTCCTCATACTATGGAGGCCTCCTGAGGCAGTCTGTTCCATTGTCTTAATGTTCTTACAGTTAGGAAGTTTTCCTTGAGATTTAATCTAAATCTGCTGTGCTGTAGTTTGAACTCAAGATCATTTGTCCTGCTCTCTGTAGCAAAAGAGAACAACTTTTCTCCATTTTTTTATGGCAGCCTTTCAAGTATTTGAAGACCGCTATCTTATCCCCATTTAATCTCCTTTTTTCCAAACTAAACATACGCCGTTCCTTCAGCTTTTGCTCACATGGCTTGTATTCCTTCCCTTTGATCGTCTTTGTCACTTGCCTCTGGATTCTTTTCAGTTTCTCTACATCCGTTCTATACATCGGTGACCAAAATTGGACACAGTACTCCATCTGAGGCCTAACCAGCACCGAGTAGAACAGTACTATCACCTCCCGTGACTTGCATGCTATGCCTCCGTTAATGCAATCTAAAATTGCATCTGCTTTTTTTGCAACAGCATTACTCTGTTAACTCATGTTGATGTTGTGATCCACCACAACTCCTAGATCCTTATCAGCAGTGCTGCTGCCAAGCCAGTTTTTCCCTATTCTGTATTTCTGCATTTGATTTTTCTTCCCTAAGTGTAGCACCTTACATTTGTCTTTGCTGAATTTCATTTTGTTGTCTGTAATCCAGTTTTCCAATTTATCAAGATTCTTCTGAATTTTAACTCTATCATCCAATGTACTAGCAATCCCCCCTAGCTTTTGTGTCATCTGCACACTTGATCAGTATGCTCTCTATACCTACATCCAGGTCATTAATAAAGATGTTAAACAACACCAGACCCAGAACAAATCCCAGTGGAGCCCCACTTGAGACCTCCCTCCAATCCAACATAATTCCATTAATAGTTACTCTTTGTTTGCGGTTGTTTAGCCAATCATGTATCCACTTAATGGTAGTTCTGCCAAGCCCGCATTTCTCCAGCTTACTTATCAGAATGTCATGTAGGACTGTGTTAAAAGCCTTGGTGAAATCCATGTATATTATGTCCACTGCGTTCCCATCCACCAAATCAGTTATCCTCTCAAAGAAGAAAACCAAGCTGGTTTGGCATGATTTGTTTCTGGTAAATCCATGCTGACTGCTAGTAATTACCCCTTCATCCTCCAGGGATTTGCAAACTGAATGTTTTATACATTGTTCTAAAAGCTTCCCAGGTATTGAGGTCAGGCTGACTGGTCTGTAGTTCCCTGGCTCTTCATTTAAAACATGACTGACAAATGAAAACTTTTGTTTGTTTGTGTTTTGTTTGATTCTTTATGAGGTATAAAGAAAGCTTGAACTAAATTTGTTTTGTTTTGTAGGTATATTTCCGCTAGCTTGTTTTTTGTGTGTTTGTTCACATTAAAAATGTCAGTTCATGACTTCCCAGTTTTCACTGGAGGAGTCCTTGGAGGACTAGAGAAATATGGAAATATGCCATTACAGGAGACAAGAGATAAAACCTGAAGAGTTGAGAGGAAAATGGAATTTTAAGTAGACTGTGTGAAACTCTCTGTTTTTTTATTGGAATGTATTTAAACCTTACAAACTTTTGAGGGAAAAGCTTTCTTTTGAAAGACTCAAACCTCCTAGCCCATCAATTCAAGACTGGGAAAGCTCTCACTCCAGTTTTCTACTCTGCCAAGGCGTTCTCCAAAAAACAACAACAACAAAACTGGAATGACTGGCTTAATAGGCCAGAACTTCTGGTGCAAATCAGCATAGCTCCATTAAGCCACTTTGTCCACTGTGCAGTCTTCCCATATACTGGGAGAGAGTAGCTTACACAGCTATATGCTCTCTTCACCGCCTCCCCGTCCCCCTCTCTGCCCTCTGCCATGCCTTTGGGTGTGATTGAGAAGGAAGGAGCAGGGAATGTGTGGAGGCTTGTCCAGCACTTCAGGAAATGTATCCAGAAGCAAGTATAGGTTTGGCACAGAGTGTCTCCCGACTACAGGGGGATATATTAGGGTATGTCTACACTATGAAATTAGGTCAAATTTATAGAAGCTGGTTTTATAGAAATCAGTTGTATACAGCCGATTGTGTGTGTCCCCACATAAAATGCTCTAAGTGCATGAGCACTGCTAAACCCAGGGTTGTGAGTTCAATCCTTGAGGGGGCCACTTAGGGATCTGGGGCAAAATCAGTACTTGGTCCTGCTAGTGAAGGCAGGGGGCTGGACTCAATGACCTTTCAAGGTCCCTTTCAGTTCTAGGAGATAGGATATCTCCATTTAAAAACAAACAAACAAACAAAAAAGTTGGCGGATCGCGTCCACAGTACCGAGGCTAGCATCGACTTCCGGAGCACTGCACTATGGGTAGCTATCCCACAGTTCCTGCAGTCTCTGCCACCCATTGGAATTCTGGGTTGAGATCCCAATGACCCTCTGAGGGCAGGTCTTCACTACGGGGGGGGTCAATTTAAGATACGCAAATTCAACTACACGAATAGCGTAGCTGAATTTGACCTATCGGAGCCGACTTACCCCGCTGTGAGGACGGCAGCAAAATCGACCTCCGCGGCTCCCCGTTGACGGCGCTTACTTCCACCTCCGCTGGTGGAGTAAGAGCATCGACTTGAGGATCGATTGTCGCGTCCTGACGAGACGCAATAATTCGATCCCCGAGAGATCGATTTCTACCCACCGATTCAGGCGGGTAGTGTAGACCTAGCCTGAGACACATTCTGCTTCTTGAGCAGCTCCTTGCTTAAGGCTCACAGCAAAGACTTGAATATTTGGAAGCTATTGTTGCTAAATGTAGGAATTGTTTTTAGATGTAGCTGCCCTTTTTCTGCTTTTAACCTGCACTAATTACCGGTAATTAATTAATTGTCATTCTTGTTGAAAACAACGCAGTTTTTTATTCTCCTAAGGAGATATGTCATCTCTAGTTACATCATTCATGTGTTTTGCAAAATGAAACAGGTATTTACACATCGGTCTTGTCCACACACCTTTACACTGTAGTGTCTTCAGATCTCACAGGCTAAACAGAGTTAAGTACTTGATTGGAAAACTTCAAGAGAAACCCCCAGATATTTTGGGAAGTGGTACTAGTGAGTCAATGGGTGGAACTTAGAGCCATTACTAAATCAGTGTACTATTCTTCAAGCATAAAAACAAGGTCTTCCGGTAAGTTGTGGTTTAAAGGGATAGCAACTGCCATGCTGTTTAGGACCATGCATGTGTGTATGTGGAGGTGTATCTTTACATCCTCCCCTTCTTGTGCAACTGCAGAGCAGTGAAAGAAAAAGTTGCCTGAAGTTAGCAAGAAGAGAACCATATTAAGAAAAAAGAACAGGAGTACTTGTGGCACCTTAGAGACTAACAAATTTATTTGAGCATAAGTTTTCATGGGCTAAAACCCACTTCATTGGATACATAAAGTGGAAAATACAGTAGGAAGATATATATATATATATATATATATACACAGAGAACATGAAACAATGGGTGTTACCATACACACTATAACGAGAGTGATCAGTTAAGGTGAGCTACTACCAGCAGGAGAGGAAAAAAAACTTTTTGTAATGGTAATCAAAATGGCCCATTTCCAGCAGTTGACAAGAAGGTGTGAGGAACTGTAGGGGGAAAACTATGTAGACAATGCTCTACAATACAATCGCATTTGCTCCAACCCCTCCGACAGTGACAAACACCTACAAGATCTCTATCAAGCATTTTTACAACTACAATACCCACCTGCTGAAGTAAAGAAACAGATTGACAGAGCCAGAAGAATACCCAGAAGTCACCTACTACAGGACAGGCCCAACAAAGAGAGTAACAGAACGCCACTAGCTGTCACCTTCAGCTCCCAACTAAAACTCTCCAGCGCATCATGAAGGATCTACAACCTATCCTGAAGGACAATCTATCACTCTCACAGATCTTGGGAGACAGGCCAGTCCTTGCTTACAGACAGCCCCCAAACCTGAAGCAAATACGCACCAGCAACCACACACCACACAACAAAAACAGTAACCCAGGAACCTATCCTTGCAACAAAGCCCATTGCCAACTCTGTCCACATATCTATTCAGGGGACACCATCATAGGACCTAATCACATCAGCCACACTATCAGAGGCTCATTCACATGCACATCTACCAATGTGATATATGCCATCATGTGCCAGCAATGCCCCGCTGCCATGTACATTGGCCAAACCGGACAGTCTCTATGTAAAAGAATAAATGGACACAAATCATAGAATCATAGAATTGAATCATAGAATATCATGGTTGGAAGGGACCTCAGGAGGTCATCTAGTCCAACCTCCTGCTCAAAGCAGGACCAATTCCCAACTAAATCATCCCAGCCAGGGCTTTGTCAAGCCTGACTAGGAAAACCTCTAAAGAAGGAAATTCCATCACCTCCCTAGGTAACCCATTCCAGTGCTTCACCACCCTCCTAGTGAAAAAGTTTTTCCTAATATCCAACCTAAACCTCCCCCACTGCAACTTGAGACCATTACTCCTTGTTCTGTCATCTGCCACCACTGAGAACAGTCTAGCTCCAGCCTCTTTGGAACCCCCTTTCAGGTAGTTGAAAGCAGCTATCAAATACCCCCTCATTCTTCTCTTCTGCAGACTAAACAATCCCAGTTCCTTCAGCCTCTCCTCATAAGTCATGTGCTCCATCCCCCTAATCATTTTTGTTGCCCTCTGCTGGACTTTTTCCAATTTTTCCTCATCCTTCTTGGAGTGTGGTGCCCAAAACTGGACACAATACTCCAGATGAGGCCTCACCAGTGTCGAATAGAGGGGAACGATCACGTCCCTCGATCTGCTGGCAATGCCCCTACTTATACAACCCAAAATGTTGTTAGCCTTCTTGGCAACAAGGGCACACTGTTAACTCATATCCAGCTTCTCATCCACTGTAACTCCTAGGTCCTTTTCTGCAGAACTGCTTCCTAGCCATTCAGTCCCTAGTCTGTAACAGTGAATGGGATTCTTCCGTCCTAAGTGCAGGACTCTGCACTTGTCCTTGTTGAACCTCATCAGGTTTCTTTTGGCCCGATCCTCTAATTTGTCTAGGTCCCTCTGTATCTTATCCCTACCCTCCAGCTTATCTACCACTCCTCCCAGTTTAGTGTCATCTGCAAACTTGCTGAGAGTGCAGTCCACACCATCCTCCAGATCATTAATGAAGATATTGAACGAAACTGGCCCCAGGACCGACCCTTGGGGCACTCTGCTTGAAACTGGCTGCCAACTAGACATGGAGCCATTGATCACTACCCATTGAGCCCGACAATCTAGCCAGCTTTCTATCCACCTTATAGTCCAGACGTCAAGAATTGTTAAATTAAAAACCAATTGGAGAACACTTCAATCTCCCTGGTCACTCGATTACAGACCTAAAAGTTGCAATATTACAACAAAAAAACTTCAAAAACAGACTCCAACGAGAGACTGCTGAATTGGAATTAATTTGCAAATTGCACTCCATTAAATTAGGCTTGAATAAAGACTGGGAGTGGATGGGTCATTACACAAAGTAAAACTATTTCCCCATGTTTATTTCCCCCCATACAGTTCCTCACACCTTCTTGTCAACTGCTGGAAATGGGCCATTTTGATTACCACTTCAAAAAGTTTTTTTTTCTCTCCTGCTGGTAATAGCTCACCTTAACTGATCACTCTCATGATAGTAGGTATGGTAACACCCATTGTTTCATGTATATATATACATATATCTTCCTACTGTATTTTCCACTGCATGCATCCGATGAAGTGGATTTTAGCCCACAAGAGTTTATGCTCGAATAAATTTGTTAGTCTCTAAGATGCCACAAGTACTCCTGTTCTTTTTGCTGATACAGACTAACACGGCTTCTACTCTCAAACCAGCCATATTAAGAGTTACTCAACGTAATGAAAGCAGTATCTTATTTTCTAGTTCTTCAATTACTCTAGCAATGGAGCTTCTTTTTAGTGAGAGCCAATTCCTATAACCATGGGAACATACATAACATCTTTAGAAGGCACTGTGTTGGATGAGCTGCAATAGGGAGGCTATTGACTGCGAATGGAGCTTCACTTCCGATTAGAGGAATCTGAATAAAATATAGGAACAGTCTCTTTTTTCAGGTTTCAGAGTAGCAGCCGTGTTAGTCTGTATCCGCAAAAAGAACAGGAGTACTTGTGGCACCTTAGAGACTAACAAATTTATTAGAGCATAAGCTTTCGTGGAGCATAAGCCCACTTCTTCGGATGCACGAAAGCTTATGCTCTAATAAATGTGTTAGTCTCTAAGATGCCACAAGTACTCCTGTTCTCTTTTTTCTCCCTCTCAAACCTCACTTTTTCCTGCTACCCCTTTACAGTAGTTGTAAAACAGCTTCAAAGACAACTAGATTGTGAGCAGCAGCAGAAGAACCTATTATCTCTGTAATCTAGTAATAACTGGCATTAGTGGAGCCCTCAGGGTGACTATTTGAATGCTTTACAATCCTCACAAAATGAATGAGGTACTTTTTTATTATTTGTTCCTATTGCCAAACTGATAGTAAATGTGACAAGTTCAGATCTAAATCATGGGCCCTTCCCATTAATCTAGAGGTAATTAGAATGTTCAAGATACTACTGAGAACAAGTTGGCCTAATTATTATGGTATTGGTCCTTGTTATCAGCTATTAAAGAAAAATAAAAAAATAGGCTTGGAAATTGCTGCCTGTCTTATTGTGTGTCTATAACTAAAGGCCCAGTCCAGCAGATCTTTGTTCATGTATATAATCCTTATCTAAGTGTTTCCTCTAGTATCACAATCATAATGTGGTTTCTCAGAATGTATGTGCAAATAAATTGGCTTTTTCAATTACCATTTGGTGGCAAATGAGTAAACATTTGTTCGCCTCATGCAAATGATTTTAAAAAACAAAATATAATGGATCTACTGTCAGAAATTATCCATACTAACTGTAAACACCTAGCTATCCAAACAAGCTGGAACATGGTAAAAATTTAGATGGCAGATGAAGCTGCATAGAGAACTTTTAAAACCATTCTGATTCTGATTTTGCCTCTCTGACCACCACTGAGTAAGATTCTATTCACATGAATAGTCCCATAGACTACTCACATTTTCAAATATATTGATTTCAATTACAACACTGAACACAAAGTGTACAGTGCTCACTTTATATTTATTTTATTACAATTATTTGTGCTATAAAAAACAAAAGAAATAATATTTTTCAATTCACATCATACAAATACTGTAATACAATCTCTTTATTACAAAAATTGAACTGACAAATGTAGAATGATGTACAAAAAATAACTGCATTCAAAAATAAAACAATGTAAAACTTTAGAGCCTACAAGTCCACTCAGTCCTATTGCTTGTTCAGTCAGTCACTTGGACAAAGACGTTTGTTTACATTTGCAGAAGATAATGCTGCCCGCTTCTTGCTTCCCTACATGCTTCAACCACCTTTCCAAAGGACATGTGTCTCTCTATCTAGTTTTCCAGCACTTATTCATAACATTTATCATTGAAAACAACTTGACCCATTTTCCATGATTAGTTTCCAAACAGGCAAAAAGTTATAGGTTATTGTGACATATTATGAACTTGCACATACATTTTACATTTGAGCTTACAATTGGGATAAAATTTTAGCTACAATAATCACAACAGAATCGCTTTCTTTTATCAACCAATTTTGCCTATGATGGGACGTTAATTTATAAAATCACAATTATGAATAAACTTGAAACTTAATATTTACTTAACATTGCATAAATTTAAATTGGCTTGGTACTAATTCTATTCCATTTTGACATCATAGTAATTTCTACAACAATTATTTGTAATGTTACAAACAAATGATTGTGACTTCAGCTGTGTGATGGGGTTTAAATTGCAAGATCAGATGAACTCTTAAAGAATAAAGATACTTTTCAAATAAATAACTATAATGAAAGAGAATAAGTGAAGACTAATACAGAAAATTTAGGTCATACAAGCAGAAATTCCTCAACATATTTTTTTGAGTTTTCCATGGAGTATATCAGGAAATTTAAATAATGGATGTTACAGGGAACTGACTGCAAAAATGGCCAACATTTAAAGAAATCTGTTGTGTGAAATACTTATTCTTTGTAACACTTTTTATGCTCAGTATAACTGCACAATACATTTAATGCCAATTTATTCAGAAAATAATATTTTCTCTGTTAAGTACTGTAACACTAGCAAGCCAGCTTGGATTAAAAGCAAGGGACAGTTCACCTGGCTATGACTCTTAAAAGCATCTCAAGAGGCATTGGGATTGTGTGTGGATGTCAAAGAGATGTTAATTAGGCTGATAAACATAAAACCATTGGCTTGTGTTGATAAGAATCAAGAGTAGATGCCAAATGTGTTTGTTGTGTTTACATATATCCTGTTAAAAGTTTACAAATATAACCAAATTAGCTTGTAGATGCTAAATCCTTTTCATGTGGCAGTAATTCGATACTGCCTTTACCTTATATATGCACCTATATTCAGTTGTTAGTAGATAAAAATCCTGTATTTAGCATTTAGATGAACTTACTAAAATGGTAATGTTATTGACGCAGGCTATCTGAAGCTTATTGACTCTCATTGAAAAACCACCTGTAAAACACCTTAGTAGTTTTGAATGGCTGTATCAATTGAGTGTCCCATCAACAGAAGCATGGGTCATTACATTAAACAATGGGCTCACAGGATGCCTGTATTGCTTCATTCTTCATCAAAGGAAGTTCCCAGTTGGGGATGTGGACCTTCAGTTTGCCAGCCTGTTTCAGCTACAAAAAGAGAAGCACTGGAAATGATCAGGTGGCTCTGATCTTTCTGGGAGCTATCTGGGGAGCTATTCCAGATGCAAGACAGGCTCCCCAAATCCACTTTGGTTAAACCCTGGGGAACTTATGAAAGGACTCTAGAGACATATGCAGAATTAGCAGACATTACACCTATGCTAAACAACTTGACTCAATATATCCTGATCTACAGATTCTGAAATCAATCATAAAGTATGTTATTCACTTTAACCACTTAATAACTTTCTTCTGTTCTTTTTTATTAATAAATCTTTAGTTAACTTATTAAAGATTGGCTGCAGCATGGTATTTTGATGGGATCCTGAAGTGTATATATTGACTTGGGTATATTTGCTGGTCCTTTGGGATTGGAAGAACCCTAAATGTGGTGATTTGATTTTAATAATCATACATAATAAAAGTCCAATTGTCTGAGAGGGAAGCCAAGGGCTGGAATGCCTAAGAGGACTGTGTTTTGGCTTCTTGTTAACCAATGTGGTGATACAAGAGCTCATTTTTGTTATTGGCTTGGTGAAATCTAATTATAGAATAAACCTCAGCTTTGGGGGGTGTCCATCCTATTTCTTGCAGTCTGTCCTGAATCTGGCATTCTCAGTGGTGACCCATGCCAGGCAAGGTGACGGAGTCCATCTGGTTAAAATTTGGGACAAGGGTACTAGCCTTTTTTCTATTAAAAACTGTAAAATTGATTAGGACCTCTCTGAATATTATCTATCTATCTATCTATCTATCTATCTATCTATCTAATTGGATTTTTTTTGCCAATGCAGCTGTTTTTAAAAGTGCTGAATTTGAAGAAGTTATTTTGAAAATGTGCTAAACCATGTATAACATATATGTGGTGGTGATATCTATGTGAATGCAGTCATGTGATAGATTGCACATGCATGTGGTAAATGTATTTATCACTCACCTTTGACTACATTACCTTCCCTCTGCCCATTTCATACAGCACTTATTCTAATATTACAACCCTCTAAGCAGCTTCAGGGTTGATTTTTAAAAATATCAGACTGCCAGCGAAATGTTTCTTCCTTCTTCACAAAAATGAAGAAATCCCCAAAATAAGACTCTGGACCCAAACCCAAGCTTGACATGATTGATTCCAGGGTTGGTGATAGGTTTTCTGTACATAAATGTCACAAGGTTATGTACTGAAAGATGTCTGAACAGTCCAAGAGTCAATCAGGGGTGTGGCGGGTTGGACCTCCCATCTGGGATTGCACCTCATGTATTGGGATTTCACTGAGCCTGACTGCTCCACTAGCCTGGGCTTCCTCTCCATGTTTTTCTGAATCAGGCTCTCCAGCCTCTGGCAGCACACGCACACAGGTAGGGACGCACCAGCTGTAGAATCACACACAGTCTGCAAACAGTTCTCTATGAGAAGACTCATCTAGGAAATTGCCCAGCACTCCAGTGCAGCTCCCCTCTGGAAAGTACACCCAAAATAATATTGTAGAGAAATCTATACAACGTAAGCTCATAAATTCACCCCCTTCCTCAACGTGGAGGAAGATATACCCGTCCCCCCCCCCAGTTATAATTGGCACAAACTGGATTTTATAATAAACAAAAACAGATTTATTAACTACAAAAGGCAGATTTTAAGTGATTTTAAGGGATAGCAAACAGAACAAGGAAGATTACTAAGCAAATGAAACAAAACATGCATCTAAGCTTAAGATCTTAAAGAGACTGGTTTCAAGCTGTAATTTCTCACCCTAAATGTTGCTTTTGGGCCAGTTGCAGAAATTCTTGAAGGTTAGCTACCCTGCTTGCAGCTTAAATCTTCAAATACCATATTCACAGACTTGATCCCTTTTCCAGCCTGGGCTCAACTCTTCCCTTCCTTCTCCCCACCTCCCCTCACCTGTGTCTTTGGGTATGTCTACACTACGAAATTAGGTCAAATTTATAGAAGTCGGTTGTGTAGAAATAGTTTTTATACAGTCGATTGTGTGTCCCCCCACATAAAATGCTCATAGTGCATTAAGTCAGCGGACCGCGTCTACAGTACCGAGGCTAGCGTCGACTTCCAGAGTGTTGCACTGTGAGTAGCTATCCCACAGTTCCCACAGTCTCTGCCGCCCATTGGAATTCCTGGTTGAGATCCCAATGCCTGATGAGGCAAAAACAGTGTCGCGGGGGATTCTGGGTACATGTCGTCATCCCCGCCCTCCCCCCCGTGAGAACAACGGCAGACAATCGTTTCGCACCTTTTTTCCTGGGTTACCTGTGCAGATGACATACCGTGGCAAGCATGGAGCCTGCTTAGCTCAGCTCACCATCACCAGATGTCATCTGGGTGCCGGCAGACGTGGTACTGCATTGCTACCCAGCAGCAGCTAATTGCCTTTTGGCAGTAGATGGTGCAGTATGAATGGTAGCCATCATCTGCTATCTGAGTGCTGGGAGATGTGGGACTGCATTACTATACAGCAGAGCTCCTCACCTTTTGGCAGTAGATGGTGTATTACTGGTATCCGTCATCGTCATACTCCTCAGTGAGTTCGGTCAGAGGTGCCTGGGCAGACATGTTTTGTCTCCTGGAGACTCAGTTCTGCCGGCAGTCCTATTGCACCGTCTTGATGATGATGGCTAGCAGTCTTAATGCAGCATTTTCTGCCAAGCACCCAGAAGATGCCGATGGCTATCAGCCTGCACCGTCTGCTGCCAGCCTAAGATGTAAAAGATAGATGGACCAGATTTGTTCTGTATTCATTTGCTTCCCCCTCCCTCCGTGAAATCAACGGCCTGCTAAACCCAGGGTTTTGAGTTCAATCTTTGGGGAAGCCATTCTGTGTGACAGTTGTTTGTGTTTGTGTATGTGTTTGTGTTTCTCCTTGATGTACAGCTACCTTTCTTGATTTTAATTCCCTGTAAGCCATGTCATTAGTCTTCAGTCAGCCCTCCTTCCCTTTCGCGGCTTTTTTGAGCCCAGATGCCATAGCATTGGGATCATGGAGCCCGCTCAGATCACTGCGGCAATTATGAGCACTATGAACACCACGCACATTATCCTGGAGTATATGCAGGACCAGAACCTGCCAAGGCAAAACCAGGCGAGGAGGCGACTGCAGCACGGCGATGAGAGTGATGAAGAAATAGACATGGAAATAGACCTCTCCCAAAGTACGGACCCCAGCAATGTGCAAATCATGGTGTTACTGGGGCAGGTTCATGCCGTGGAACACCGATTCTGGGTCCGGGAAACAAGCACAAACTGGTGGGACTGCATCATGTTGCAGGTGTGGGACGATTCCCAGTGGCTGCAAAACTTTTGCATGCGTAAGGGCACTTTCATGGAACTTTGTGACTTGCTTTCCCCTGCCCTGAAGCACCAGAATACCAGGATGAGAGCAGCCCTCACAGTTGAGAAGCGAGTGGCGATAGCCCTGTGGAAGCTTGCAACAACAGACAGCTAGCGGTCAGTCGGAAATCAATTTGGAGTGGGCAAATCTACTGTAGGGGCTGCTGTGATCCAAGTAGCCAATGCAATCAAAGAGCTGCTAATATCAAGGATAGTGACTCTGGGAAACGTGCAGGTCATAGTGGATGGCTTTGCTGCAATGGGATTCCCTAACTGTGGTGGGGCGATAGACGGAACCCATATCCCTATCTTGTCACCGGAGCACCAAGCCAGCAAGTACATAAACCGAAAAGGGTACTTTTCAATGCTGCTGCAAGCCCTGGTGGATCACAAGGGACGTTTCACTAACATCAATGTGGGATGGCCGGGAAAGGTACATGATGCTCGCGTCATCAGGAACTCTGGTCTGTTTCAAAAGCTGGAGGAAGGGACTTTCTTCCCGGACCAGAAAATAACCGTTGGGTATGTTGAAATGCCTATAGTTATCCTTGGGGATCCAGCCTACCCCTTAATGCCATGGCTCGTGAAGCCATACACAGGCAGCCTGGACTGTAGTCAGGACCTGTTCAACTATAGGCTGAGCAAGTGCAGAATGGTGGTAGAATGTGCATTTGTATGTTTAAAAGCGCGCTGGCGCAGTTTATGGACTTGGATAGACCTCAGCGAAACCAATATCCCCATTGTTATTGCTGCTTGCTGTGCGCTCCACAATATCTGTGAGAGTAAGGGGGAGACATTTATGACGAGGTGGGAGGTTGAGGCAAATCGCCTGGCCGCTGATTATGCACAGTCAGACACCAGGGCGGTTAGAAGAGTACAGCAGGGCTCGGTGCGCATCAGAGAAGCTTTGAAAACCAGTTTTGTGACTGGCCAGGCTACGGTGTGAAACTTCTGTTTGTTTCTCCTTGATGAACACTCTCCTCCCCCCGGGTTCTCTCTACTTCCCTGTAAGCTAACCACCCTCCCCTCCCCCTTCGAGCACTGCTTGCAGAGGCAATAAAGTCATTGTTACTTCACATTCATGCATTCTTTATTAATTCATCACACAAATAGGGGGATAACTGCCAAGGTAGCCCGGGAGGAGTGGGGGAGGAGGGAAGGACAAGGACACACTGCAGTTTAAAACTTTAACACTTATTGAAGGCCAGCCTTCTGATACTTGGGCAATCCTCTGGGGTGGAGTGGCTGGAGGTTCCCCCACCGTGTTCTTGGGCGTCTGGGTGAGGAGGCTGCAGAACTTGGGGAGGAGGGCTGTTGGTTACACAGGGGCTGTAGCGGCAGTCTCTGCTCCTGCTGCCTTTCCTGCAGCTCAGTCATATGCTGGAGCATATCAGTTTGATGCTCCAGCAGCCGGAGCATCGACTCTTGCCTTCGGTCAGCAAGCTGACACCACCTATCCTCTTCAGCCCGCCACTTGCTCTCTTCAGCCTGCGATTCAGCCCGCCACCTCTCCTCTCGTTCATATTGTGCTTTTCTGCACTCTGACATTGTCTGCCTCCATGCATTCTGCTCAGCTCTGTCAACGTGGGAGGACATCTGGAGCTCCGAGAACATATCATCCCGAGTGTGCCTTTTTCTCCTTCTAATCTTCACTAGCCTCTGCGAAGGAGAAACATTTGCAGCTGGTGGAGGAAAAGGGAGAGGTCGTTAAAAAGACACATTTTAGAGAACAATGGCTTTTTTAACCTTCATAACATGTGGGAATGGTTTCAAACAGCAGCACCCTCATTTCCCATACCAAGCACCCATTGGGTTGGCCATTTAAAATGGGTTTGCAATGTAAAAGGAGGGGCTGCACAAACCCAACTAACCCTCCTCCCCCATACCCAATTCTCTGGGATGATCACTTCACTCCTCCCCGCCACCGCATGGCTAACAGTGGGGAATATTTCTGTTCAGCCGAGCAGGAACGGGCACCTCTGAATGTCCCCTTAATAAAATCACCCCATTTCAACCCGGTGACTGTGAATGATATCAGTCTCCTGAGGATAACAAAGAGAGATAAGGAATAGATGTTGTCTGCATGCCAGCAAACACCGAGACCATACGCTGCCATGCTTTGTTATGCAATGATTCCAGACTACGTGCTACTGGTCTGGCGTGGTAAAGTGTCCTACCATGGCGGACATGATAAGGCAGCCCTCCCCAGAAACCTTTTGCAAAGGCTTTGGGAATACATGAAGGAGAGCTTTCTGGAGATGTCCCTGGAGGATTTCCGCTCCATCCCCATACACATTAACAGACTTTTCCAGTAGCTGTACTGGCCGCGATTGACAGGGCAAATTAATCATTAATCATTAAACACACTTGCTTTTAAACAATGTGTAATATTTACAAAGGTACACTCACCAGAGGTCCCTTTTGTGCCCTCAAGGTCTGGGAGCACGCCTTGGGTGAGTTCGGGGGCTACTGGTTTCAGGTCCAGGGTGATAAACATATCCTGGCTGTTGGGGAAACCGGTTTCTCTGCTTCTTTGCTGTGAGCTATCTTCATTGTCTTCATCATCATCATCTCCCTCGTCCCCCAAACCCACTTCCATGTTGCATGATTCTCCATTGATGGAGTCAAAGCACAGGGTTGGGGTAGTGGTGGCTGCACCCCCTAGCATGGCATGCAGCTCCGCGTAGAATCATCATGTCTGCGGCTCTGTCCCGAAGCTTCCGTTTGCCTCTCTGGCTTTGTGGTAGGCTTGCCTTAGCTCCTTAATTTTCACACGGCACTGCTGTGCGTCCCTGTTATGGCCTCTGTCCTTCATGCCCTTTGAGACTTTTTCTAATGTTTTGGCATTTTGTTTACTGCAACGGAGTTCAGCTAGCACTGATTCATCTCCCCATATGGCGAGCAGATCCTGTATCTCCCGTTCGGTCCATGCTGGAGCTCTTTTGCGATCCTGGGACTCCATCATGGTTACCTGTGCTGATGAGCTCTGCGTGGTCATCACCTGTGCTCTCCACTCTGGGCAAACAGGAAATTAAATTCAAAAGTTTGCGGGGCTTTTCCTGTCTACCTGGTCAGTGCATCTGAGTTGAGAGTGCTGTCCAGAGCAGTCACAATAAAGCACTCTGGGATAGCTCCCGGAGGTCAATACCGTCGAATTCTGTCCCCACTACCCCAAATCCAACCCGGAAAGGCCGATTTCAGCGCTAATCCCCTCGTCGGAGGTGGAGTAAAGAATTCGGATTAAAGCGCTTTTAAGTCGAAAAAAGGGCTTTGTCATGTGGACGTGTCCAGGCTTAATTCGATTTAATACTGCTAAATTCCACCTAAACTTGTAGTGTAGACCAGGCCTTTGTTTCTCAGGGTATGTCTACACTACGAAATTAGGTCAAATTTATAGAAGCCGGTTTTATAGAAATCGGTTGTATACAGCCGATTGTGTGTGTTCCCACATAAAATGCTCTAAGTGCATGAAGTCGGCGGACCGCGTCCACAGTACCGAGGCTAGCGTCGACTTCCAGAGCGTTGCACTGTGGGTAGCTATCCCACAGTTCCCGCAGTCTCCGCCGCCCATTTTCTAATATTTTGCCATTTTGTTTACTGCTTCGGAGTTCAGCTAGCACTGATTCATCTCCCCATACGGCGAGCAGATCCCGTACCTCCCATTCGATCCATGATGGAGCTCTTTTGCGATCCTGGAACTCCATCACGGTTACCTGTGCTGATGAGCTCTGCATGGTCACCTGTGCGCTCCACGCTGAGCAAACAGGAAATGAAATTCAAAAGTTCGCGGGGCTTTTCCTGTCTACCTGGTGAGTGCATCTGAGTTGAGAGTGCTGTTCAGAGCGTTCACAATGAAGCACTGTGGGATAGCTCCCGGAGGCCAATAACGTCGAATTCCGTCCACACTACCCCCAATTCCGACCCGCTAAGGCCGATTTCATTGCTAATCCCCTCGTCGGAGGTGGAGTAAAGAAACCGGTTTAAAGGGCCCTTTAAGTCGAAAGAAAGAGCTTTGTCTTGTGAACGTGTCCAGGCTTAATTCGATTTAACGCCGCTAAAGTTGACATAAACTCGTAGTGTAGACCAGGCCTTAGATCTTTCCAGCTGTCATCTTGGGTGGGGATTCAGTGAAGAGTGAACCAAGATCAACTTATTCCCAAGCCTTAAATATAATTTACATAAGGCAGAAACCTTTTGTTTCCTAGTCTTTGATCTCCCCCTCCTTTGAGTGGAAAATCACTAGAAGTCTAAGATGGTGTTTAGTACCAGGTGACATGACCACCTGACCTTGTAGTGTCAAAACAATGCCCCAGGACCCTTCTCAGGAAGGAGAGAGATTAGTATCTTCAAAGTCTTATTGTGTTTTCTTAATGGCCCATCAATGCTGATAGCTTGCTATCTGGTTGGTGTTTCCCAAGTACACTCACAGTTGTAATTGTTACATAGTCAATATTCCTAACTTTAGATACGGAAATAATACATGCATACAAAATGGATAATCACATTCAGTAAATCATAACCTTTCCAATGATATTTTACATGAGACATCTTGCATAAAATATATCTTAGTTATGCCATATTCATATCATAAGCATATTTCTATAAAGAATATGGAGCATCACGTCACAAGGGGCTTGGGACTTCAAGGAGGAGAATGTATTTGTTGGAATTCTGGGAAAGAATAGGTTCCTCAGAGGAGGAATTTTTTCCAATTTCCTTTGTACCGAGTTCTTTGAAGCCTACATCACAAAACCTGGATCTTGCTTTGGTTTACTGCCAGCAGAGGGATTTCAGCTTTGCAGGGCAAAAAGCTGTTTGCCACTGAAAAATGTGAGTGTGATGAATGTACCTAACTTCCAATTATGTTCAGATTCCTCTCAGGTCTTGCACTAATTCCTAGAATCTCTGGCAGACATTCTCCACTTGGAGTTGTCTGGAGAGAACTTACTGGTGGTTGGCAAAGAGCTGGTTGGTCACGTGGTGCTGCTCCTTCTTTCAACTGCTAAATTGTATTTAAAGAAATTAACCATAGATGAAAAACTTTCCTAATGTTACTTTTTTATTGAAGAATTTGTTGTGTACAACAAGAAGGGAATCCATGAGATTATCTTTCTATCAAGCTGTGGTCCACTCTGTAGACTTTTATTTTATGAAAAGGCCTAAGATTTCTTACTGCATGCTGTTAAGAAACAGATGCCCAAAATATATTTACTGTAATGGTTAATGGTTTATTTCATTCAAATAGTCAGGAAGTCTTTTATATGCTATGATTACCACAAACATATCTTTGAGAAAAATGAAACTTTTTAAAACATGTGATATATATATGTTTCATTTATATAGATAGATAGATAGATTCATACATATATATATATATATATATATGTTTCATTTTTCTCAAAGATATGTTTGTGGTAATCATAGCATATAAAAGACTTCCTGACTATTTGAATGAAATAAACCATTAATATATTTAATGGAAAAAAAGTAGCCAAAGATTTAAAAAAAAAAAATTATGAACAAGATAAAGAATAAAAGAATATCTATCTATCTATCTATCTATCTATCTATCTATCTATCTATATGATCATTTGCTGTCTGATATGAGGTTTATTTGTTATATGAATTTTAGTGAGTGTGTAATATTGTATTTTACACATTATGGTATCTGCCAAACAGCCAGAAATAGAGAGAACCTGTAGGGGAAAAATATTAACATATTGCTCCTAAAAGTGAGCACCCCCAGAGGTTTGGAGACCCTTTGAAAGGCATCACAGTATTAGATGTCAATAATAAGGCCTTCTTAACTTTTTTTATGCACAACATTTGTGTACTCAGCTTAAAAAATTACCCACTTACAAAGCTTCAAAAGAATATTTGAATTGGGCAAAACATTGTGAAGTCCTTCAAAAAGAACACAATCAAATAAGAAAGAGGAATTTGAACAGATCATGCATTGAGAGAAAGGATATAATAACCAAATATGTTGTAACTTAGAAATAAAAGTTGTAACTGGGTTATCAGTTAATATCTGAACAAATGGATTAGGTTATGTACAGTGATCTAATGAAGATTTTTAGCACCTGGACACACCCCATCTCTGAGGAGTAAGAGAAGAGACCCTCCAGTGGCAGAGACTTCATAGGGAACCAGTCAGATAACAATACACAACTGCTTAGGCTGAGCCCTCATGGTAACTCAGTAAATATCCTTGTGTCATGGACATTCAGTACATACCCTAATAATAGCTTTATAAAAAACACAATGTGTTCCATGAAGAGTGGAATGGATAGTTTGGAAGCAGCTCCCGCCCTCCAATGATCCATGGTGGATTAAATGAAATAATGTGCTTAAAGAAAATTCATGGAAAACAAAGAGTCAAACCCGTTTAGAAGAGGAGGGAGGAGTGATAGAGAGGAGAGAAGGAAGAAAGGAAGTGAATGTGCAAGGAGGATCCTTTCTCTAAAGGCCTGTCGCAATTTAAATCCTTGAGTGTAGGAACTAATCCATTCATCCATGATCTTCCTAAAATGGATGGGGAGAGGTAGACTAGGTTGGCCCTTTCCTTTCCTTTCCTTTCTTCACATTTGTTCTCAGAGCTAGCCTGACATACATGCAGTAGACTACTTGCCTTTCTATGGCACAAACCATCACAAACTCCCAGTGGTTTGGAGTGACTTTCCGCCACCCCTTCTTTCAAGGCAATGGCTAAAAATCAGAGTTGATTCCTTAAGAAATCCGTAATTAAGTCCAAAGTATTACTAGCTCTTAAGTATGTATTGTCTTTATTGTAATTATAGTTTATTTTATTGTCCAGTGAGGGCTACTTTTAATGTCTGGTATATTTAAGTCCTCTATACTCTGTATTTTTCCTCTTTGACAGTGTCAACAGGAGCTTTCACCTATTATTGGAAAAGAGACTACTTCACTATTAGCATCCTGAGCATGTGGGTTGCATCCCTGACCTTCTTGGGTAATGGGACCTATTTCCCATTAATTTATCTAGTTTTTTTCTGAATCCAGTTATACTTTTGGCCCTCACAACACACCATGGCAATGAGTTTCACAGGTTAATTGTGTGTTGTGTAAAAAAGTATTTCCTCTCATTTATATTAAACCTGCTGCCAATTAATTTCAAATAACACCTGTTTTTTGTTTTGTGGGAAAGGGTAAATAACACTTCTCTATTCACTTTCTCCACACTATACATGATTTTATAGACTTCTATCATTTCTTCCCTTAGTCATCTTTTTTCTAAGATGAACAGCCCTAATCTTTTTATTCTCTCCTTGTATGGAAGCTGTTACATAACCTGGGACAGCGGTTCTCAAACTTCATTGCACAGCGACCCCCTTCTGACAACAAAAATTACTACATGACCCATGAGGGGGGATCAAAGCCTGAGCCTGCCTTAGCCTTACTGCCCCACGTGGGGAGTCCAAAGACAAAGCCCAAGCCCCACTACCCCGGGTGGGAGAGGAGAGCAAAGCCAAAACCCAAAGTCTTCAGTCCTGGGCACAGAGCCTGCAACCTGATACCCACTGCCCAGGGCTGAAGCCGAAGCCTGAGCCCTGCTACACAGGGCTGAAGTCCTCAGGCTTAGGTTTTGGCCCTGAGGCTCCAGAAAGTCTAACACCAGTCCTGGAGACCCCATTAAAATAGGGTCGTGACCCACTTCGGGGTCCTGACCCACCGTTTGAGAACCACTGACCTAGGAAGTTATTTTCCCATTGTGAAGATAATGCTGCTTAAAGATTGAGGCATAAGTCTACAGATGGCATTGACAAGAAATGTAGGAGAGACGGGAATTTCATATGAGGGAGAGGTCATCCACAGAGTTTGTTAAAAGACTTAGAATAAAATTCTATCCTTGCATACATGTGCCATTGCTGACGACTTTAATGAGATCTGTGTGCCACTTTCCAGTGGCAGAATTTGGCATCTAGAGAAATTGCCTACCAGAAAACCAAAGTTTACAGTGCTCAACCCATAGTTCTCTTTTGGTTGCTGTTGATTGTAGAATATAAGAGAAAAGCAGAGCTCATTGGCAGAAGCTGCTTCTTGTTTCCCTTGGCTGCTTCTTCTCTCAGGAGTTTAATTTATTTTAGAATCATATTGTTATATGATATGCCTGGAAAAGTCCACTCCAGCCATCTAGTTCAACCTCTTTGTCAGGCTCTCAATTCTATGCAGTCAGCCATGTTGGAGTGATGGTTGAAGCTAGACACAGAGTTGGAAGTGGGCTGAGAGCAGTACTGAAACAAGAGTCCAGGGACAGGCTGTGGGTTTGAACTGGGGTCAGAATTCATGGACATGCCAAATCAGGATCATAGTCAGAATCCAAAGGTTGAAGTCAGGTTGGAGTCAGTCCAAGGGTCTGGGGGTCAGGAGGCAGGTGCAGGAGTGGGTCAGGAACAGGGCTGGAGCAAGTTCAGAATAGAGCATGGACAAATCTGGAGCAGGCTGAAACAAAGTTCAGGCAAGGCTGAGTCAGGAACAGGGACAGGATCAAGCACAGGCTGGAAACTTAGGGAGTCTGTAACACATGAGGCAGCAGGACGATCCCTAGCTGAGTAGTGCCGTTGCAAAGATTAACTTGAGACTCTGGTAGTGAAGTTGAAATACCTGTGCCTTGGAGTCATCTGACCCAGGCCCTGCTCCGGGATACCTTACTGCAGCATGCCTGAGGGTTGAGTCACTGCAGGCTCTGCTGGAGGGGTATGTCATTTTTGCCTATTGAGTTCCTCAGGGAATGGGTGGGCAGAAACTCACCCACATCTAAAGACCACTCCCCCCAATCTAAGGGGAGGAGCCACTGAACACAGGGCTCAAATAAAGTTGGGGAACAACAAATGATAAAACAGGGTTAGGAGTGAAGGTGACAGGGAGCCAGATGGGGACACTGAGCAGAGAACTCCGGACAGTGTCCACTGCTCCTCAAAGGCATCCAGGGAGCCAGTGGATGTGGCCCAGAGAAACTCTGCCGTGAGACATGACCTATGAGAGGAGCGGAAATAGGCCCACAGTCACAATGCACCTCCCTGTCCACCTCCTGGTACGATGGAAGGTCACCTTGGCTAGTGCCAGGAGGAGGTTGGCGAGGTCCCGTGATTTCCTGTGGCCACAGATGGGGTATGCATAAAGCAGGAGGTGCAGGGAGAAGTGCAGCCAGAAACTGAGGAGAAGGTTCTGGAGGAGCCAGAAAAGTGTCTGCAACATGGCGCACTCAAGGTAGATGTGCACCTGCATCTCCCTATCTCCGCAGAAGGGGCAAGTGTTGGGGAGGGGGTAAACCACACTGGGTACACACCTGTGCTCATGGCTAATATCCCTGGCGGGCCAGGGGACCAAGGTGGAATACAGATAGGCCCACTGGGTCTCCTCACCCTTCACAGGTGGGTAGAAGGTCCCAGCCCTTAGTGTCAGGGTAGGACATGGGTGAGGAAGTGAAGGGTATAGAGCACAAGCATGTACAGCTGTTTCCTAGGTGCAGTTTGGAAATGGACTGGCTGCAGGTCACACAGCCAGGTCGAGTGGTGTGGAGGGGGTAGCTGGGGAGGCTCTTGGAGCAGGGGCCTGATGTGAAGTCCAGAGGGCCAGGGGTGAGAGTGGTTGGGGAATACTCTCCTGCAGGACCTGTTTCAAGAAGGCCCAAGAGGCAGGAGGTAAATCATTGTAGCTGAATGAGCAGCCCTGGTCCGACTGCTGGTTTGTCTCACTCTTGCATCAGGCGCTGTGTGAATATTCTGACATTTTCTCATTCTGGTCAGGCCCAGGAACAGAGACAGCTTTTCTTGAAGCATGTTTGCATTCCTGGACACATCCCAGTAGCACAGAGGTGCTCTAATGTGGAACAATGAAAAAAGTCAGCTAAACCTTTTGAAATCCTCTGAAGTTTGGTTCTGACTTAATCAAAGTTTTCAGGAAAATTTCAAGGCATTCTTATTTCATTCTAACTCTATTTGGCCATACTAATAACTCTATTGTATCTATCTCTATTTATTTCAAAATCCTAATATCTGTTCTATGTCATATCCTATTCTATGGGGTTATCACGTTTCCTATTGCTTTGTCAACAGTCCACATAACTTGAAGAATCATTTGGTTTTGGAGGGAAAAGTGAGTGTGGCGGGGAGGGGAGGGGTTAATGACCTTGAGAGATAATATAGCAGGTAGTTTGCAAATGCAGACACACTATTACTAATCCTGTAATACCATTGTCTTCAAAAGTAGAACACACGTTAGCCTATACTAATTCAACCTCCATATGACACCCCACCCCACGCCATTTCTGTCCTTAATCTTTATAAATGGCTTTTGCACTATGCACTGTCAAAAAAAATTTCTTTCTTCTGATCAATACAAAGTGTATTTGAAAAGAGCATTATCTGCATCTTGAAAAGGCATTCTGGACAATCAATGGTCTTCAGAAGCAGGTGTTGATGAAGCAAGCATGAACAACACTGTGTAGAGTTAGTAAATATTGATCTCAATTCAAAAGAGGAAATTACCTTGTAGTTTCAGTGTCTTACTTTATTTTGTCTATAAGTTTACTAAAGGTCTGATCAGCTGATTTGGTAAACATGATGCATCAGTAGTGATTAGTGGGCTTGTAAGAACAAGATTCTTGAAAATGGGTTGGAGATGCAGGTAGGTACCCTGGTGGAGTTTAGACGGGGGTCTGAGCAGCTGATGGAGGACAGGCTAGGAGGGACTGAAGGGGAATGCTCAGGGGTGCAGGTGGAAGCAGAGGTAGAGGACAGTGAGGGGGGAATGTTAGGGGGAGAACAAGGGCAGTGGAAGCATGTGACCGTGAGAAGCAGGCCAAGGAAAAGGAGGGCTAGTGAAGGGGAAATAGAACTCAGGAACAGGTTTGGGTGTTTGGATAACGAGGTGGAGGGGCAGGAGGTGGTGACTGAAGGTGGGAGGGCGAGGAAGAAGAGAAGAGCGGCTAGTCCAATAGAGAGAGGGGAGGAGTTGATGGAGACAGCACCAAACCTGGGCCCCAGAGGATTCAGGAAGGCACAAGGGGGAGTATAAGGGAAGATAGGAACAGACACAGGACAGGACTAGAGGGATCAGAGACTAGATTAGTAGATCGCACTGTTGCCAGGTGACGGCAGGTGTATGTCATTGGGGACTCTTTACTGAGGAGATTAGACAGGCCTGTGACCAGGGCGGACCCCGAAAACAGAAGGGTGTGCTGTCTACCGGGCGCAAAGATACGCGATGTGGTCCTGCAGTTGAAAAGGATACTAAAAGGAGCAGGTAAGAACCCCTTGATAATCCTTCATGTAGGAACGAATGACACGGCTAGGCTCTCGTTAGAGAGAATCAAGGGAGATTATGCCAGGCTGGGTAAGACGCTCAAGGAGATAGAGGCTCAGATTATCTTTAGTGGGATTCTGCCTGTTCCTAGAGAAGGGCAGCAAAGGGCTGATAGGATTGTGAGGATAAATAGTTGGCTAAGAGAGTGGTGCTATAAGGAGGGCTTTGGGATGTATGGCCACTGGGAGGCTTTCGGGGACAGACAGCTGTTCTCACGGGATGGACTTCACCTGAGTAGGGAAGGAAATAGACTACTGGGAGGGAGGCTGGCTCATCTCATCAAAAGAGCTTTAAACTAGGAAGTTGGGGGAGACGGTTGGGAGATGTACAGTTAATCTCCACGCCAGATTCCAACATTGAAAAGGCGAGTGATGAGATAAGAGGAGATATAGCCGGAGGGATGGGATTGGACATAGGAAGGAGATGGGGGACAAACAGAAAGAGGTCTCTAACAAATTGCGTTACTAATGGGAGACAGGCTAAATGGCATACTTTAGGATGTTTATACACCAACGCGAGAAACCTAGGTAACAAAATGGAGGAATTGGAGCTCCTGGTCCGAGAATTGAAACCGGATATCGTAGGAATAACTGAAACGTGGTGGAATGGCAGTCACGACTGGAATACAGGTATGGAAGGGTATGCGCTGTTTAGGAACGACCGGAACAAAGTTAAAGGTGGGGGGGTGGCATTGTATGTCAATAGTGAAATAAGCTGTAAAGAAATAATAGTTGATGGAATAGATAAGACGGAGTCCGTCTGGGCAATACTCACACTGGGTAAAAGAACTACGAGAGCCTCTCCAGGGATAGTGCTTGGGGTGTGCTATAGACCGCTGGGATCAACCCAGAATATGGATAAAGAACTATTTAATGTGTTTAGGGAAGTAAATACTAATAGAAACTGTGTAATTATGGGGGACTTTAACTTCCCAGATATAGATTGGGGAACAAATGCTAGTAGCAATAATAGGGCTCAGATGTTCCTAGATGTGCTTGCTGATCAATTCCTTCATCAAGTGGTAGCTGAGCCGATGAGGGGGGAGGCCATTTTGGATTTGGTTTTGGTGAGTAGTGAGGACCTCGTCGAGGAAGTGGTTGTAGGGGACAACTTGGGCTCCAGTGATCATGAGCTAATTCGGTTTAAACTAAATGGAAGGATTAACAGAATTAAGTCAAAGACTAGGGTTTATAATTTTAAAAAGGCTAATTTTAACAAATTAAGAGGACTGGTAAGGGAAGTGGATTGGGCAAACATATTAGTGGATCTAAAGTCAGAAGAAGCCTGGGATTATTTTAAATTAAAGCTGCATGAGCTGTCGGAGGCCTGTATCCCAAAAAAGGGAAAAAGGTTAGTAAGCAAGAGATTTAGACCGAGCTGGATGAGCGACCGTCTCAAAGGGGTGATTAGGAAAAAACAGAAAGCGTACAAAGAGTGGAAGAGGGGAGGGATCAGTAAGGAAACTTACCTTAGTGAGGTCAGAGCATGTAGGGATAGAGTGAGAAAGGCCAAAAGCTGTGTAGAGTTGGACCTTGCGAGGGGAATTAAAAGCAATAGTAAGAGGTTTTACAGCCATATAAATAGGAAGAAAGCAAAGAAAGAAGAAGTGGGACCGCTGAAGACTATAGCTGGAGAGGAGATTAAGGATAATCTAGGCATGGCGCAATATCTAAATGAATATTTTGTATCGGTGTTCAATGAGGCCCATGAAGGGATTAGGAATATTAGCAGTGAGATGGAGTGCAATTCAGGAGGGGGGATTACCATATCCGAGGTAGAAACCAAACTTGAACACCTTAATGGGACTAAGTCGGGCGGACTGGATGATCTTCATCCGAGAATATTGAAGGAATTGGCGTGAGAAATAGCAGGCCCCTTAGCGATAATTTTTAATGAATCTGTAAACTCGGGGGTTGTTCTGTTAGACTGGAGAATAGCTAATGTGGTTCCTATTTTCAAGAGAGGGAAAAAAAGTGACCCGGGTAACTACAGGCCTGTTAGTTTAACATCTGTAGTGTGCAAGGTCCTGGAGAAAATTCTGAAGGAGAAAGTAGTTGAGGGCTTTGAGGTCAATGGCAATTGCGACAAATTACAACATGGTTTTACCAAAGGCAGATCATGCCAAACCCAATCTGATCTCCTTCTTCGAGAAAATAACAGACTTATTAGATAAGGGAAATGCGGTGGACCTAATATACCTTGATTTCAGTAAAGTGTTTGATACTGTACCGCACGAGGAATTATTGGTTAAACTGGAAAAGATGGGGATCGATATAAAAATCCAGAGGTGGATAAGGAACTGGTTAATGGGGAGACTGCAGAGGGTCGTATTGAAGGGTGAACTGTCGGGTTGGAGGGAGGTCACCAGTGGAGTTCCTCAAGGTTCGGTTTTGGGACCCATTTTATTTAATCTATTTATTACTGACCTCGGGACCGATTGTAGGAGTGAGCTGATAAAGTTTGCGGATGACACGAAGCTGGGAGGTATTGCCAATTCGGAGGAGGACAGGGATATTCTGCAGGGAGACTTGAATGACCTTGTGAATTGGAGTATCAGAAATAGGATGAAATTTAATAGTGAAAAGTGTAAGGTGATGCATTTAGGGATGACTAACAACAATTTTAGTTACAAGCTGGGGACGCATCGGTTAGAAGTAACGGACGAGGAGAAAGACCTCGGGGTCCCTGTAGACTGCAGGATGACTATGAGTCGACAATGTGACGTGGCGGTGAAAAAAGCCAATGCGGTCTTGGGATGCATTAGGCGAGGTATATCTAGTAGGGATAAGGAGGTGCTGCTTCCATTGTACAAGGCGCTGGTGAGACCTCATTTGGAGTACTGTGTGCAGTTCTGGTCTCCCATGTTTAAAAAAGATGAACTTAAACTGGAACGGGTACAGAGAAGGGCCACTAGGATGATCCGAGGAATAGAAAACCTGTCGTATGAAAGGAGACTAGAGGAGCTCGGGCTGTTTAGCCTGACCAAACGAAGGCTGAGAGGGGATATGATTGCTCTCTTTAAATATATCAGAGGGATAAATACCAGGGAGGGAGAGGAATTATTCCAGCTCAGTACTAATGTGGACACGAGAACGAATGGGTATAAACTGGCCATGGGGAAGTTTAGGCTTGAAATTAGATGAAGGTTTCTGACCATCAGAGGGGTGAAATATTGGCTCAGCCTTCCGAGGGAAACGGTGGAGGCGAAGGACCTGTCTGGTTTTAAGATTAAGTTAGATAAGTTTATGGAAGGAATGGTTTAAGGGGATAACGTGATTTTAGTCAAAGGAACAGCGTGCCATGGCAGGTAATTAGTATAATGGCAAATGAGGGTGAGGCTGGAGAATCTTGCCTACATGCTCGGGGTTTTACTGATTGCCATATTTGGGGTCGGGAAGGAATTTTCCTCCAGGGTAGATTGGCAGAAGCCCTGGAGGTTTTTCGCCTTCCTCCGCAGCATGGGGCAGGGATCGATGGCAGGAGGATTCTCTGCTAATTGAAGTCTCTAAGCCACAGGATTTGGGGACTTCAACAGCAGAGTAGGGACGGCTTTGCATCATGCGGGAGGTCAGACCAGATGATCATAATGGTCCCTTCTGACCTTAAAGTCTATGAGTCTATGAGTCTATGAGTTTTACCTGGTCACAGCATGTAATTTAAACTAGGACTGATTCAAATTTGACAGGTTTTTATTACTGTTGTAAAAAAACCACAGATAACTTCATAGCACGTTGGTGCAAACAAAAACAAAAGGTGTACTCAAACACCAAAGAGCATGATTTATTAATTTGCATTCCAAATTAAAATAAAGTTCTAAATCAATTTTTTTATCATTAGATAAAACATCTGATATCAGTTAAGCCTGGAGAAATTTCACTGCCTGAGTTCCACTGGCTTCCATTGGTAGAATCTAGGCTGCAAGTACTCACATGGGGGGATTCTATAGTAGAACTTGCAGATAAAGAGGAATTGATCACAGAACTAAAACTTAATGGTAGCTTAGGTACAAATGATCATGACTTGATCACATTTGTAATGTGCAAATAGAGTAAAGCCCAAAACAATAATATATAGACTTGGTGTTTTAAAGGAGGAAATATCACAAACCTGAAAACAATTATGAGCCAAATCAGCTGGGAGGAAGTCTTTAATCAGAAAAATGGGAATGATAATTGGGACTTGTTTAAGAACACTTTATGAGCTGCCTAAAAAGCCACAATCAAGGAAGTAGGCCATACGGTTTAAAAACCAATCTGACGATACAGGGAAGTGAAAGCAGATATATATATATAAACACAAATGTAAGAAAGGGAAGTTGAAAGTGGAGTGTAAAAATAAGAAGCTAGGAACTGTAAGAAAATTGATGAGGAAGTCAAAGAATACAAAGAGCCATCTATGGCCAGCAGAATTAAGGACAATAAGAAGGAGAGTTTTTTAAAGTATATTAAGGACAAAAAAATCCAGTGATGGTAGTGGTTAATTATTACACATGTACCCCGATATAAGGCAACCTGATATAACACGAATTCAGATAAAGCAGTGCTCCGGGAGGAGTGGGAGGGGGGCTGTGCACTCTGGTGGATCAAAGCAAGTTCGATATAAGTTTCACCTATAACACGGTAAGATTTTTTGGCTCCTGAGGACAGCATTATATCGGGGTAGAGGCATATATGGAAATGGTAGAATTATCAATAATAATGCAGAAAAGACAGAACTGTTTGATTAGTATTTTTGTTCTGTATTTGGTAAAAAGCTAAATAATGTGATGATGATGAAAATCTTTCCATTCCAAGAGTAACTCATGAGGATGTTAAACAGCAGCTACTAAAATTAAATATTTTTAAATCAACAGATCCAGATAACTTGCATCCAAGAGTTGCCAAAGGAGGGTAATATAATTTATGCAAATCAACATGGGTTTATGGAAAATACATCCTGTCAAAGTAACTTGATATCTTTTTGATAAGATTATAAATGTGATTGATAAAGGTAATAGTATTGATGTAATATACGTAGACTTCTATACAGTGCATGATTTTTATTTAAAAACTAGAAGGATATAAAATTAACATGGCGCATATTAAGTAGATTAAAAATTCGGATAACTGATATGTCTCAAAATTAGAGAGACAACATGCAAACAAATTTAAATGGGGAATCATTATCAAGCAGGTGTTCTTCTCTTGGGGTCCCTCAGGGATTGATTTTTGGCCTTACACTATTTAACATTTTTACCAATGACTTGGAAGAGAACATAAAATCATTGCTGGTAAAGTTTACAGTTGGCACAAATATTGTGGGAGTAATAAATAATAAAGAGGACAGGGCACTGATACAGAGCGAACTGGATCATTTCATAAGCCAGACACAAGCAAGCAATTTGTATTTTAATACAGCTAAATGTAAATGTATACATCTAGGAACAACGAATGTAGGCCTTGCTTATAAGATGGAGGACTCTATCCTGGGAAGCAGTGACTCTGAAAAAGATTTATGATCCTGGTAGATAGTCAGCTACAAGTTCCTAGTGCGACACTGGCCAAAAGGGCAAATGCAATCCTTGGATGCATAAGCCGGGGAATCTCAAGGAGGAGGAGAGTGATTATTTTACCTCTGTATTTGGCACTGGTGCAACCACTGCTGGAAGAATACTATATCCAATTCTGGGCTCTACAATTCAAGATGGATTTTGATAAATTGGAGAGAGTTCAGAGAAGACCTACAAGAATGATTATGGAATTAGAGAATGTCTTATAGTAATAGATACAAGGAGTTCTGTCTATTTAAAAGAGGTGATTTGATCACAATCTATAAGTGCCTAGATGGAGAATGAATATTTGACTATGAGTTCATCAGACTAGCTGACAGAGGTAAAACAAGATCCAATACCTTAAAGTTTAAGCTAGACAAAAACAGACTGGAAATAAGGTGTGCATTTTTAACAGTGAGAGCAATTAACCATTGGAACAACTTACTAAATGTAATGGTGGATTCTCCATCACTGACAATTGTTAAATCAAGATTGGATATTTTTATTTTTAAAGTTATGCTCTTATTCAAAAGGAGTTATTTTGGGGAAGTTCTTTGGCCAGGACAGAAAGTCAGAAGATGATCAGAATAGTCCCGTCTGATCTTGGAATCTATGAATCTATGATGGCAGAGTCTGTACTCTACAGGAGTCCTGGAACCATCCAGCACAACACAGCCAGTAATAGGGTGAGGACAGGGTACCAAGGAGATGTTCTGATTAAGCACATATCCCTGGCAGCCTCCAGCAGCACATGGAGTCCCAGCAACAAACTGAAGCTGCCATCACACCCATTGGAATTACTCTGGATTTTACTGAGATTGAAATCAGGTCTAGGATTTCCAAATTACTGTCAAAGACCCTTATTTTGTATCCGTTTTTTTTATTTACAATAATTCAGTACTATTATATACATCAGATATAGAAAAGATATAGGGTGACATCCTAGTCCCACTGAAGTCAATGAGAGTTTTGCCATTGACTTCACTGGAGCCAGAATTTCACTCCTCTTGAGCAGTCTAGCCCAGCACCCCTGTAAGTGAAAAATTGTTTCCTAGACATGTAGGATGAAAATCTGTCCATTTCTTTTGCAAGCAAGCAAGGTCCAAGACACAGTGGAAACTGTGCTGGGTGGAGCTGGTTGGAAACTTTTTGGCTAGGGTTTTTGTTTTTTGTCAAAAATGCCATTTTGTCAAAACCCAAACATTTGATGAAAACATATTGATTTTACTGAGTTTTGATAGTATGGTTTTTCAGGTTGTGGTGAACTTGAGAGAGAGAGTTAAAAGAGAGACAGAGAAAGAATCTGACCTTTTTGATCCAAAACCAGATGTTTTCACAAAATTCCATTTCACAAAAACCTTCAAAAGGTTTTGGTTTTCTTTCAGTGCAAAAGCCTATAAAGTTGTCATGAAATGGAACTGTGGCCAGCTCTAGTGGAGGGTTTCTAGTCACAGGCAGCCTACATACAGCGAATCCACAACCCCTGCATACACAGCCTCACTCCTTGCAGACTCATTATGGGGTGAGGAGGAGGATTATGAATGAGTGGATGGAGTCCATTTATTCAAAACTGTATATAATGGGGTTTCTCTGGGCAACAGCCATTCCTTAAGCACTGAGGCTGTCATAAACTGAGGAGAATCTACTATCCCCCATGCCCCATGTGGGCATTTTTGGCACAGTTTATTTACATTAGCTTTGCACAGGGATATGATTTAACCCCCCAGGGAGAGAAGAATATGAAAATCAAACCTGCCATGTCGATCAGGGAGGACAAATTTACCCTAGCATAGAATATCATATTGATTTTAAGTGATTTTTTACAAATGTTATAAATAACTACTATCAGAATTGAATTTGGACCTTCACTCCTAATTAAAATAAATGAATACATATATAAATGAAAAAAATCATATTTATCATTTCAATTATTTAATGCTTAAATATTTTTAGAACTAAATAATCATTCAGATCCAAATTCATCCTTAGTGTAATGCTAATGAAGAAAATGGAGTTACACCAAAGGATTCTTTTGGCCTCAGAGTTTAGAACCATTTTGGACAGGAAAATAAAACAAATAAAAGCTGACAAAAATATACTTGGGATCATACTTTAACAGATTCATGCCAAATTGTTCAAAAGTGACTTTGTTTACATTTGCAGGAGATAATGCTGCCCACTTCTTGTTTACAGTGACACCTGCAAGTGAGAATATATACATGTTTAGCATATCCGGCACATTAATACCTTGCAATGCTGGCTACAAAAGTGCCAGGCAAATATCTGTTCTCACTTTCTGGTGACATTATAAATAAGAAGAGGACAGCATTAGCTCCTGTAAATGTAAACAAACTTGTTTGTCTTAGCGATTGGCTGAACAAGAAGCAAGACTGAGTGGATTTGTAGGCTCTAAAGTTTTACGTTGTTTTGCTTTTCAGTACAGTCATGTAACAAAAAAAAAATCTACATTTGTAAGTTGCACTTTCACGACAAAGATATTGCACTACAGTACTTGCGTGAGGTGAATGAAAAATACTATTTTTTGTTTATCATTTTTACAGTGCAAATATTTGTAATAAAAAACAATATACCTTGTATTCTGTGTTGTAATTTAAATCAATATATATAAAAATGTAGAAGAACATCCAAAATATTTAATACATTTCAATTGGTTATCCTATTGTTTAACAGTGTGATTAAAACTGCGATTAATTGTGATTAACATGATTAATTTTTCTGAGTTAATCACATGAGTTAACTGTGATTAATTGACAGTCCTACTTGTTTATCATAAGTTTCTTATGGTGTGTGGTATTTGAGCTATAGCAGGCAGTAAATAAGGGAGATATTGTATGGTTGTACAGCCACTACATACTTTGCAGTGTAGATAAAGTAGATTGGCGTTATCCAGATCATAGTGAGACAGTGAATCTGAGATACAGTTGTTTCTAGAATGAATATGGAGAACTAAAGGTGAAAGGATGGTATTTCTCATTGTCAGTTTGTGGGCAGCTGAAGAAGAGTGTTTGGGTTGACAAGTCAGATGTGATGTACAGGATACAGTTCTGAAGATCTGTCTTTCCTCAGAAAGGGGTAAAGGGTTGTGCCTCAGTTTGGAAATGCAGAATAGGCACTGTGTTTTTGCAGAAAGATGGTCCAGTGTAAAAGATTACAGGACAGCTCGCTTGCCGAACCTAAACATGCATTATTTTATTTATTTATTTATTTATTTATGTATTTGTGTAATTGATTGATTTATTTATTATTATCCACCAGTATTACATCATGGTGTTTTTAATTTATTTTATTTTAAATAAATAGCCTTCACAACATACACGATCTTTAAGCATAAAAAGAGGAAAGCTATTGTCTAAAATGTATCCCCATGAGTCACCAATAAATCTTGACCACAAACTGACTCTGTAGGTTTGGGAAGTCAAGAGTTTTGTTAGCCCTCTGCAGAATTCCTGAATTTTAGGTTTTCAAATGCACTCATTCTCCTTTGACTTTCCTTAAAATTCTCACAGTGCCTAATAGTCTTCTGGAGGTCACTAATCATGATGGAATGCAGTTCTAAAGTGTTCTTGAGCTGCTCATCCATATCCTTAGGGATTGCTCCAAGTGCTCCAAAAATCACTGGGATTGTTTTTGTTCTAATCTTCCCATAGTTCCACTTCATGGCAGAGTTCTTCATACTTTGCTACCTTCTCTATTTGTTCTCTTTTATGTTTCTGTCTGCTGTATGGCAATATCAATTCACATGGTTTTCTTTTTCTTTTTCTTTTTTTTTTTGCAGTAGTACCCAGAAATCCCATAAGAATTCAGGACACATTTTGCTAGGTACTATACAAACACATAAGAACTATGGTTCCTGCACCTAAAGAGTTTACAATCTGAGGCTCTTGTTATGTCTTTGAGCTCTCTATACAACACTGAGAATATGAGGAAACCACATGTCAAGGCTGGATCCCCACTTTGAACTTTAGGGTACAAATGTAGGGGCCTGCATGAAAACTTCTAAGCTTAACTACCAGCTTAGCTCTGGTTCGGCTGCCACCACTTCAATGGATTCCATTCCTGGGAAACCTTGAAAAACTTTCACCAAATCCCTGGTGAATACAAATCCAAACCCCTTGGATCTTAAAACAAGGAGAAATTAACCATTCCCCCTCCTTCCTCCCACCAACTCCTGGTGAATACAGTTCCAACCCCCCTGGGATCTACAACAGGGAGAAATTAACCATCCCCCCTCCTTCCTCCCACCAACTCCTGGTGAATCAAGATCCAAACCCCTTGGATCTTGAACAAGGAAAAATCAATCAGGTTCTTAAAAAGAAGGTTTTTAATTAAAGAAAAAGGTAAAAATCATCTCTGTAAAATCAGTATGGAAATTAACCTTACAGGGTAATCAAACTTAAAGAGCTCAGAGGACTCCCCTCTAGTCTCAGGTTCAAAGTACAGCAAACAAAGATAAACACTCTAGTATAAGGTACATTTACAAGTTGAGAAAAACAAAGGAAAACTAACACACCTTGCCTGGCTATTTACTTACAAGTTTGAAATAGGAGAGACTTGTTTAGAAAGATGTGGAGAACCTGGATTGATGTCTGGTCCCTCTCAGTCCCGAGAACGAACACACTCCCAAACAAAGAACACAAACAAAAGCCTTCCCCCCCCCAAGATTTGAAAGTATCTTGTCCCCTTATTGGTCCTTTAGGTCAGATGCCAGCCAGGTTACCTGAGCTTCTTAACCCTTTACAGGGAAAAGGATTTTGGAGTCTCTGGCCAGGAGGGATTTATAGTACTGTACATAGGACAGCTATTACCCTTCCCTTTATAGTTATGACACCACACAACACAGTGTGATCCAAATAACTGTTTTACTAACCGAATATAAATATACAAGGCCTACCTATGTATGTACACCACTATTCTGGCAGTGTTCTGGTGGCTTCTGCAATAGAAGATAGGGAGGCCTATTAGAGGACTCCCAAGCTATTTAAAGGAATACTATCCAATTCCTTGACACTACAACTCTGCTCCTGTTTGAAGAAGGATATGAAGGCAGGAGAGGTTCAGTGCATGCTGGCAATAGGCCCCTAGATAGTAAGACCTAAGGGCTGTTACTCTCAGGCCTGGTCTACACTATGACTTTAATTCAGATTTAGCAGCATTAAATCAAATTAACCCTGCACCCGTCCACACAACGAAGCCATTTATTTTGAAATAAAGGGCTCTTAAAATCAATTTCTGTACTCCACCCCGACGAGCGGAGTAGTGCCAAAATCGATATTGTCATTTCGAATTAGGGTTAGTGTGGCCGCAATTCGATGGTATTGGCCTCCGGGAGCTATCCCACAGTGCACCATTGTGACTGCTCTGGACAGCAATCTGAACACGGATGCACTGGCCAGGTAGACAGGAAAAGCCCCGTGAACATTTAAATTTTATTTCCTGTTTGCCCAGCGTGGAGAGCACAGGTGACCACAGATAGCTCATCAGCACAGGTAACCATGCAGGCCGATAATCGAAAAAGAGCACCAGCATGGACCACACGGGAGGTACTGAAAAAACAAAGGAGGCAAACGGTCGCTCTGGATCAGAGCCGCAGACATGCCGCTTCTACGTCGAGCTGCACGCAGTTCTAGGGGGGGCCGCCACCACTACCCCACCTCTGACCATGGAGTAATCTCATCAGCTACACCTGAGGATTCTGCGGACAGGGAAGAGTAGGTGGAGAAGGAGGAGGAGGAGGACGAGCTTGCGGAGAGCATACAGCACTCCGTTCTCCCCAACAGCCAGGATCTTTTTCTCAGCCTAACTGAAGTACCCTCCCAACCCTCCCAAGCCAGTATCCAAGACCATGACCCCATGGAAGGGACCTCAGGTGAGTTTACCTTTTAAAATATAAAACTTGTTTTAAAAGCAAGAATTTTTTAATGATTACTTTGCCCTGAGAACTTGGGATGCATTCGCGGCCATTACAGCTACTGGAAAAGTCTGTTAACGTGTCTGGGGATGGAGTGGAAATTCTCCAGGGACATCTCCATGAAGCTCTCCTGGAGGTACTCCAAAAGCCTTGCCACAAGGTTTCTGGGCAGTGCAGCCTTATTCCGTCCTCCATAGTAGGACACTTGAACACGCCATGCTTGCAGCAAGTAATCTGGTATCATTGCATGACAAAGCCTGGCAGCATATGGTCCCAGGGTTTGCTGGTATACAAGCAACATCCGTTCTTTATCTCACTGTGTAATCCTCAGGAGAGTGATATCGCTCATGGTAACCTGGTTGAAATACAGGAATTTAATTAAGGGGACAAAGGTGGCCGTTCCTACTGGGCTGTGGCTGAAAAGAAATCCTTCCCTGCAGTTAGCCAAGCATGGGGGCATGGGGGAATTGGCCTTGAGATTTTCATGTTTGGCTAGAGAGATCTTCCCTGATACCAGACACATGGTGGGGGGAGGGGTAAAGCGATCATCTAGAGAATTGGATGGGGCGGGGGGTTAGTTTGTTTTCTGCTGCTGAAGGGTAGCAGGAAAACCGCAGCACTCAACGGGCTTTGCTTGGTATGTGGGAAAGGAGGGCGCAGAAGCCGAAAGACAATGGCTTACCGTGGCCGCATGCAAGCTGGATTCTGTTGCCTGGACCTGCGCCTGTGATCTCTAGCAGCAAAGCCACAGGCACTCAATATTAAGATGCAAAATGCGACCTTGAACAGAAATCACATGTGCTATGTAATGTGAATAGTGTTGGTCCCGAAGGCTATCTCAGATAAGGCGTCAGAAAAAGAAGACGCGAGACAAGATGTTCACGGAAATCATGGAATCCACCCGCAGAGAAAGAGCTCTTCTGAATGAATGGAAGGATACGGTGAGGACAGGAGGGACCAATGTGAGGAGAGGAGAGATGCTCGAGATGAGAGGTGGCGGCAGGAAGATCAGAGGAAACAGGATGCAATGCTGGGGCTGCTGCGTGAGCAAACAGACATGCTCTGGCATCTGGTGGAGCTTCAGGAACAGCAGCAGGATAACAGAGTGCCGCTACAGCCCTGTATAACCCCCTTCCCCCCTCATCATATTCCATAGCCTCCTCACCCAGACATGTAAGAACACGGGATGGGGGGGGAGGCTCCATACACCCTCCCATTCCATCCCAGTGGACAGCCCAAGCAAAAGGCTGTCATTTTTTTCACCTTTTTTTAGTGGCCTTTTCCTTCCCGCCGATCCTCCTCCCAAACCCTAACCGGATTCTCTCCCTCTTTTTATAATCAATTAATAAAGAATACATGATTTTCAAATGATAGTGACTTTATTTCCTTTGAAAGCAAGTTGGGGGGAAAGGGGGAGGGTGGGTTCCTTACAGAGAATGAGTCAATAAAAGGGGCAGGTTTTCATGAAGGAGAAACAAACTGAAATTTCACACTGTAGCCTGACCAGTCATGAAACTGGTTTTCAAAGCTTCTCTGAAGCGCAGCGCTTCCTGGTGTGCTCTTCTAATCGCCCTGGTATCTGGCTGCGCGTAATCAGCAGCCAGGCGATTTGCCTCAGCCTTCCACCTCGCCATAAAGGTCTCCCCCTTACTTTTAGAGATTGTGGAGCACACAGCAAGCAGCAATAACAATGGGGATATTGGTTTGGCTGAGCTCTGAGCGAGTCAGTAACGATCGCCAGCGACCTTTTAAATGGCCAAATGCACATTCTACCACCATTCTGCACTTGCTCAGCCTGTAGTTGAACAGCTCCTGACTCCTGTCCAGGCTGCCTGTGTATGGCTTCATGAGCCATGGCATTAAAGGGTAGGCTGGGTTCCCAAGAATAACTATTGGCATTTCAACATCCCCAACGGTTATTTTCTGGTCTGGGAAGTAAGTCCCTTGCTGCAGCTGTTTAAACAGATTAGTGTTCCTGAAGACGCGAGCGTCATGAACCCTTCCCGGCCAGCCCACGTTCATGTTAGTGAAACGTCCCTTGTGATCCACAAGTGCTTGCAGTACCATTGAAAAGTACCCTTGCGGTTTATGTACTGGGTACCCTGGTGCTCCGGTGCCAAGATAGGGATATGGGTTCCATCTATCGCCCCACCACAGTTAGGGAATCCCATTGCAGCAAAGTCATCTACTATGACCTGCACATTTCCCAGAGTCACTACCTTTCGTAGCAGCAGCTCAGTGATTGCTTTGGCTACTTGCATCACAGCAGCCCCCACAGTAGATTTGCCCACTCCAAATTGATTCCCGACTGACCGGTAGCTGTCTGGCGTTGCAAGCTTCCACAGGGCTATCGCCACTTGCTTCTCAACTGTGAGGGCTGCTTTCATCTTGGTATTCTGGCACTTCAGGGCAGGGGAAAGCAAGTCACAAAGTTCCATGAAAGTGCCCTTACGCATGCGCAAGTTTCGCAGTCACTGGGAATCATCCCACATCCGCAACACTATGCGGTCCCACCAGTCTGTGCTTGTTTCCCAGGCCCAGAATCAGTGTTCCACAGATAGAACCTGCCCCATTAACAACATGATCTCCAAAGCACCAGGCCCGCGGTTTGAGAGAATTCTGTGTCCATGTCCATGTCCATGTCCTCATCACTCTTATCGCTGCGCTGCCATCGCCACCTCCTCCTCTCCTAGTTTTTCTGGTCCTGGCTCAGTATAAACTGCACGAGAACGTGCGAGGTGTTTACAATGTTCATGACTGCTGTCTTGAGCTGAGCGGGCTCCATGCTTGCCATGGTATGGAGTCTGCAGTGTTCACCCAGGAAAAAAGGCGCAAAATGGTTGTCTGCCATTGCTTTCATGGAGGGAGGGGTGAGGCTGTACCCAGAACCACCTGCAACAATGTTTTTTGCCCCATCAGGCACTGGGATCTCAACCCAGAATTCCAATGGGCGGGGGAGACTGTGGGAACTATGGGATAGCTATGGGATAACTACCCATAGTGCAATGCTCCGGAAATCGACGCTAGCCCCGGTACATGGACTCACACTGCCGAATTAATGTGCTTAGTGTGGCTGCATACATTCGACTTTATACAATCTGTTTCCAAAATTCGAATTATATAAATTCGGATTAATCCCATAGTGTAGACATACCCTTATTGTCACTTCCTAGGGCTGGCAAGTTTTATTTAACGGCATAGTTGCTAATCAGTAATTTTATGACTTCTGTACTACTTGTAGAAATCTTAAAATAATGATCTAGGGTCAAAAGCAATGTTGTTATTGTTAGGCTTTGGGCTCAACACCTCAGTGAGGTATCCAGTCCTAGTACATGGGAAGTGCTGATCACTTGCAACTTCAACAGCAAATGACACTGTTCTGTACCTCACAGAAGATGCTAACTACTTTGCAGTATTAGGCCATAGATGAATCTCACCCTTCTAAAGCTATTGTTTCAGAATGATTTTCTTCTGCAGGCTGAAGAATACCACACTGCATTGGTTCACATTTGCTCTAAAATGCTTTTTTGAAAGGAAAACTCAGGGTGAAATCCTGACCTCATTGGCATCAACAGCAAAAATACCATTGACTTCTATGGGATCAGGATTTCAGTCCCTCATTCTGCAGAAACTGATGGAACCAAGTGGTAATAAGGCATACTCCCATATATCAAATATCATGAAGTAGATAGATCAACAAGACTTTGCATCTCATAACTGGAATAGCAAATAATAAAAAACTCCTTAAGGAGAAAGTTGAATACAGTGAAGATCACCTTTGGTTTTATGCCATTTAATATAAGTTTTTCAAGGAAAGTCTCATCTTTGCTAGCTCCCATTCATTGTTCTGTATTGGCTCACACTCTTTTAGTAGGTTCTGGAGTAGGTAAAAGATGGAGTTCAATTTAGTTACTCTTTGTTTTAAACTTGGCAACAATACCTTGTTCTCCTGTCAACTCACTGAATCCTTTATGCTTTCACAGAGTGGTGGAAATGACCAAATCTACATTCACCTTGTTTTCCACATTTCTCTCCTCATGCAGAATGAAGCCAAGCAGTGCCCACGAGACATGTGTTTAGCTACCATTCTGCAGTGCTTGTAGCATTTTAACTTCAAGCCTCTGGGAAAAAGCCACATAGCTATTATTATGTCTTTTGAGTTTAAATTGTTAGCTGATGTGTCCTGTTTATCAAATACAGAAAGCAGTCTGCTTCTGAAAAATAGAGCTAGCCCTGCTAGCAGAGAATATCTTTTAAATCAAATCCCAGAGTATAGGCAGTCACAAATAAGTAATCAAGTATTTGTCCCACTTGTCTGCATCTATTCTGAGTTATTTTACACTTAAATTGACTCAATGCTGACATTCTGCTTTCTGCACATTGCAGTACAGAGCTGTCTAACAGTTTTATTTACAAAATGTGTTCATGGTAGTAATAAGTGAAACAGTGGGTTTGTTTGTCTGTTTGTTTTTGTTTGTTTTCTGTTGTTTGGTTGTTTCTAGTTCCCATGTAAATTTCCATGAGATGTAACTGAATAGGAGCAGGAATTTACAATTATTTTGAATTTGGCATTCAGCTATTGGATAAGTAGACACTTAAAAATATATTTACTTTGATATATTTTTCTTGAGCTGAGCGCTCTGCTGTGGGCTATCACAGGGGACTTTAGCCGATGTGGAGCAGGGTGTGTTGTAAAATCTGTGGTTGTCTGTCGCACTGGGTATGAAAAAACAAACCCACCTGTTGTGTTAGATCCTTTTTATTTAAAACAAAATATATCTTGATATTGCACCTTTTTATAAATATAGACTTAAATATTAACATAAATTCTTCCCCAAACCTTGATGAAACACCTCTTGTTAAGGAGGATTCTATTTGGTTTTGGTCTGGTTTATGTTGGAGGACATTTTTGTTTCAGTGAGCATCTTATAAAGTATACAAATGTTTCAGTGTGTACAAGAAGGCAACATGAATCTTTTATTCCCTATTATCTGACATGCCACAATAATACTAAAATTATTGCATAAATCTCAAACAAAATCTTGATAGGAGCATCTGTTATGCAATATGTATTCCATTGCAACTCACTTCAATAGTGCCAAAAGGGTGTCACTCAGGTAATTTGTTTTAGAACCTTAGCAAGACTTAGAAACAATTATTATGACCCACTGACACAACACATCTCACCAACAATTGAAGTGTGACAGCTTGTGAAAAAAGTCTCATGTTTATGTCATTGGAGAGATGAACCTTGTATGACCTCCTTTTTCATTGCCGTGAATGATATCCTTTTCTATTGGTAGGCTTCTATAGCTGAAGATCCAAATGAAGTGCGCATCTAAAGGAAACTTGCACCTGGAACTTGGAATCAAAGAAAGCTGAAGGTTCCTTTGGTCCCTTTGACTGCTCTGCCTTATCATTTATTCTAAATAGCCAAAAGCTCAAAACTATACACAAGAACAAATTGTGGCCCAATATGTAAGTAGCTCTTAGAACAGACCTATATCTATATATTCACATAAATGCAATGTTAATCTGTACCTGTATTCTGACTGAAAATTGTCTTATTTACCCCTCCCTTTGAAAAATGGGATGATCCGGCCTTTGAATCTGAGAGGGAGAGAGGCAGACAGAATGTTTCTATATACTACAGTGTATATATAGGTCCCTTCCAACCCTGATATTCTATGATATCCATCCTCAATAGACATTTTCACCTGCTTTATTGGCTTCCACTTACCTTGATTAGGGGAGGTCAATAGGTCTAACAAGTTCAGGCCCTTGCAGTTGTTAGACTGTTCATCAGCCAGTAAGATTGCTCTCTGAACCTACCCATTTCATGAAGCAACAGGAAGTTGCTGGAGCCTTTCTCCAGTGTCCCCCCACCCCAAGCCTTTCACTGCTGCATGTAGCTACACAGTGCTGTGTTGATGCAGCCTGCCTTTCATTGTAGAGTGTAGCTACACATTACCCTACACACCGACACCAGTGTCAACAAGACCTCAGACTTGGAGCTCCCTCATTGTTTTATTGCTAGTTTGTTATGCTACTCTACATACTTTTTGTTTAAGAAATCCTGCCAATTTTATGTGAGTGAAAAGGGACTAATTCATGTACATGGCTCAGGCGAAAGATGAACATGAAAATGTTGCTTTACCAATCAAAAGGGTTTCAAAAGTTGTGGGTTCTATGTCCCTCCCCCCAGTGTATTCTACCACAAGCCCTGCTGTATGTGCTACACTATGCACTGGGTTCAGTAGGCTCCTCAAAATGAATATTTCTCAGTCTTTTCCAGGAACCACATGTGCCATCCTTAGTACCCCATTTGGCACTTAACATTTAGTTGTAGAGGTCTGGACTAAGCATCAAGCCCGGGGTCTAATCTGACACTTGACACTATAACCTGCTCTGTCACCCAGGGCAATTAACTTCACCTGTATGTGCCATTGTTTCCCTTATCTATTTAGACTGCAAACTTTTCAGGGCAGAAATTGTCACTTATGTTGTACAATGTCCAGCATAATGGGGCCCTGATCTTATTTAGGGTCTGTGATAGTCTGTACCCCTGCATTCACCCCCTGCACACTATTGTAATAAACTTTGTACAAAGTACGCCTTGTGAAATATCATTTGAAAACTCATAATTTGCTGGCCAATATTGTCCTGATAAAATATACTTGGCAAGATTGTATGTAAAGTTATAAGATTCCACTGTATGGAATGTTCAAAACCACGGCCCTGCCCAAACAGAAGTTGGCAAATAGGTCTGTCTCAAATGAAATAAATGTGTGCTCTGCTTAATTTGAATTTAAGCAGTAAACAGAGTCATCAGGCACAAAGAGTGTTCCAACAGGTGGGAGATATCCTCCCCTGCAGATTTTTTTGTCTCCTGATACTCAGCTGGAAATGTTTTCTAAGAGAGGGGCTGACACTATAAAAATGAGGTACATACACCTGTAGGGGCCACTTCTCCCTCTCTCTCTCTCAGTTCATTGATTGAGTACACCAGAAGAAAGAAGGGAAGCAGCCATTACACAGAAGAAGGGGGTCAAGGCTACAGGTTTGGCCAGTAAGACTATTGAGAGTGTGTGGTGAGAGAAACTTTGCTTAACATAGTTTAAGTTAGGCACCAGTTGTATTTTATCTTAATTTCTCTCGTAACAATTTCTGTCTTTTATGCCTCATTACTTGTATTCACATAAAATCTATCTCTTTGTAGTTAATAGACTTGTTTTTTGTTTTTGTTTTTTTTATCTAAACCAGTGTGTTTGAACTGAAGGTGTTTGGGAAACTTCTTTGGGATAACAGGATTTATGTATATCATTTCTATTAATAAAATGATACATCATATACGCTTGTAGAGCGCAAGGAGAGAGCTTGGCAGTACAAGACATACATTTCTGGGGAAAAGTCTAGGATGGGAAATACGTTGGGGTCACACTGCAGTGTAATTCAGACAAAGTTGGGAGTGACTTACATGCTAGAGGCTGTTTGTTGTTTTTGCCTCTGCTCCTGGACTGTTCACAAATTATTGTAAAGGATGCCCCAGGTTAGAAAAAGTAGGGGTGACACAGCTACTCAGTAGTCTAGATTTTACCCTGGGTAGGTCACAGGGTCTGTAGGCACTACCATAAAGAGAACACCAATAACAATAGGGTTTTTTAAGCTTATAAATGACTACTGCAGCTAGACACAGAAAGATATATAGGATGTAGAATTTAGGCTTAGCACTGTGTGTTAGTAATAGAACAAAAATTATATCTTTAAGTATTGCAGCTATGAAATAATGAAGATAGAGAACCAGGGATAGAGTATGCACTGGTTAAATCTTGTTATGCCTTTAAAATGTACTTACCATAGGCAATATTATCTCTGAGCTGCATGGGAATCTGACCAGCACGGCATTCAGTGTGCCTCTGTCACATATTTGTGTGGATCTGACCTGCTGTCAAGTTAGCCACCTATACTGAAATTCTAGATTCCATGCAGAAGGAAGCCAAGGGACTTCCGGCTGAAATTTTAGCCTATGCAGGAAATGTGCTGGTTTTCTCTGATCTCACTGGAAACTGTTTGATTGTGGAGCTGGCTTTTAAAGCAATGCTCATCTCCTAGTACCATAAGCAACCATGATGAAAAACTCCTGAGTAGAACTGGTTAGGGCAAAAACGGAGACAATTTTCTGCCAGAAAATACCATTTTGATTAAACCCCATTTTTCCCATTAAATTCTATCATTTTTCATTATGTTCTGTTTAGAAAAAAATTGGGAAAAAATTATGTCAAGATAACCATTTTTGACTCTGCTCGGTGCTTCTTGGGTATAGCTGAGATTCTGGCCCTGGCTATTTAATTTGGTAGCTCTTTGTCATCTGATTAGATCTGACCATTTACCATCTATTCAATCTTTAATGAACAATACCAAATGCTTTGGTGGTGTGGGGCACACTTGCTCTCACAGTTGTCACATGGCCTTATCCCATTTCCTAGGGAACAAGTGTCTCTATCTCAAACACCACTGGCAGCAATTGTCATACTTGTTGGCCATCTCAGCACACAAGCTGCAAGGACTGAATGTGTATAAGGACTGAACTTCTCACATACTGAGATAAGGTGAACCTCTAGGTTGGGACTAACACACATTGGTGGGGGAATGATCTCTCTTGAATCTGATATCATTCATGCTTGCTGAATGGATACATAAAGGACCTCAGTCTCCAGGATTGTCAATCTGACACACTTTTTATGAGTAATAAATACACTTTAATATACTTTAGATAAAATAAAACAATGGAAAAGAACAAAAGAAAAATAATAACATTAAAATAACATTAATGCCATGACTTAAAGCAACAACAGCACAGAAGATGAATTGATAATTTAGATTGGTATGCCACCTTTCACTGTCTCATTGTGCCCACCTATTGCGTTACACTTGGGAAGAAGCTTCATGCATTAATTCCAGACACCTGAAATACTACATCAAAATGGAATGACCAGTGGAAATTTTCTTGCTTATGGTTTTAAGTTAGGCCTGCATAATGTCAATGTGTTTTCTTTAGGAGGGGTTGGATTTTCCCTCTGTAATATCCATCCCAGATATTGGATGCAGCAAAACCTCTGACACCAAGGAGTTAACATAGTTTGTGTGTGTTAATTATGGATCACAGCATGCAATAGGATGCTAAGGAAGTTCAAAGAGAATATTAGATCCCTAACTCCAGCAGATGCACAGCTCTGGGGTATAAGAAAAATTGTGTGAGCAAATCTCACAAGCTTCTTGAGCATCTAGAAACAAACTTGGAACCCTGCAGGTGTTGCTGGATCAGTAAAACTGACAATAGACTTTGCACTTTGTAATTTACCCTTGTTTTTCATTACCATTAAAATTGTTGTTTCAGTACATTGAGTTCATGAAATCATACAAAGTACGGAAGAATGCAGAGATCAAGGAGTCCTTCTTACCTGTATTTTTGCAATAAAATGCAAACAAGTTGAAAATGAGTTTGCACAGATAAATTTTTAGATAAGTACACGTGGTATCATTTTGGTGCTCAAAAACATCTTAAACTATTGTAATTGAGGGAAATGCATTGACATGGATTCCTTAATTCTGTGCAGCAAAATATAGTTTACACACAGGGCAACATCCTACCCTGGTTGTTTGCAGATGAGCAGGTTAAGACGGAGGAGAAGGTTGCTGGCTGTGATTTTGCTCTTATAACTGTTCTGCCAGGACAGGGCAGGGCAGTGGATGATGGTAAGAGCAGATGAGAAACACATAGGCTATGTCTACGCTTCGAGGTGGGGGTGTGATTCCCACCTTGCATAGAAACACGTACACTAGCTCTGATTGAGCTAGCATGATAAAAATAGAATATAGCCTCAACAGTGCGACTTGCATGGCAGGCTAGCTACCTTGAGTATGTGCCATGGGTCACATATGGGTATGTGCTTGGAGTGACTAGCCCTTCCCACTGTTGCAGTGCCATGGCTTCACTGTTTTTAGTGTACTAACTTAATGAAAGCTAGTGCGAGTATTTCACCTCGAGCTGAGACTCATACCCACAATTTGAAGTGTACACATACCCATAGTGGGATGTTCCTTATGACTGTTCTAGTAAGAAGCATAACTTCATGGATTTTAAAGCCAGAAGGGACTATTAGATCATCAAGTCTGATTCCTGTATATTGGAGGCCATTACATTTTATACACACCTCTTTATTGAGCCCAATAACTTGTATTTGACTGAAACGTATCTTCCAGAAAGGCATCCAGTCTTGCTTTGAAAAGATCATGAGATGAAGAATCCACCAATTCCCTTGGTAATTTGTTCCAATGGTTAATCACCCTCACTGTTACAAATCTATACTTTATTTCTAATTTGAATTTATCTTGCTTCAGGTTCCAGCCATTAGTTCTTATTACACCTTTCTCTGCTAGATTAGAGACCTTAAGCATCTAGTATTTTCTCCCAGTGAAAGTACTTTTACACTATAATCAAGTCATCTCTCAATCTTCTTGTTGATAAGCTAAAATGGTTGAGCTCTTTGAACCTGTCAGTGCAAAGCATTTTTCCAACCCTTGAATCATTTTTATGGCTCTTCTGCACCCTCTCCAATTTTTCAACATCCTAATTTAAATACAGACCTCAGAACTGTACACAATATTCTAGTATTGGTCTTACCAATTACCTATACAGAGGTAAAATCTCCTCCCTCCTCCTACTCACTGCTCACTGTTTATACATTCAAGGATCTTTTTAGCACAACATCACACTGGGAGTTCATGTTGAGTTGCTTGTCCACTGTGACACCTGAATCCTTTTCAGAGTCACTGCTTCCCACAATACTGTCCCCCATTCTGTAGGTGTGGTCTATGTTTTTATTTCTAGATGAATGACATATTATGTGTGAATGGGCCCAGCTTGTCAAGTGGTCCGGATCACGCTGTATGATGGCCTTGTCCTCATCATTATTTACAAGTCCACCAAACTTAGAATCATAGAACTGGAAGGGACCTAGAGAGGTCATCTAGTCCAGTCCCCTGCACTCAAGGCAGGACCAAGTATTATCTAGACCATCTCTGACAGGTTTTTGTCCAACCTGCTCTTAAAAATCCCCAATGATGGAGAGTCCATAGTCTCCCTAGGCAATTTATTCCAGTGTTTAACCACTCTGACAGTTGGGAAGTTTTTCCTAATATCCAACCTAAACCGCCCTTGCTGCAATTTAAGCCCATTGCTTCTTGTCCTATCCTCAGAGGTTAAGAAGAACAATTTTTCTCCCTCCTCACTGTAATAACTTTTTATGTACTTGAAAACTGTTATCATGTCCTCTCTCAGTCTTCTCTTCTCCAGACTAAACAAACCCAATTTTTTCAATTTTCCCTCATAGATCATGTTTTCTAGACCTTTAATCATTTTTGTTGCTCTTCTCTGGACTTTCTCCAATTTGTCCACATCTTTCCTGAAATGTGGTGCCCAGAACTGGACACAATACTTACTCCTAATCAACGTGGAGTAGAGCAGAAGAATTACTTCTCATGTCTTGCTTACAGTACTCCTGCTAATACATTCCAGAATGATGTTTGCTTTTTTTGCAACACTGTTACCTGTTGACTCATATTTAGCTTGTGATTCACTGTGACCCACAGATCCCTTTCCGCAGTACTCCTTCCTAGGCAGTCATTTCACATTTTGTATGTGTGCACCTGATTATTCCTTCCTGAATGGAGTACTTTGCATTTGTCCTTATTGAATTTCATCCTATTTCTTCAGAGCATTTCTCCAGTTTCTCCCGATCATTTTGAATTTTAATCCTATCCTCCAAAGCACTTGTAACCCGCCCAGCTTGGTATTGTCCGCAGACTTTATAAGTGTACCCTCCCTCCCTCAAACCAGTAACCCAGGACACATCAACCCCTGGGCGCCTCTAAAAAGTAATACTTCTTCCCCTCTCACCAACACAGAGTCTGAGAGGAGAAAAGAAACATAATAAAAAGGGGGGAAGTAACCCTTCATTAACTTGGAAAACACTGCAAGCAAAATTCATAATCATGAGCAAAACCCACACCCCAAAGTACATTGGGCAGTGTCCTTTTGCCTCAGATTCTTATGTCCAAAGACCAAAAGTTCCTTTAATGTGCCCCTTCCTTCTCCCTCCACAGCACATGACTCACAGTTGTTGTTCTTGGTCACTGAAAACCCAAAGTTCAGAGATGCATCTGTGTGAGCTCACCCCCCACCCTGGTGGGGGGGCAGGGACGCAGCTGACTCACTCCATTGTCTGGGCACTCGATTTGGCATCAGCCACTCTGCTGGCCACCCTGACGGCTGCTCCACTGGCCACCCTGCCAGTTGCTCATTGCTCCAACACCCATCCTCTTGCCACACAGCTCCCCTGGCTGCCCTGACACCCATTCCTCCAGCTGTCTAATGCTTAGACCTGGTTATCAGTGATTTCAGTTCTATTGGTCTGCAACAAAACACTCAGTTGACTCTTACTCAGCTCTGTTATTACACATGTAGAGAGGAAGGGTCAAATGGTATCTAGAACCCTTGGGCAGGGCCCACACCACTAGGTACAAGCACCTGTCCCCTCTCTCTCTCAACTCCACTGGGCTTTGGCACCCCTCTCCCCTGCCTTGCAAGTGCAGTTTAGTTGACGGTTATCCCTCAATCAGGGCATGCCAAGTACTGTTCTGCCCCCCTTGATTCACATAACAGGGATATCAACACTTTATTACCCCTGCCCCCAATAAGAAAAGAGCCCATAGGAAGCAAGCTGCTACCAACCAAGATACATATATTTGCAATAACTGCCAAAGATCAAGCAAATCTTGGATTGGACTATTCAGTCACATGAGATACTGCAATTCATCTACATCATAGGCTGCAATTGCCACCATCTCTCACAGATGAAAGGATGCCCGCTAAAGGTCAATAAGAAAGTGACTTGTTATTCAACACCAGCCGAAAGTGATCATTTGGGCAAAGCAGCCCAAATGATTACTTAGCACTTAGTCAGAGTGGGTGTGTTTATGCAAACAAGATTGGCTCCTGAAGCTGTCTTCTCTAGCTCATAACTAGATGTCAAGGGAGAGCTCATTCAGATCCTACTTACATATAGATGGGGAGATTTTCTCTCCTTTCCCATAACACAAGAATGAGGAGACAATCCATGAAATTAGAAGATGGAAATTTCAAAACTGATCAAAGGAGATACATTTTCACACAATGCATAATTTAGCCAGTGGAACTCATTGCCAAATGATGTGGTTGAACCAAGAACTCAGCAAGATTCAAAGAAGAGTTGGACATTTGTATGAATAACAAAGATATTCAGAATCTTACTAGTGAATAAGAACAAAAAGAATACTGGAAGTGAAATAAAACCTCATGTTTCAAGTCTTAAATGAATCTCTTACTATTTGGGATTAGGAGGTGCACCTTTTATTCAGGTCAAATTACACCATATCTGCCTACTATGGGGTTTTTTGCACCTTCCTCTGAAGGATACTGGACTGGATGGATCACAGGTCTGATCTGGTGTGTAAGTTTTGATGTGGCAGTTTCTATGTTTGTTCCTATAATTCACCATATGGACGCACACAGTCCTCTAAAGTGCGGAGGTTTTATTTGCACAATTGTCCCTTGAAAAACTTTTTGAAATGTTGGCAGCTAAGTATGGACACCAGCACAAACAGCTGTGCTCCACTTCTCCTGTAGTGGTTAATGGGAACATGAATCTCTCTCTCTCTCTCTCTCCCACCCGCCCCCAAACTTTTTACATAAAATCAGTCAGTTTTAGGGATGTAAATATTGTTTAAAAAGATAACCATTTAAACTATAGACAGTCTTATAACACTAATATCTATTTACCTACACTAACTCACAGGGAAGCTAGACTGGTTTCCAGCTATGCATTTGTCATTGTTCAGTGAGGCCCTGGGCCTTCGCATGAGCTGTCACCTGGTCTGCCAGCATCCCAGCTGTATTTTTGCTGGACAAATATGGTTGATATTGATGCTAGTCAGCAAAAGAGTTTGCCCCTCCATAGTGATGACTGTGCTGGAGAGACTATTAATTTTAAGACAGTTATTTTGAATTAAGCACATTTCCCCAAAGGTCTTTAATGTGCTCTCTCTCTCTCTCTCTCTCTCTCTCTCTCAAAGGAGTAAGAAAACAGATCCTGTATATGGATCCTAATCCACATCTGCACTGGAATTGTGATGTTCCTTTGTGTTATGACCCTGACACCAGTTATTCTAAGTGGGACTTAAAAAATGCATCACTTTTCAGAAAGTTAAAATGAATTTCTTAATGAGTTTACATGAAAAATTATGCTCTTGAATTTGGTAATTGTTTTGGTAATAATAACTCCATGAGTATTACACAAAATTTTGTGAAGCAGTGATTCTGAAAAAAGATTTGGGAATCCTGGGCAGGGTTTAAAGAAGAGCCATGAGAATGATTGAAGGATTAGAAAAGATGCCTTAGGATATGTTTACTGAGCAAAGAAAAACCCTTGGCTGACCTGTGCCAGCTGACTCGTGTTCATGGGGCTTGGGCTGCAGGGCTGTTTCATTGCTGTGTAGATTTCTGGGCTTGGGCCTGAGCCTAAGCTCTGGGACCTGCCTATCCAGCAGGATCTTATGGGTCAGGCTCCAGCCCAAGCCCAGAAGTCTACACAGCAATGAAATGGCCCCACACCTCAAGCTCCACAAGCCTGAGTCAGCTGGCATAGGCCAGCTGCGGGTTTTTCTTTGCTCTGTAGACACACCCTTACAGTAATCGACTCAAGGAGCTCAAACTATTTTGCTTAACAAAGAGAAGATTATGGGGCGACTTGATCAAGGTCTATAAGTACATACATGGGGAGCAAATATGTAATAATGGGATCTTAAGTATAGCAAAGAAAGGTGTAGTACAATCCAATGGCTAGAAGTTGAAGCTAGAAAAATTCAGACTGAAAATAAGGCAGGCATTTTCACAGTGAGAGTAACTAACCATTGGAACAACTTACCAAGGGTCGTGATGGATTCTCCATCACTGACAATTTTTAAATCAAGGTCAGATCTGTTTCTAAAAGCTCTGCTCTAGAAATTACTTTGGGAAAGTTCTATAGCCTATGTGATACAGGAGATCCCTTCTGGACTTGGAATCTATGAATCTATAAAGTAACAAGGAGTTAACTGAGTTATGTCACTTTTAGCATTTTAGTTTTGTAGCTGTATTTCTTTACAGTGTCTCTTATATTAAACAGACTTCAGGTCCAAATTCTGTCTTCACTTAGTCTCCTGCAATGTCATTGAGTTTAGTTGACGGTTATCTAACTAAGGGGATAACTAACACAGAGCAGAATTTGCCTGTATGTTTCATAACTGATATTCTGGTGTAGCAAATCTGCAGCTAGACTTTCCTTTCCACCTGGCTCTGTGGATCTCTATTGCAATTCTGTGCTCAGTCCCCATGCACATCTACCTTAATGTTAAATGGGAATTTCATGTGCACAACAAATGCAGAATATGCAACAGAGATTTGCTGTACAGATAAGTGATCCACAGTATTAATGTGTATGCCTATACCAAAATACTGCAGTGTTTGCCGATACAAAATCAACATGTAATCAAGGAGTGATTGTATTTATTTGCAAAATAAGTTGTTAAAAGGAGAAACTATCACTGAATAAACGAATGGGACATGATTTCGCATACTGTACTACTTCAAATGAAACAATACAGGGAGAATGAAAACAACAACCCCAACACTCACAGCATTTTTTGGTAGTGATATTTAACCTGTGGCATTTCATTCTGCAGAGGCCAGTATGGCTTTCACAGCAGGTTGGAGTGAGGAATCAAATGACATGCTGGCTCATTTTTGCTCCTTTTCAACAACTCTGCAAACTTGTTTGATAGTGTCTTTCCACGTGTACATTTATGTTTGTAAAGTTTTTTTTCTTATTATTAAAACATAAAATTCCTGCAATTACCTCACATTGAAACACACAGTGCAAAATACCTTTGGGTTTTCTTAGATGTTTCTGGTGAATGCATTCATTCTTATTTTTTTAAAAAAATTGTCACACATTTTTTTATTCTTGACTTGTGGGTCTCTTTGTGATTTTAAGTGGCCCTTTGGTTGTTAAAGGTCGAGTGTCACTGCTCTAAGGAATATATTTTCATCTCACTGTCTCTTTAATCAAAATGCAAAACTCATCTTAAATATCAGCTCAGCTGATAAACTCAGCAAATATTTGAAGAATTTGAAAGTACAATGTAAATTGTTGAAGTTTCACAAAAATCAAGTATGATTTGTTCTGGTCTAGAAAAAACATCAGTAAAAACTAGTGATACATCCTGAATGATTTCCATATTAATATTCTAGTTCAATCTCAGCAGTTCCTAGAGATTTGCCTGTCTCATCTTGTCTAAAAATATTTTGTTTCACGGTAGAGCAGCTTTTATTAAACGAGGTTAAAATATACCTTATGGCAACTTTTGAGTGTAAACTACATATGAAATTATGTATATGTGGTTGTGTACTAGTTTTTAGTAATACAAAATACTCCATAAGGTGGTATGATGCTTACATCTAAGAGCATCAATTCTCCCATACAAAATCAAAAGGTAAATTCTCAAAACAAATCAAGACCATATAGTTATAAACTGTGTTACAAAATATCACATATATGTAAAAAGCGTAGTATTGTTTTCGCCCAAGCTGTGGCAGAGCCATTCTGATTAAAATAGATTTACCCAAAATATCTAATTAGAGATGAGAAAATAATTTAGAAAGAATATATATTTATATGCGTCTCTTTTTCTCTTTACTGAATGTCTATGAATGGATTACAATTTTCTCCAATGAAGTCAAAATTAAAATTCTTGAATAACTTTTGATTTGCTAAGCAAAAACTAAAATTTGAAATTCAAGCTGTGTTGCTTACTTATGACAGGTCTAATAAGTTACATTTTTCTTTCTTGATTGGATGAGAATGACATGATGAGGTTTTGATATGAATGCTCACAGAAAACAAATTTAAAATTCACTTTCTCTGCATATTAAATATGCCAATTTAACATTCCATTTCTGCAAGTATTCATGGTAGTACAATGCATGAATGTTCTCAGAATGCAAGAAAAATAATGACATGAATTTAGCCAAACTGAATTAACTGAACAATTTGAATGGATATCGATGGGAAATTGTTTGCACTATTCATTTACGTTTAGACCAGATATGTTTTATGATATTCAGCTGTGGAAAATAACAGACAAATTAATGCAAAAATAGTTTCCCAAGCCCTTTATAAAGCTGGGGAAAGTTCTTCTGTCTTATGGTGATGAAGAATGTGCCATTCTTTGGGATTCATTTTTTAACAGAAATCTTGCGAAGATTTTGGATGTTGTAAATTTGCAGTGGAGAAATGTTATATTCTTCCCCCCCACGCCCCCAATGTTGTCTGATTCAGGGAAACATCATTTTCTGAAACCACTATTAAATAATGCAATTCTTGTGCAAACAAAGATGTGTGGAAATTGACTGATTAAGTTCCTGAAAAGATAAAAGAGAGGCATAGAGAAAGTGGATAAAGTCAAGAAATACACTTAATTCTGAGGATGTCTAATATTGATATAATAAATACATATTTTTGTAGCATACTGTAGATTATTTTCTTTTTCTTTTTCTATACATTTAAAGATATTTTAAGAAATATACCATAAGCGAATGTCACTCCCTGATATTACTAGTAAAGATTTTTTATGTGTCATAATAATGTCTTCCTATTTTTTTAATAAAAGTATCTGCAAATATCATTTCCCTATTAAACATCTCCTCTAATGCATTTGTGCTTTTCTGTTGGAACTAAATGATTATTTTACAATTGGTTTATGCAGCTTCAATTGGCTCCTGTTGCCTCTAAACATTGCCAACTTATGTTTAGAGGCTGCACTGATTTGGATCCTTTTTTTTTTTTTTTGTATCTGATGTAGTGAGACTTACTCCTAATTTCAATGTCACAAAACTGAGAAGTATAAATATTACAGCGCATATTATTAACCATCAAGAAAGTATTGTTAATTGTTCAAGATGAACATGTTCATCTATCTCTGAACAATGCTTCAGCACACTGTAGTCTTTGAAAAAACTGTGCTATCAATATGCATGCACAAAAGAACAAGCAGTAAATGCCAGTTTGCTAAAACTAACCCTCTTTCTGACTCTCTGGTGGGAAATGCATGTGTCCTGACTTGGATGTACATGTGTTTTCCCATGCGAGACTCCCCTCTTCAAAACAACCAATGCATGTTTTTCACTGTCATTGAACTCACTAATCCAGTCAGTATAGAGGACTATAGATCACAAAACAATAGGACTCATTTGAGTGACAGTTACTTAAACAGAGTGGACTCTTCAAGTGAGATGCAATAGTAAGTTCTAAAGTCAAATGCACTACATAACTACAAAGTCTCACATCTTTAAAAATAAAGCAAACAAACATAAAACAGAATCTGCTTTCCCAGGTTTTTCTAAATAAGAGGAGGGAAAATCCCACCTAAGATCCTAATTAGGAAAGAAACTCATCAATATGTCTCTCTTACTCCTTAATATTTTTTTTTCTTATTGAGAAAGCATCTCTCTCTCTCTCTCTCTCTCTCTCTCTCTCTCTCTCTCTGTGACATTTTCTTTTGAAAGGAAACTAGTTTGTTCATTCATGTTTAGAGTAAAGAACTCTTCCTGTAATGAACTGACATTATTGTACCAATTTGGCAGAGGTGTATTCTTATGGGGAGAGTCATGGGATGAATACAAGCTTGCTCCCATTTCTGAGATCTCACTTACAGCTTTGAGTTTAATACTACAGCTTGTATGTCAAAATGCATGCTGATTTGATCCCTATTCTTATGGAGCTGGATTCATAGAAAACTAGGCTCTGTTTTGGTGATAAAGGCCTATTGAATGTGGGGTCTGACCTGCTGAGACACTCAGACCTGCTGACTTCAAATGGAGTTCTTGCACCCCCTACAGTCTCGATGCCAAAAATTCACTTGAAAGGAGAAAACACCAGAGTATGATATTTCGGTACAAGATTTTTGTCACACGGGTTGATTATTATGTGGTTATTGTTCTAACTTGATGGAGAACATTTTCTTTGTGAAGAGAAGAAAGCAATTAATAAATTCTAATGGAAAAAGTTCTCCCCCTCTTAAGCATCCTCTTCCCCCTCACCCTCCACTGCCCCAGCACCCCCATAGCAGCCTGGGAACAAGAGTTGTGCCTTGTAAATAAATTCAAAACACACATCATGGCCAGGTCCTTCCTGGGATATGAGTTTATTGTCCCCAGCAGAAGCCACAGAAATAGTTTTACATTGTGTGATATTAAAACGTCACTCTCCTTTCAATGAAATGCTGAGTTTTGAGCTGTCTGAACAATGTACATGGGAGCACTATTGAGGACGAGTGAGGAAGCTGGCTGCTAGCAGTTCTACAGAGCTGTGGATTCAATGTGCCCTGTTCTCAAAGAAATGACCTTTGCTGTGTGGCACAGAGGCTCAAAACCAGCCCCTCACTGACAAGCACAAGAAGATAAATATGAAAAGCCTGTTTACAGATGAAAAAAAATGTGCCAGGCTTCTGAGCCTATATCCAAAAATCAGTTGTCAGTGCAATGCAGACCAGCATGAGGGAGTATAGGCTGTAAGAAACTTCATCCTTAAATATATCTTTTAATCTGATGTTATCCACACAAAGACCAGAAAGGCTTTTAAAAGAGTGGAATGATATAAAATAAGGGTTTGGTCAACAAAGAGAAGGCCTAGAAAGGGATTTTTCTCTGTGCATTCGGCACTTGTGTTGAACTATTACCACTGGCTCAAGCTAGATACATACATAAATTGGCAGACACTGTGTGAGCTTCCCCTCATAATGCTTCGAAAGTACCCCTGCTGTTTCAGTCCTGCAACTTTCCAGAGCAGCAACTGCCACTCATAGAGAATTCTGAGGTGGGTTTGTAATGGGGACAAATGTTCGTTAGTGGATAGGATGGGATCACCGATTATATCCTAAATCCATATTTGCTTCTAGGTTTTAGACAGCATTAACCCACTGTATATGTATATTAAAAGTATTTTTGGTCCAGAGTGGGATCTCAGTTGCACCAGAAATATCTACATTCACTCAATTGGCTGCTGTGAAGTTACTTACTTTTGACAAGAGCATAACTGAGACCAGAGTCTGGCAATTTGTCTGTATTATATTTGTATTTGGTAGACATACTAAAAATGTTAATTACTTAAATATAAAATGGAAAACATGGTGTGTGGGTATGAGTGTAAATGTATTCAGGGACCTGTGCTTTCCAGATACCCATAGTGACTGAGGAAAACTCATCCCTTAAAGAACCTCCGCTGCTCTAATACATCATTATCATGTTTAAAAATCTAAATCATATACTGTAGTTGCCTTTTAAAAGTCCTGTACAGTGTCAGGTGCACTAATCTGCAAACATCGTGGTTGAAAAGTTTGACTCAGAAAAGAATACCTTGGTCTATTATTTATGTCACGCTCCTCTACGTGGTATCTGTCTATGTTATTGAGTTTGCATTCCTCTTAGGATAAACTGTGAATATTGGGGCAGGGAGAAAAAAATCCACATAAAAAGTGAAGTGGAGAGCAGGCAGGGTGTGATGGGTGGGGAAATACTGTATAGAGAGAGTGTGAAACTCAAATAGGAGAAAGGAGAAATATTCTACTGGAAAGTTCAGTTCAGTGGTGAGGTGTTGCTTATTATATGAGTCAGAATCATTTTGCCATTACTTTGGGTTTTCCCTGTCTGCTTCTTGATCCTCTTGTTGGCTCTCATCTTGGACAGTAAGCTGTTAAAGCCAGGGAGGATCTTTTCATTATGTGTCAGTATAGTGCCTCACACATTGGTGCTCCAGTTGTGACAGGGATCCTCATACAATACCAGCAATTCAAACACAATAGCAACTATAATAATATACATGTACCCCTGCTCTTTAGGGCTTCACTAAAGGATCAGAGCTCATAATTTTCCTGCAATCTCACATGGACAGGCTTCTTAGTCTGTCAGGAGACAGGAAGTGAGGCCTGGTCCACCCACTAATAAAGACCAGATTTCACATAGCAAATAGAGGTCAGAGAGAAACTGTCCTGTCTGAATGTCTCAGAAGTAGGAGCAAGGCAGTGGGCAAAGACCACTGGAATTCTGTCTCACCCAAATAATTTGCACATTTTCAAGCTTTTCTCTGCAACTATGAAAACTAGAAATTTACTTTAAAAAAATAGAAGCTGAGAGTCTCATGTAATATAATGCCTTCAGGGGCTGGGGTTTTAGTGAAAACAACAAGTATTGTGAAATTTGCGATAAAATCCCAAGAGAAAGGGCAATATTGCTGACTCCTGTTATCTCTGTTCCACTGGTGCACAAGAAAATGTAAGGGATCTCTTCCTTCAAACAAGCAATCAAATACCTACATAGTACACAGGAGTGCATGAGGAGAGGGCTGGACAATACGAAGAGGACTTGGTCTGCAGGTTATGGGGCATGTGTAGGTCCCCAGCCAGCTAGTGCATATACTCCAGCCAACAGCAAGAGATTTCAGGATACTAATAGGGCTGCACTTTGGTCCTGTTCAGAGAAACAGGAAAATGTTTCACAATGCATCTCTCAGCCCATCATGAGGAATCCTTGTAAATAATCAAGTCTGTTTCGAGCACTGGTGGCACTTTGATCTCTCCACTTGTCTGCCCGTGGCACACAACAGATTAATCTCCTGAGGACTGAAACACTTCAGTCTAACTAAGGTCATTGGACTCAGCATAGGGGTATTTGAGGCCTTTGTTATACAGGAGGTCAGACTAGATGATCTCATGGACTCTTCTGGCCTTTAGTTCTATGAAATCTGTCAAGTGGATATCCCCTACTCCACAAGTACCGGGAATTTTGATTTGAGCAAGTCATGTCTGACTGGGAGACTGTAATCTCAGTGGGTTTCTATCTAGAGGGGGAAAAAAAACAAAGAATTACACATACATAAAGTCACAAGTAACTGTTCACCGGTGTGAGTGAGAGATTAACAATATATGTCTCTTATTTCTTTACATTTTATGGAGCTCATTATTGTTATAGTTTGTTGTTTATATAACAGTAGCACTTTGGGACCCCAGATGAAACTGGGGTTTCATTGTCGGAGACAATGTATAAAACAGTCATTGCCCCCAAAGATCTTACAGCCTTGATCAGATAATACATAGGGGGAACAGATGCACAGAGAGGTGTCTACCTTATCTATCCAACCTGTATCCATAGGTTCTTGTCTCCCATTCAAATATGTTTTATCCAGATCAGGTTGAACAGTGCAATCTCAAACTGGAATTAATGCTGCCCTGTGGCTAACAGAGTGAAATTCTTAGATGATCAACATTGCATTCTGAACATTGCAAGGATCATCTTCTTAGCTTCAAGAGGACGGGATCATCACTTGTGCCTGGGTTTCAGCTCCACGAGTTTGGAAGTGGAAAGTGTGAATTCTGAGTTCATTCCAGGACTTCACTCTCCTCATTATAGAACATGGGCTGCACCACTGAACTGTTAACAATGCTATGATGGGGGGGATGTTTTTTAATAACAATGATATCGTATTATGACATTAAGGAACATTTTTTCAAAAACTGGAGGGTGATTTGTACCCACAAAACTATGTGCACGTAAACTTGCTCCTGGATTTGTGCATGCAGTGTACATTTTGTGAATGCACTTGTGCATTTTTATAGGTCAAATCAGTCTTTAATTTTTGAAAATATGGCATTGATTTATTATTATTTATTATCTATTACTTATTACATTAGTGCCTAGAAGACCCACTTAGGATTTGTGCTAGGTTCTCTACAAACCCATATGAACACACGCTCCCTGCAATAAACAAATTTGTACAGTCTAGGAAATACTGTATAAATGGATAGACCAGCATATTTTGGATTTTGAATCTTCTTGCGACCACTGAATGAAATAGCCACACTTGCTAGAAGAGACAACTATAACGTATTAGCTCAGTGTGTATGTTGTTGCCTTCTAGTGGCTGACCAATAAAGAGATTAAAGGCCCTTCTATTACTGTCAGATAAAGGACTCCACCTGTATTTTTCAGGTGATAAAACCAGGGTGATAATCCCAGCTCTCTCTCTCTCTCTCTCTCTGAGTGTGCACATGTGCACATGTCATTCATACAGTAATTGTTTCTGGTTTTTGCAGCATGTAGATCTAATTCCATTGTTTCTGCTAATTTTTACAGTAATTCTTATTACTGATTCAGCAAATGAAGTGGTGCTGTGCTTGTAGAATGGCTATTTTCAGTAGAACAAATTAAATTCTAGGGATACAAACCTGGCCCTACTGGTTGACTTCAGTGGGACCAGAATTTAACCGTAAGCATTGCCATACCATTCCTCCCTACAATCCAAAGCAATTGTAGTCCTGAATTTCCCCATTCATTGGAACAATAATTGTGCATCATGGCAGGAAAAAAATCAAGATCAGCATATATTCCTCAAAATATACATATTACAGAACACAAGAAGAGAGTGAAAATAGTTATTCAGGAAAAATTACAGTTGATGAAAGATTCAAAAGCCTAAACAAATTCCAAAAATGTTCAAGTTATCATCCTTCATTGTGGTTTTCACAGAGCTTGTTCTGTACATTACTGGCACTGAGGGTGTTCAGGTGTACATTACAACCAGTTCAATTATTTTGGTAAAACTTAAATTCCTATTTTCTTCTATTATATTTCAGTGTAATTTTTCTTTCTTTTTGGATCATGCCAATTTTATTCATACAGCAACTGTCCTGACCAAATCAGAGTAAATGACAGAAACCAGGTAATGGTTTATAAGTCTGGGTTACTAATCCCATAGGAGTTTTACTTCAGCTGCTGTGCTGAGAAATTACCTCTCAATAGACCAACATCAGAAATACTGAAAATGTGACAGAAAATACCAAGTAAGAGGGCATAAAAGAACATTTGAAAGAAATGTGTATTGCTAAGATTCCTGGAACTTTAATAGCTTTCCACCTCAATTTTTGGCTATAGTGAACTCGAGTTAAGAGAAAAAATATATCTTTTTAATGAGTTTTACAACATGCAAGTTGCTTTATAACATATTACATAATGATGTAAATGCCATAAAGAAGGTTGTGTGCTGCTCTGTAAAATGTATTAGGTCATCAATATTTCAGGTTTTGTATTAAGGCATTAGAAATAATGATGAAGATTAGAGTTATAAGAATTAAAAAATTCTTTGATTGAACCATTCAGCCATCCCCAGGGATACACTAAGGAATTTGTAGGCTTAGAAAATAGGTGAATTTATAGGTTCTTCTTAGGTGAAAGAAGCCATGTTAACATCATAAATTTTATACAAACTTTCCATGTGCTGTAGTACCCTCTCCATTTACCACCAAGTTTCCCTTCCCCAACCCTCTTATTGTGTAGCCTAGCCTGAAACAGATGCATTAAACACGATCCATTAGCTTTTATGCAGAAAGTGGTCAAACATCTTTCTTCAACCTGATTCAAAATCTGAATATCCATTTTTCTCCTCCTGCAAACTGAAAGTCAATGTGTTCAGTTATAAGCACAAAGTCTAAAGAGATTTGTAGGACAGGGATGTGAGGATCATGCTTAAGGCTTTGTTTCCTTAAACACATCTATTCTTGGCCCATAATCTGCATCTTTTTGTATGCTAGTCAAAGAACAGCAACACAGGATGCTTGAGATATTATTCAATGTGAAGAACTATACCTGATATTTAACTTTATTTGTGTACATATGTAGCTTTCACTAACTTGTGAGTTGGAACGCAATAGCCCTTGTGCACTCTGTACCATACCACACAAGGGCTTGTAGGCTCTAGGACTTCCCCTGAGGCAGGTAGTTCTTCTCACAAGTGATATGCTGGTAGGTAATGTGTATGATTTATATTAGATATACTGTTTAGAAGGAAGTGTCTGGATTTGATGGGACTCTGAAGAAATCGTGAAGATTTTTGCTTGTTCTCTTAAAGACTGTTGTTGAGTTGGAAGAAGGTAGTGATGGTGGAAGTTGTTTACATTTTTTATGTTAAAGTGACTAAGTGAAATGGCAGTTAGGCACTTAGGCACTTTTGAAAATCCCACTATAGGTGCCTATCTGCAACTAAATGACTAAAAATCTGGCCCTTAGCGGCTTAAGACCCATTAACTTTCAACTAGAGTTAGGCTCGTAAATCACTTCTGAAAATGTGACTTAAGGTACAAAGTCAGTTAGGTACTTTTAAAAATGTGACTCAAAAAATCCAGTGTCATGTGAAGGTTGCTAGCAGATTGTGTTCCCAACTATTGTGGATGTATAAGATGGTTGCCTGAGGACCTCTCTCCAGGTCAAACCCACCACATACTGATTAATACATAGTAATAATTCCTGTAGCACTCCTGGTATAAATGAGCACTAGTATTTAATATTAGTATTGCAGTAGTGCCTAGAGGTCCCAGTCCGGGATCAGAGTCCCATTATGTTAGGCACTGTATACACATATGATAAAATACAGTCTCTTCCCCAAAGAACTTACGATCTAAGCAATAGCCTTTACAAACATACAAGACAACAGGTCCTGTTTTAGGCAACTCGCAACCTATATAACAGTTTGAAGTCACAATAAATATGCTGTCCAGCTTCCGAAGTAATTTGTTTTGTTTACAGTAAGATCGTGGATCATTATAATGGTTTTGTGCTGTTGCTGCTACAAGGGAAGAGAAGTATAACATTGGTAGAGTCTATCAACATGTTACCAACTTGTTTGGTTCTATGAAGTTTCCATGATTTGATAAGGAGGAAAAGTGGCTTTTTGCTGTATTTGAAGTACTTGTGTTGTGACTCTCTAATTTTTCTGAATAAAGATGCAAAGAAACTGCAGTGGGTAGAAAAGTCTGACTGATACTGCAGGAGCTCAGGCATCTAAAATCATCAAGTCAAAGAAGACCTAAAAGGTAAAAAGAAATAAACATTAACTGAGGAAATCAGAGACTAAATCTCTCTGCTTTCAGCAGGGAGTGGAGTCTCTAGGCTGGTATTAAGAGCAGTAAGATAAGGCTGTTATGGTTATATTCCTCATACATACAAATTAAAGGGAACAGTACAATGAAATATTTTTCTTTCTGTGGTGTGACTATTAACTTTAGACCTGCCCTAACAGTTCTCATTTCAAGGGGAGTTTTGCCTAAATAAAGGCGGAAGCAACTATCCCTATATGTTTCTCTGTCTCATTTTCTCTGTCTCATCTGACAAATGTTAGAAATGATACCCAGACATTACTCCCAGTCCCTTTGAAACAAATGGAAAACTGCAATCTAGACTACTAGTTGTTCTGTGACTCTCCAAGTAGGAGCTTTCCCTTACCTGTTAAAGGCTTCCTCAGATCTCAACCAAAGGGACATTCCAAATAGGCACTCAGCTCCACTGCAGGAATGATTCAGGTATTGAGTTATGGTACAAATTTTAGTAGTGCTACCTTGGACTCCTTCACTTTGTTTTCCAGGACAAACTAAGATCCCAGAACGCAGATTAATATTTTGATTTGTTAATGAAGCAAATAAGTTGATAAGTGAAACACTTAATAAGCAAGGCAGGACATGAACAACACATTACCAAAACTGGCTGCCATATCCCTCCTAGCTAATGTTTCTAACAACTGTTTACCAACTTCTTGATCACTTGCAACTCTTGTATATGGAATGTAGTGAATCCATTCTGGAGTTGGACTAAAAACTCTGATGGACCGTGGACCGTGAGACTGCAGTAGTCAATTTATTAGCCAGTTAGGAAGCTGTTGCTTCTATGGGTTATTTTTATATGCAAATATTAAAAGAGATCCAAAGTTTTCTTCTTGTTTTCCATTCCTTCCGCAGCTTCAGAGCTTTCTTTCTTTCTTTCTTTCTTTCTTTCTTTCTTTCTTTCTTTTAATATATTATGTTTCCTATTTAGTCTGAGGAAAAACAGATAGGGATAACTATGGTTTAAGAGGCATATGTAAAATAAAAGTACTATTGTGAATAAAAATAAATTTGATATTTATATAGCAGTTTGCATCTTCAAAGTGATTTACAAACATTGACTAATTAATTAAATGCAAATAAACCCTCTAGGTGAATCCTCTTCTACTATTTCAGCATTTCTGAATAAAAATATTTTGGTTTTCAGGCTTTCAGTTTTTCAATGTAAAATCAAAATTTTCCACACAAAGCAGACACTTTCTGCGAGTGGGGTGGGGGAGATGGGGGAAGATTCTTTAATCGAAAACTGAAGTTTCCATAGAAAAATAGTTATGAGAATTTTTTTGACCAGACCTATTACATTTAATGAAAATCTAAATATGATATGAAACATTACATTGAAAAAATATCACCTTCAAGACCTCATCCACACAGAGGCCATGGCAGCAAAGAGTAGTGACCATCCTTGTAGGAAAAACAGAGAATCTGCACTAAAATAGTTATTTGCATTCAGTATGCATGTTGTAGAAGAAATTATGGGAAGACTGCAAATCTCTGCTCCTCCTCAGAGTTTCATTCCAGAAGGTTGGAGCTACAGCTGGGGAATATGTATGAATCCAAGCTGAACAGAGGATGTGTTTTAACCTGCTATTTTAGTCCTTTTTTACTTGGGTTAAAGTAATTACCCAAAGAGTTTAAAAAGTTCAGGTCATAAGCACAAGCAACAAAAATGACTATTTGCCTATTTAAAGTGCTTTGCTCAACCTTCAATTCACAAGCCTGAGCTATCTCCCCATCAGGCAGCAGGACTGAAGAAGAGGACAAATCATAGAATTTTAGGATTGGAAGAGACCTCAATAAGTCATCTAGACCAATCCCCTGCATTTAAGGCAGGGCTAAGTATTATCTAGACCATCCCTGACAGGTGTTTGTCCAACCTGCTCTTAAAAATCCCCAATGATGGAGATTCCACAACCCCCCTAGGCAATTTATTCCAGTGCTTAACCACTCTGACAGGAAGTTTTTCCTAATGTCCAACCTAAACCACCATTGCTGCAATTTAAGCCTGTTGCTTCTTGTCCTATCCTCAGAGGTTAAAGAGAACAATTTTTACCCTCCTCCTTGCAGGGGCGGCAGGTTTGTAGAAATTTTGGTGGTGCCCAGAACACCCAGAGCCCCCCCCCCCAAACTCCTCCCCCTACCTGCCTAAGGCTCTGGGAGGGAGCTTGAGTGGGGGGAGAAGGTCTGAGGTGCAGGTCCTGGGCTGGGCAGGGGATTGGGGTGCAGGAGGGGTGAGGAGTGCAGGCTCTGGGACAGAGTTTGGGTGCAGGCTCTAGGCTGGGGGTGAGGGTGCAGGCTCTGGGAGGGGGTTTGGGGATGGGAGGGGGTGCCGAGGGAAGGGGTGCAGGCTCTGAAACAGAGTTTGGGTGTAGGTTCTGGGCTGGGGCAAGGGGTGGGGGTGTAGGAGGGGTGAGGGTGCAAGCTCTGGGAGGGAGTTTGGGGGCCAGTGGGGGTGTGGGAAAGGGGTGGGGGTGCAGGCTCTGGGAGGCAATTTGGGAGCGGGAGGGGGTGTGGAGGGAGGGGGCAGGCTCTGGGAGAGAGTTTTGGGGCTGGAGGGGGATCTGTGGGAAAGGGGTGAGGGTGCAGGCTCTGGGGGGGGAGTTTGAGGATGGGAGGGGATGTGGAGGGAGCGGGTGAAGACTCTGGGAGGGAGTTTAGGGGCGGGAGGGGGTGTGTGGGAAGGGGGAGGGGGTGCAGACTCTCGGAGGGGGTGGGGAGTGCAGCGCTTACCTGAGGCTCCTAGACAGGGTGGGCTGTGGGTCTTTACGCACTGCTATCCCCAGGCACTGCCCCCGCAGCTTCCTAATGGTTGCAGGGGCACTTGGGGCAGGATACAGACCAACCCTGCCCAGGGGCTTCAGGGAGGGGCCAGCAGCCATGTAGAGAGAGCAGGCAGGAAGCTGCCAGTGGTGTGTGTATGTGTGTGTGTGGTTTTAAATGGCCTGGGGGACGTGCGGGGCGGGGGCGCCTGGGGTGGAAGGCGGGGCCAAGGGAGAGACCCGGCCTCATACAGTGCTGGAGCCAGGCCTGTGGTGCCTGGGCACCAGGAATATTCCGAGGTGCCACGAGCCCCTAGAACTTGCCACCCATGCCTCCTTGTAACAACCTTTTATGTATTTGAAAACTGTTATCATGTCCCACCACAGTCTTCTCTTCTCCAGACTAAACAAACCAATTTTTTTTCAATCTTTCCTCATAGGCCATGTTTTCTAGACCTTTAATCTTTTGTTGTTGTTGTTTTCCTCTGGACTTTCTCCAGTTTGTCCACATCTTTCCTGAAATGTGGGACCAAGAACAATATTCCAGTTGAGGCCTTATCACTGTGGAGTAGAGTGAAGAATTATTTCTCGTGTCTTGCTTCACCACCCTTCCCTCCAGCAGTGAGACCTGAGGGAGTTTCGACTGTTTATAGGTCAATTTTTCCCTTTGGTAATAGGATCAGCAAAGGAGGAAACATGTCATGTAAGCTCCCCACCTTCCCGCCAACAGTCACTGGATCCCTGCTCCCATTTGGGTCTCATAAATTGTAATGCAAGCGCTATGTAACGGACAGCAGCTTTCAACCTTTTAAAAGTATTTCACCTAAAAAAATTAATCAAGCTCCTAATTAAGCTTTTCAAATAAGGAACAAAGTACATATCAGCCATGAGTACAGTAAGTTTTATTAAAACTCATGACCCATTTTTTTAAATAAAAATAAGAGGCTAAAGGTATTTCAAAATAATATTTTAATCCTCTGCAGACATTGCTGCAGTGAAATATGATGTTTTTAATGTTAGTTGGCTGTGGTTTGGAGACATAACTAAGGTTCTCCATAGTATGTAAAAAGGAGGAAACAACTAAAAAAATATTTTGGTTACCTCTAAGGCTTGCAAGGAAAAGTATTAAAAGTGAACAATTTAAGGGCACATAATTTTTATTAAAAACAAAATTAAAAGTTATGCTGAATACAACATTTTGATGTGAAATCTCAAACCGTGTTGAGGGGAAAGTAACAATATTTCTAATATCTGGATTCAATTAAAAAGGAATAAAAATGGGGAAAGGAAACAATCTTAAAATGGCAGTTAAAGATCAGTTTTTACATAATTGCAAAACAGCATTCCAGGGATCTGGAGCTACCATGCCTCTTTCTACATAGATGAAGGATAATCCAGAATTATAATGTCTAATACAAAGTTTCTTTGCATTTCTGAGTCTATGGGTGATATTTACTGCACTCATTTAACTGGACTGTACACAAAGGGTGTGTAAAGGGCCTGGGAAGGTGAAATTCACCCCTCTCACTCTGGAGATAGTGAATGGGGCTGCTACTCAATGCAATCCCTGCTCCCAAGGCAACTATTATAACATGCTCTTCCAGTCTATGGCTAGAATACTCATTGCAGCACTTCTTTGCCAGTTGCTGGTAGTTTTGGGTGCCAGTGGAGTTGTTTAAATGATTCTGTAGATCCTTCTTTGCTGGCCTATGCCTGGCTTGCCCTTATCATGGCCTCTTGTGCTGACCTATGCAGACTTGGCACAGAAACCCTTTCCATTGTACATAGTGGTGTGAAAATTACTCAGTGCAGCCTTTCCATCCAATATCCTCTTGTATTGCCCTATTGTGCTCAACGCCTGAAACTGACTCTCCTCACCAATGCAGAATTTTACCCTAAGGACCATACCAACTGAAACAGAATTTCTCCAATTCTAGTTTTCAGAGCATTTTATACATATGTAAAGTTATTTCTTTCTCCATGTAGTATACGAGCACCTCCAAAATATTTGAAAATAGAAAAACCTCTAAAAATCTCTGCTTTACCGTTTCATAGAGTGTAAGCAAAATAACTTGTTTTGTTTGATTTTTTGGTGGGTGGGTATTTTAGAAGTAAGTGTGTAAGCGAGCAGATACACTGTTTGGGTCTCTGTGTGTGTAAGAGAGTGGGCAAAGGGTTGGATGTCTGTATGCATGTTTGTAAGAGAGAGGGTGAGTCTCTGTGTGAGTGTATCATAGAATCATAGACGGTTAGGTTTGGAAGAGACCTCAGGAGGTCATCTAGTCCATCCCCCTGCTCAAACCAGGACCAATTCCCAACTTAATCATTCCAGACAGAGCTTTGTCAAGCCAGGCCTTAAAAACCTCTTAGGATGGAGATTCACCACCTTCCTAGGTAACATAGTGTACATGTGTTTATATAGACAAGTTTGAGGGAATGATGAGTCGTGGAGTTAAGTTTCCAACTAGTAATGAATGTGCTTATTCTTGTCTTTTCCAGGAGTGAGTTCCATTATTTAGGTCCAGTTCCTGTGAAAGTTCTGCCTCTCCTGTTCATGAATTACTCCTGTGTCAATAATTTCATTTTGCCAGAGGAACATAGCTGACATGGATTTAAGCCATTTCTGTTGGTTTAATTTGCAGCAATTTTAGAAAAAAGAACAGGAGTACTTGTGGCACCTTAGAGACTAACAAATTTATTAGAGCATAAGCTTTCGTGGACTACAGCCCACTTCTTCGGATGCATCCGAAGAAGTGGG